>NC_133449.1:117023401-117323401 GCF_048565385.1 Saimiri boliviensis
CCACATCTGAGACTGAGCGTGGGGTGGATTCGCAGCATGTGGTGCTGGAACTTGCAGACACCAGAAACTACAGGGACGAGAAAGAGGGCACTGGAGGTCAGAGACCCCCCACCTTCCACTGGCGGGAGCTAGAAGCAAAGAGGAAAAAGCCAGATTGCTTCTTCATTCATTCTTTCATTACGCATTAACTAAATGCTGCCTGGGCTGAGCATTCTGTTAGGTGCTGGGGCGGAAATTATAAAAGGCATTTTAACCAAACTGCCGTTTTAGATGCGCCTAGGGCATTGGAAGGCCCCAGAGCTCCAGGGGGTCCGGAGAATGTGAATGTTCTAAAACCCGAATTAAAGACACCAAATCCTCAGCTCTCTTCCCCATCCTCCTCACAGGACCTTGCAAAGGCAAAACTAGAAGGTGGCCTTAGAAACCGTCATAAATGTCTCATTCCTGATCCCATTTTATAGCTAGGGAGTCGACATCAGAGAGAGTATGAGACTTGTCTAAGATCACACAGCAGGTCAAAGGTCGAGCCGGCTCTAGACACCGGGAAAATACACTCTACAGAGAAACTGGAGACCAGTGGAGAGGGTGTCCGCAGAACTTTTCCAGGAAACCCTTGTCATTGCACAACATCCACTTTGGTTTGGAAAATGGAGGGAACCGGAGAGCTTGGGTCCGCCCAAAGAAGGGGTAGGATAAGAGCCGAGGTCAACAAATGAACAGCAATATGATGAGATGGACAGCGTTCTAGCCTAGAAGTCTTTTCTTTTTCTTTAAGACACTCTCGGTCACCTCAGACTTCTGTATAGGAGAAGGCCTGACTGGGAGATTCCTGTGATCCCACCCACCTCACTGAGCGAGTGGTCAGAGTGCCCATGTTTCGGGTCACAAGATTTTCCAGTGTGCACTCCAGGGTGAAACGTTCTCATTTAGGGATTGGGGATGTCAGAGGAGGCTATGACACATTACCCTGGTCCTTGCTCCCTCTGGCTTCCTCCAGGACACAAGAGGAGAAAGATCAGAGGCAGGCGCCCTGCACTAGGCATTCCCTCCACCCAGTCTGTCCCCTATTCCCCATAGAGGCGCCTCTTACCTGGGAAGCGCCGCTGTACGGGTGTCCAAAGTGCGGGAAGGACATGGTGGCTGTCCCTGGCCCGCCTCCCTCTTCCCTTTCAAGTTCCCGTCTCAGCCCAGCTGTTCGGCGCCCCCAGCCGTGCGGCGTCTCAGTTCCTTACACGGCTGCGGGTGCCCAGCGCCGGCTCCTCCGCCTGGTTGGCCCGAGCGGAGGCAGAGCTGAGGGCAGCCCGGCTGCGGAGCTGTGTGCTCTGGAAGGCACCCCTCTGGCCCGTGGAGTCCGGAAGACAGAAGGGCCCATGGATGGGCAGGGGAAGGAAGAAGATGCGGGTTCCCAAAGGCGCGTGGTGGCGAGGTGAGACGCGGCGCGGCGCGGGGCTATGAGGCTCCGGAGGTGTCCCAGTCCAAGGTGGCCAGAGGCTCAATGTGACGTCACCGTAATCCCTGGCCGCCAGACGGGACCCCGGGCCCCGGGGCCCCGGGCCACCAAGCGTGCCAAGAACGGCCAGCCCGTGCGCCCGCGCACACTCTCACCCACACTCACACTTGCTCCGGGAGGTTTGTGCAGCTGGCGAGGAACGTCAAAGACCCTGACCCTCTCTGCTCGGCGCTGAATCCTACCCCTTTTTGCCTGGAGCTCACGCGCGCGCGCACACACACACACAACCTCTCCAAATTACCCGGGAGAAGTAGGAGAAACGCCTCCCTCTGCGCCGCGCAGGCCCCGGGCGCAGCGCGCTCACCTCCTCCCCTGCGGCCCGGAGGAGGCGAGAGGCAACCGGGGCGGCGAGGGAGGAGAGAATACAAAAGAAGAGACAGGAGAAAAGTGGGGGAGAAAGGCAATAGGGAGAAGGAGGAGGGGAGAGAGGAGACAGGAGTCTGAGTGAGCGGAGTATGCGGGGGAGGGGGAGGGAGCTGGGGTGGGAGAAGGCTGGGCGGAGGCTGAGCGCTGGCAGGTGGAGGAGAGCAGAGGCCCGGGGGAGAAGCCTCCAGCCCGGCTTCTCCGCCCCTGTGCTGCAGGAAAGTTTGTTCAAGCCACAGGCCTGGCGCTCGTTGGAGCAGCTCCGGGCAGCGAGCAGCGTCGGTGAATCCCAGTGGCCCGCCCATCTTTGTCCTCGGGGATCTGGTTCCCCGCCTCAGCCTCCCCAGGACTCTGGCTAGATTCCGGTTCTCCAAGCCCTGGCCTTGCTCAGGACCTTGACCTCGGGGCTTTTCTGCAGCCGCCTGGTCCTCGAGTAGACTGGGTGGCGCCCCCTCGAGGCCGAGGCTCGGGATCCCTCAGATTCGGTCGGGAAACTCGCCAGTTCCGATCTGGCATCCGCAGACTACTCGCTAAGATCCCTGGGCATCTCCTCCGAAGGCAAGGCTTGGCTGCCTCGCGTACGCCGGCCGCAGTGGCCGCAGGGGAGCCAGGGAGCCCGAAGACGGCGCCCGGGCCGGGCTGCAGCTGCTGCGCTCCGCTGGGGGTGGCGCTGGAGAGCCGCAGTGGAGCGCTACTGGAGGGCAGCCCAGTCCCTGCGCTCCTCTTGGACGCCTGGTTGGGCACGGCTGTCTGACCACTCCTTCACTCCATCCCAGGGGTCTTCAAAGGGACACTGATGGTTGGGCGGTGGGGGGTGGGGGGACGCTCATTGTTGCCCAGGAAGGGGCTGCGTCCTCTAGGCCTGCCCCACCTCCACAGGGCATCTCCAGTTTGCGAGCACTGTAGACTGCACATCTGAAGGCTCAATACTCAGGCCCCAGCTGCCCTTCTGAGAGCCTCCAGTCTGAGACGTTTAGAGACAAAAAGGGACTGTCGGTCTGGTAGGGGAAGGTCTTCGGAGGGCACTGCAGGGATCTGGTGGGATTTGCAGGCCAGAAACCTCAGAAAGCCTTGCCTTTCACTTACGGGGTCACGGCGCTTTATACTTTCAAAATGGTCTCCCAGGCCCCTGCTGTAACTCCTCCTAGGAGCCAGAGGGATTGGTTCAAGGGCCCAGATTTTTTGTCTAGTTGAAACGCGAGAGCCTGTGACCCAGAAGATAGCAATGGCTCTGGGTTCTTACATGAGGCAGGGCAAGGTCTGGGGCCCTGGTCATAGCATCCTTCAACTCCGAGTTTGCCACGGGTACCTTACAGAGAAGACTGGTCACTGGGAACCAGTGATCTCTTTGGAATGACATCTCTAGCTCTTCACACCCCGTTTTAAAAAGCACATTCTGTAGAATGCTCAAGGTGCTTAAAGAAGCCACAAACCAGACTCCTCTTCTTAAGAGATTATTACCATGAGGACAAGCTCCATTTTAAATACTAACAAACACAGCTGCTGCTGCTGACTGCTGTTACCTTGGAGAAACCTTACGTTCAACCCGGGAAACTCCTAGTTAGAAAAAGAATTATAGTCCTCACCAGATTGACTTAGTGATAAAAAAATCACAGTAATAGATCCCTTGATTTTTTCAAAATGCACTTTGGAACCAGCCACACATTTGCAGCTTGGATACATCTAAGGAATTTTTTTTACAGTAAGAATTGGAGAGTATTCATTAAATTCATCCCTTGGGGAAGATTACTGCTAATTAATTAATTGCAAACATTTCCAGAGGGAAGGTATGTCAATTGTAAAGTAATAAAATTAGATAGTTGAAATACTGACTCAGCAACTTTGATTGCCCATTTGTTCCTAAGCAGAATTTTTTTAAAAAAATTTTATGACAGAAAAATGGGGCTGGTGGTGGAGAAAAAGCATTAGCCCTGTCCCTTGGTGATATGGTTGCAAAGGAGAAACTACCATATAGGAATTATTGATTTTCAGTTGATTTATAAGATCTCTGCTGTATCAATGCTGTGTGCAGGGCCTCCAGGCCTACTTCCTGTCTTTGCTCTCTAGGATTTGAGAAAAGCAACACAATTTTTAGAAAGAAAAGACGGTGAGGAACAGTGGGGAAAGAAATTGGGAGGTAGGACTATGAAGATATCTCAGCATTTTTCTTCTTCTGGAAAGAAAAATGAACAAACAAAAGAGTATGTTTTACGTGAAGACACCTTTTCTATTGTCTTCAACGTTGCTTGATGGTTTTTGTAGCTTCTATTACAACGTTTCCCAGGGAGGAGGGCCTGCCATGTCTCCCCTGGCTTCCCAGCCTTGCAAGACCTTGATTTAATATTTTCTTCCCAGGGAGAGGCTGCACCCACCATAAACCTCCCCTGTTTTGCTGACATTTGATTGTTAATGGGGTTTCCTAAAAATGTTTTTTATGAAATGTGCCCACTCTTGTTATTTTGGGACTCTTGTAACAAAACAAAGCCAGTGGCTTAAGCCAATCTCAACCTCTGTCTGGCAGAAACCTCAGGTGAGAAGATGTCTGTTTCTTGGAAATTCTGATGGAGGGAAGCTGCAGTAGAATTTGCTTTTGTCCTCCTGATGGTTCACAGACTCCCACTTCAGCAGCCCTGGGTTTCTCCACCCTGGCAGCCTTTCATTGCTTTGTTCAGCACTGATTAATTTAGTTTCGGAGAAAAAGCCCCAATTGTATATGTGTACACACAGAATTTTATTGAAGCAAGTACATAAATCCATCAAATATAGACCCTCCTAGTTATATTTAAGGGAGTTATTCCACCTAAAGTATTTTAAACAAATGATACAGATTCTTTTGTTGTACTGTGCAACATGCCTGATGGTTCCTCTAGCTGCTCATTAAAACAAATACAAAACAAATTAAACAGTCAAAAGCCTATCTGCACCAGAGAGAGTACTAATCCACATTGCTTATTTGAAGCTCTTATTGCTTTGCTTCAAATGCACTGAAATTCCTGAGCAGTCAGAGTAAAGAATGTATGATTCACAATAAGCTTGCATGAAGGTACCACAAAACAACAAACAATAAAAGAAGGAAAACAAACCATATTTCATTATTTTGGGTTAAAAATGTATGTGATTTTCTAATGATTTATAAAGACAGCAGATTTTACAGGAGGAAATATAACAACCTGGAAATGCCCCAAATTAACTTCAAATGCCTCAAATCCCAGAAGGAATGAGTGAGTACATGAGCATAATACCAGAGTTGAAAATGTGCTAAATTCTATTTTTTAAGTATGGACTTTTTTAGAGACTGTTTTTGAACTGAGAATAATAAAATTTCCTCAAATCTATGCATGAATGAACAAGTGCATCTGGACAGATGCATCTATAATTTATACTGATCAGTCACTGCAGGTCTCATGGAGTAAAGCCGAAATGAACACTAATTGTTTTGACGGAAGTAGTGTGCACGGCATCTGATTGTGAAATGCAGCGAGTCCCTGCCTTGCCTGAATACATATTGTCAACAGCAACTCTGGCATCAGGAGGTGAAAATAAAAAGGCAATAATTCCCAGATGAGAGTGTTGATGTCTCTTGTCAAAACGGTGGCAAATAGAAAGAAAAAATTAACTACTTTGGGATAAAGTAAAAAATAAGACTGAATGCAAAGGTCTTGGTTTGCCAGCATTGTACGTCAGCTTAGAGTTAAAATTAATCAAGTTTGTTAATAATAGTAAAATTTTGTAGCATTTGTTGAGTGCCTGGTAGCTTTCCTAAACCCCTCCATTTTATCTTATTTAAGGTCAACGATAAGGATATTGGAGAGGTGAGAAGCAAGTCAAAGATCATACAGCCAAGTAAGTGGCAGAGGAATAACTAGATTTCAGACCTCCTGATTCTGGGTCTTTTCACAGAACCATACTTTAAACACATAGAAAGCCAGACACAGCCAGGAGACACTGCCAACTCCAGCCGGACTGTGTGAATTCATGTATCGCGTGCCATGAAGATGCAGTATAACTCTGCAGAAGAAACATCTTAAAGAGATGCCACTGTAAGACAATTAAGTTCAGGGTCTGTACCCCCTGTTTTATGTCAATCTGTATTGTGAAAGAGCTTATGTAGTAATTGGGAGTTTTAGAAATTTGGTGTGGATCATGAATTGAATGGCAAACAGCAAACAGATCCAGCCATGACTGATATATACATACAAAACAAACAAACAAACAAACAAACAACAACAACAACAACAACAAATAGCACCCCTCCCCTGAAAAGAAAAATCCTGAAAAAAAATTCAGCCAAAAGATAGTGTCTCTGCTTCTATATTGGTTTAAAAACAATTCATTGAAATTAGTTACTGATATTTTCAGGAAGAGGAATTTTTGAAAATCTGGCTTTGGCATGAATAGGTGAGGAGGTTTGCTGCACTAGCTTCTCATTTTTAAAGCAGTTTTTATGTATTAAAAATTCTTGATTATTTTTATCCGGTGGATGATGGCGTCTTTCTAATAAGCTCAAGGCATGTGATGTGTTTTCAAGAAATTAAACTTTAAAGTAAACAACAGATGTATGGATTTGAAAACCAGGAAACAGTTTTTGAAGCCTATGTCTTTTAGAAAAGAAATTGCATGTAAAAAATTAAGACTTTAAAGGAATAACACACAGGCATTCACTGGGATAAGACGCTATGCCCTTTTCCCTCACGTGTGACAGGACCTAGGAATGGTCCTTCGGTGTACAATTTGGGAATAGAATCACGGCCTAGACAAGCAGAAAAGGGAGCCATGGCTTCGTTGACAGGAGAGGCTGTATGTTTTTGCAAATAGCCTCTAACTGAACAGGCAGTTTATAAGGATATATTACTAACATGCAGTTTATAAGGATATTTTGTCGTTCTTTCCCCTAAAGGATTTCACCACGGTAGACTTGAAGCTTTCAATTAAAACATGAGCAGCTTCAAGCTTTATACATTTTCATCTGATTAGCAGCATTCCCCTAGAATTCTCTTCCCCGTGCTTTCTCCTACTTTTAAAGCTGAGCATTAGAACTGGCTGGGATTGTTCTTCTCTGTGCCACCTGGGGCCCACTACTTTAGGGAAGCTGGGACCGTTTGTAATGTCACGTGCTAGCCATGGTAATTTATAACAAATCTTCTCAAATCAATAAAAATATGGAAAGTATATCATTTTTAAAGAAAAGAGAGAGAGAGAGAGAGAGAGAGAGAGAGAGAGAGAGAGAGAGAGAGAGACATGAGACATGCCCATTAAGGACATAGCTGTTCTAATACCTGCATGTCTGCTTAGGGCTGCAATTAAAAACATTCTGATAATAAATCTCCTTGTAGTCTCTTTTAATGCTTTTAACTTTCCTGAAGGTTCAAATTGGTATCCCAAAAATGTGCCAGGACTTTCACAAGGTATTTTATAGACTCATAAATAAATACGGCAATTAATCTATGCTATATTTCTTTCATATTTGATGACAATTTATTATGGCATTCACCCACTCGGTGCACAAAAACTCTAATGCACTTAAAATCGGATTTCAAACCAAACATTTTATGGGAAAATATAGTATTGATCATCCATTTAAAGACATCATGAGGATAATTCATAACCTGCTGTAAAAAAAGATCTCATGAGGACCCTACAGATGAGTGGGGTGGTAGAACAGTCTATTCATAAAACCACAGCTATTGGATTTACTCCTCTTGTTTTCTTCATCTATCTTTGAGTTTTCCAGCACTGATTACTTTTGCATGTTGCTGTTTTATAAAAAAAACCTCTTCCATGACATTTTTCATAGTGACAGAGGTTGTGGAATTTTACAATGAGTATTTTCTATTGCAATTTTCCGTTGAAATTCTGACTGCAGGGAGTTTCAGAGGCAATAGAAGATGTTTCTGTTACTTTGGAGTCAAAGCTATTATACGGTCATCATCATCCCTGTTTGCTATTGACAGATTGTGGTGGTTTAAAGCAATCTCACACCCCTGACAGACTGTGGTCCTAGAATACTGTGAATGCTTGAATATCTTTTGTGCACATACAGTATGAAGTAGTAGTAAGAAAATAAGAGAATATGAGGATGCTAGCCCTTCTCTGTAAATAGCACACAGACTACCTGACAAGAAAGACACATGTCATTCATTCAACAGACATTTTCTGAGTGTCTACTAAAGGCCAAGCTTGGTTCTAGGAGGTGAGAATTTAGCACTGAGTTAAAGCAGGTTCCTGCCCTCAAGCAGGCTACATCTCATGAGTTAACTATTTTCAGATCGTCCTGGAATCACTTACCTAACACCATAATAATTTTGGAAAGGGGCTTAATGTTGTTGGAATACTCAAAAGGTTCTTTCTGCAAGGTTTAGCACTTTTTAATTATGTATAATTTACCCTTCATTCATCCCTTTACCAAGCATTTACTGAATGCTTGTTATTAAAGAACTCTGAGTTAGCATTTGGAGATTTAGTGTCAGCAAGACAATTAAAATCTTTGTGCCTGTGGACTTTGCAATTTAACTATATTTTCCACCTAAAAAGTGGATATTATTTATTTCATTTTATAGAAGTTAAAGTTTAAGAGAGAGAGAAGCTTTTCCAATATAATAGAACTAGTATTCAAAATCTAGACTTTGAGCTCAAGCTGCTGGCTTCCAGGTCTTCAGAAAATAACATATTTCAGATTAAGTGCTTAATTGCCAAGATGATGTGATTTCAAAAAAATCATGACCTCACCTAACATGTAGTGATCTGAGCTGCCATGTTCCTTTTATATCACACGGTTGGCTTCCTCTGCCCTTTTGTGTCTATGTAAGACCAAATATCTGTATAGAAAATGAAAAAGTTGGGGTATCCAAAGAGACGTTACAGTCTTCTTGACACCAATGCCTTTGGACGCTCAGCTGATATTTTACACATTTGCCTTTATGTAGTGCCACAGTTAACATCCAAATGACTATGGAAATACATCTTTCATAAATACTGGATGATGGGACTGGAGGAGGGAGTATAGCCAGGTTGGAGTTTTGGAACATCAGCATCTCAGTTGCCTGAAATCTTCTCACATTACCTGTTACATGTATAAAACTTTCATAACTTGCTCTCTGCTACTCTCCGTGTCACTCTGGGGGTTTTATGAAGCAGGTTTTCTCACCCCCTTTTCACAGATGGGCAACTGAGGTTCAGAAGGGTTAAGCCACTGGCTCTGGTCACATAACTGATTAGCACAAGAGACAACCCAGCAACCTTTGGGTGTTTGGATTGCTGCCTGTCCTCTTACAGACTTCAGCACCTTTGCAACAAAGCATAAAGACTGTAAGAAAAGTCTGACATTGGAGTTCAACACAGACTTTGGGTGGCAGCCCAGCAGCATTTTCCATCTCTGGGAAGGGGGAACCTTGCCTCTTTCATTTTGGTTTGGAACCCGGATTTCCCATCACAGTTTTAATGCCACACGCACTTCTGCTTTCTGGTTGTTCAGGTTTCCTCCAACTCCAAGTCCAAAAGAGAAAGACAGTTTGCAATGTTCATGACAATTACATAGGCACAATGTTAAAGCTGAATGATATAAATTCACCAAAGAGATCTTGGTGTGGATTTCTTTGCCTGCGTTTCTGAAACCCTCTGCCCTGAAGTTGACATCTTTCAGAGGTGGGTAGCTAGGTTTCCTCCCAGGCTCTTGCTGCACTGAGTCTGCAGAGATGGAGGCATTGGGAACCACATCTATCTCATGGCTGGGAGAAAATGGACTTGACAGAGACACCATGAAATACAGGAGTGGGATTAGACTGTCAGTGTAGGCCGGAGAACATAAACCATTTTCTATGTCACTCTTAGGCTTGAGGGCAGATGTAGAGCAGAGGCGAAACGTGCAACTATAATTATAAAATAGAAATTTATACATATAAATAAAGGAAGGCCGGAGAGTGGATATTAACCACTAAAACTCTTTACATTATAAACACCACAGGGATATGAAAAAGTAGTGTGGGGATTAAGGGCATCTTTTTGCTTTGGGACTGATTTATTACTCTAGATTATGCAGTTAAAGGAGAAAGGAAAAATTGATACTTGGTTGTTTCTCTGTAAAAGTTAAATCTGAATTATGGGAGGGTCCTGCCCTTGGCTGTAAACATGCGAGGGTAAAGAACAAGGCAGCCAAGGGTTGTAGGGAGCAAAGCCCTGGTCTGGGAGACAGAACTCTGAAATCTCACCCTGGCTCTGCCTCTGATTGCCTGGCAGGCTTTGGACAAGTCTGTTCCCCTCTGGGAGCCTCAGTTTACTCATCTGCAAGATGGAGATGTTTTATTTGATGATCTACAAAGGCCCCTTGGGCTTAGATCTTTGTGAGAGTCAAACCACACTTTGTTTTCCACAACCATAAATCCCTTCTCCTAACTTTAAATTCTGTCTTTCCAGAAAGTTGTTTCTACCATTGGTGGTGCATTAGAATCTTTGAAAAACAAAAATACTCATTCTCACCCTCTGAGATTCTGAGTAAGTCTGCAATGGGATCCAGAAATCTGTATTCGAGAAAAACATGAAATAAAAGTAGAACATGCACATGATGAAAATTCAATGACGTGTGTGAGATGTGGCTGGCTGTCCAACTGCTCCCTGCTTCTTCCTTGCTAACAACACCTTGATGTAGTGCAGCATGGCCAAGTGCAGTCACAGCCTCTTGCCCCTGAGTTTCTGGCATCTTCTGCTCAGGGGAGAGGAACATGCCAGGTGACCCAATTCTGCTCCATAAAACCTGTAGAAAATCTGACTGAGAGATTCTGAAAGAGCATTTGTTTTCATAACAGAAGAGGACAGATGCAGTGGTGTCACCTCCTCCTTCTTTTGAACATGAACATGACAACTAGAGCATTCATTAGTTCAACAATGTTTATTGAGCACTTACTCTGTACCTGGTAGAGTTTTAAGGTTCTGGGATATGGCTGAGAACAAAACAAAGTCTCCATCCTCACAGAGCTGACATTCTGGAGCAGAAGACAGACAATAAACAAGGTACACAGGTAAAATACGTGGATGTTGGATGAAGAAGAATCCCATGGAGAAAGAAATAAAACAAAGAAGGAGAGTTGCTATGACAGTGAGGCCAAGATAATTGCAGGAAAGTAGCCCTGATACCAAGGAGTCAATAAACCACTACTTCAGGACTTCTAGTTATGTAAGACAAATAAACTGGTTTTGTTTAATTCTCTGTTAATTTGGTTTTCTGTTACTTACAGCTGAATGAATTCCTGAGACAGTATGTAGGAGGGTGCAAAGAGACAAATAAGTCACTCCCCAGAGGCATGGACTTCCAACAGTTTCTTGGCTGCCTTCCAGAATTTTCTATGTTAATAACATAAATATAAGCTATACATAGGAGATCTTGCTCTCTCTCCCCACCCTCTCTCTTTCTCTCTTTCTCCTCTCTCTCTTTCTCTTTCTCTATCACACACACACACACACACACACACACACACACACACACACTATACATAATGGCAGCTTGCTGGTTGGGATCCTGATGGAGGCAGCTAATATGATATAGCATAGTATATGGACAGTCTGATTAGTGGCTCCACCACTTACTAGCTATGTTATCTTGAACAAGTTGCTTAGCCTCTGTTTTTCAATTTCCTCAGTAAAATGGGGATGATAAGCCTGACACACAAGTTTCTTCGGATGATTTAATAACTTATTATGTAAAATACATAGAACTGTCCCTGGTACATTGCAACCACTCAGAGATGTTAGCTATTTTCTATACAGTGCGTGTCATTTTACTGCTTTTCCTTTTCACTTAAAAATCTATTTGTTAAACTAGAAAAGCTAGAAGGAATGGATAACTTCCTGGACATATACATCCTCCCAAGACTGAACCAGAAAGAAGCTGAATCCCAGAATAGATTAATAATGAATTCTGAAATCTAGGCATTAATAAATAGTCTAGCAATAATAATAATAACAATAATAATAATAATAAAGCCCAGGATCAGACTGATAGATCTATAGCTGAATTCTACCAGAGGTACAAAGAGAAGCTGCAAACAGTTGAAAAGGAATGACTCCTCCCTAACTCATTTTATGAGGCTAGCATCATCCTGATACCAACACCAGGCAGCAATACAACAACAACAAAAATTCACTCCAGTATTCTTGATGAACATCAATGCAAACACCCTCAATAAAATATGGGCAAACCAAATCCAGCAGCACATCAAAAAGCTTATTCACCACAATCAAGCCAACTTCATCCCTGGGATGCAAGTCTCGTTCAACATATGCAAATAAATAAACGTAATCCATCACATAAACAGAACTAAAGATAAAAATCACGTGATTATCTCAATAGGTGCAGAAAAGGCTTTCGATAAAATTCAACATCCCTCCATGTTAAAAACTTTCAATAAACTAGGTAGTGAATGAACATACCTCAAAATAATAAGAGCCATTTATGACAAACTCACAGCCAATGTCATACTGGATGAGCAAAAGCTGGAAGTATTCCCCTTGAAAACTGACACAAGACATGGATGGCCTCTCTCACCACTCCTCATCAATACAATATTGGAAGTTCTGGACAGAGGTACCAGGCAAGAGAAAGAGATAAAGGTATTCAGATAGGAAAAGAGGAAGTCAAATTGTCTTCATTTGCAGATAACATAATCTTACACCTAGAAAACCCCATTGTTTCAGCCCGAATGTTTCTTAAGCTGATAAGCAACTTCAGCAAAGTCTTAGGATGGAAAATCAATGTGCAAAATTTACAAGCATTTCTATATGCCAGCAACAGACAAGCAGAGAATCAAATCATGAATGAACTCCCATTCACAATTACTACAAAGAGAATAAAATACCTGGGAAAACAGCTAAAAAGTGAACTGAAGAACCTCTTCAAGGAGAACTATAAATCACTGTTTGGAAATCAAAGAGGACACAAACAAATGGAAAAACATCCCATTCTCATGGATAGGAAGAATCAATATCATGAAAATGGCCATACTGTCCAAAGTAATTTATAGATTCAAGGCTATTCCCATTAAACTACCATTGACATTTTCAGAATTAGAAAAAACTATTTTAAAATTCATATGGAACTGAAAAAGAGCCCATATAGCCAAGACCATCTTAAGCAAAAAAACAAAGTTGGAGGCATCACACTAACTGACTTCAAATTATACCACAAGGCTACAGTGACCAAAACAGCATGATACTGGTACAAAAACAGATACACAGACCAATGGAACAGAATAGATAACTCAGAAATAAGACCATGCATCGAAAACCATCTGATCTTTGACAAACCTGACAGAAACAAGCAATGGGGAAAGGATTCCCTATTTAATAAATGATGCTTGGAGAACTGGCTAGCCACATGCAAAATACTGAAACTGAACCCCTTCCTTAAACCTTATACAAAAATCAACTCAAGATGGATCAAAGGCTTAAATGAAAACCCAAAACTATAAAAATTCTAGAAGAAAATTAAGGAAATACCATTGAGGACATAGGCATGGGCAAAGAGTTCATGACAAAAACATTAAAAGCAATTGCAACAAATGCGAAAATTGACAAGTGGGATCTAATTAAACTAAAGAGTTTCTGTACAGCAAAAGAAACTATCATCAGAGTGAACAGACAACCTAAAGAATGAGAGAAACTTTTGGAAATCTATCCATCTGACAAAGGTCTAATATCCAGAGTCCACAAGAAACTTAAATTTACAAGAAAAAAATAAACCCCATTAAAAAGTGGGAAAAGGATATGAACAGACGCTTCTCAAAAGAAGACATTTATGTGGCCAGCAAACATAAATAAAGCTCAGCATTACTGATCATTACAGAAATGCAAATTAAAAACACAATGAGATACCATCTCATGCCAGTCAGTGACAACTATTAAAAAAGCAAGAAACAACAGATGCTGATGAAGTTGTGGAGAGATAGGAACACTTTTACACTGTTGATGGGAATGCAAATTAGTTCCACCATTGTGGAAGACAGTATGGTGATTCCTCAGAGACATAGACCCAGAAATACCATTTGACCCAGCAATCCCATTATTGAGTATATACCCAAAGGAATATAAATCATTCCATTATAAAGATACATGCATGCGCATGTATGTTCATTGTAACACTATTCACAATATCAAAGACATGAAACCAACCCGAATGTTGATCAGTGATAGACAGGATAAAGAAAATGTGATACATATATGCCATGGAACACTATGCAGCCATAAAAAGGAAAGAGATCATGTCATTTGCAGAGACATGGTGGAGCTGGAAGTGGTTATCCTCAGCAAACTAATGCAGGAACAGAAAACCAAACATCTCATGTTCTCACTTATAAGTGGGAGCGGAACAATGTGAACACATGGACACAGCGAGGGGAACAACACACACTGGGGCCTGTGGGGGAGTGGTGAAGGGGGAGGGAGAGCATCAGGAAAAATAGCTAATGCATGCTGGGATTAACACTTAGGTGATGGGTTGATAGGTGCAACAAACCACCATGGCACATGTTTACCTATGTAACAAACCTGCACATTCTGCACACGTACCCTGTAGCTTAACATAAAATAAAATGAATTAGAATCTATTTGTTCATGCAATAAAAAAAAAATATTCTAGCCCAGAAATGACACTTGGCATTTCTTCTTACAAACTTATTGGCCAGAACTAGTTACATGCCCCCTCATCAATCACAGACATCTCCAAGATGTTCAGTCCTCCCATGGGCTTAGAAGTAGGAGAGCCAGAAAAATATGGTCAGCATCATTAACGACATCAACTGTGAGTCTAGTATACAGCACTTCTCAAGATTGTCCATAGAAACTTTTCTTCATGAGGCATTTGGAATACTGCGCCTCATAGGAGCTACGTTTGGAAACACTAGCTTCCAGTCTGGAAAACAGAAAGAAAAAAAAAAGAAAAGAAAAGAAAAAAAAGAATCTATTTGTCTATTTGTTCATCTTTCCAACATGCACAGAATTATCCCTCTTTTGACACCTGGGTGGTATTCCTTAGTTATGGAAGAGAGAATATTTTTTCTCTTAATGAGCATGGGATATTTTGATGGGCATTCTTGATGGATGACCATGACCAAATTCAATTTGTGCCCATGCAGAAGCTAATCAAAAGCAAAAAAAGAGAATCTGCTGAGATTGGCCTTTTTTTTTTCTTTTTCATTTTACATACTTTCCTGTCTTGCATTCTCTCCCACCTTACCCTGTACACTTTCCCTTTAGTTATGTGCAGGGCCAAACTTGCTCACAGGGCAGCATTTATGATATACCCTCCCTCAACATTTAATAACTAGCATCTTATTCCATGAGAGCATATCTCCTGCTTAAGAATGGACTCAAAAAAAAGTGCAGATGAATCCAGAAGTCCTTTTTGAACAGAGGTATATTATAGCTACTTTGGAGCACTAATCCTATGAATAAAGAGATGTTTAAATAACAGCTGGTCCACTGGGAGACAAAGAAATAAATCAGAAAATAATAATAATACGGCATGTTAAGTGCATAATGGGTAATGAACGTAATTAATCTTAACTAACCTTGCCTTGTAGATGTGTGCAACTGATCAAGAAATAATCTGGCTGAAACAGACCAGTTGGATTTTTAATCAGAGAAGAAAAGAAGCATTCCAGGTAGTAGCAATAATGGCATACACGAAGCCGTAGAGTGAGCTATTCAGAAATCCTTACTAGGGTAGATGAGAGTGAATGAATGGAAGGGAGCCAGAGAAGGTGGTCAGGGTGCATTGGGAAGGATGTTGGGTCTCTCTGAGTCATTCATCAGCAACAGCTCTGGGCTCTAGCAGTGTCACATATAAGTGCTGATGAGATGCAGCGTCTTCTAGAATTCCTTGCCCAGGCATACACTGTAGTCTTCTTCCCTATCCAACACCCTGCTCTATGATTCTATGGGGACTCCAAAAGAAAGCAGGTGCAGCTGATGAGTTTTGGGGAGGAATACACAAAAGTAGATCATGGGCAATGAGGAGCTGAAAATGATGTGTGTCTGTATTGAGGGTAGGTGGGTTAACATAGACATTAGTCAAGATTCTTTTGGTTGCAACAACAGATAGACCCTAATTTTACTTAAGTAAAATGAAAAAGCTACATTTCAAGGGCAGGGGGATGAAAGGGTAAGTTAAGACACCCCACTTTGGGAAGCCAGATGCAGAGATCTCAGCAAGAGACTTGGGACTTTCTCTCCTGGGGGCTGCCATGAAGAAATCTTGATCTCCAACAGGAATGTCCTTTGGAATAAGTGTCATATTCCTAAAAGAGAGAATCTGATGGGTCTGTTTGTTGGTCCAGTGTTTATGTGGCTGAACCAATTAACCGTGGCCCCAGAACAGTGGCGGTGTGGCCCAAACTTGGGCCCTGAAGGTTCGGGTGATATTCTGTGAGCCCAGCAGCAGCCACCCACCCCCAATCCAAAATGGCAGATGATTTATTAATTTTGGAAAGTGTCAATAACAGCACTCTCCAGGAATGAAGCAAAGCTGTCCTCCATTCAAAGCTTGGCATGGGGCAGTTAGATCTACCCTTGCTGGATCCAGGCTTTAAGAAAGTTGGACTTTATAATTTATGAAGGCAACAGGGAGCCAACAAATCCATTCAGTGCACATGAAATATTTCAAGTGAGGCACCAGGGAACTGGAGCAGGTCTTAGAGAAGATGGATTTACATCTGGCAGTAAAATCCCAACTCCAGTAACCTTTGCACTTAGGTCTGGATTTTGTCTGAATATTAAAGCTTTTATAAGTGTTTAAGAGCATGAACTCTGCAGGGGTTAGAATTTCTCTTGCCTTCTGTCTAAAGAGATTGGGCTGCCAGGACAAGGTTGGGGGGGCCTACTACCTTTCATTCACCGGGCACTGGGACTCTTTATTTTGAGTGTACTGGACTTGTGCCCAAAGATGGACTTGGTTGCATTGCCTCTCTGGTGATGTCCTTGACCTTGCTGAGCTCCAGTGTCCTCACTTGTGTTTTGGAGGTATCCCTACTAACCTCATAGAATTATCATGAACACTAAATCCATAACATATTTGGAATCATTTTGTAAAATAACAAAAGTGTGTGAACCCAATTATTTTCTGATCTTGCTGTAGTTTAGTTTTTGAGGTAGAAAACTCTTATTTTCAGTCTTAGCTCTGGCTTGGGGAAATTATCTCTCTGAGC
Source organism: Saimiri boliviensis (assembly GCF_048565385.1). NCBI lineage: Eukaryota > Metazoa > Chordata > Mammalia > Primates > Cebidae > Saimiri > Saimiri boliviensis. Next base: position 117,040,463 of record NC_133449.1, read on the forward strand.
CTCAGTTTCCTCATCTATAAAATGGGACAATAGTTCCTATCTCATGATATTATTGTGAGAGTTGAACAGTAGTGTGTAAGTGGCCTTGTAAGGGTCTGAGCACAGGGTCAACACATATCACTTGCCAATGCTTGCCATGCTGTATGGAAGTATTCAAGAAGTCAAACCTAACATTCATGGTGGTTGCAAGTGTTTCCAGGGATTAAGAGGCTTTGGAGTCCCTATTTGTGTAGATGGTCCTAGTGTTCATCTATATACACTTCTTTTCATCCTGGACATGCTGGAAACAATACTTCCAAGCCTCCTTGAAGTTGGAAAAGCCATGTTACTAGTTTCGGACCCAGAAATATGAGCAACTTGAGTCACTTCTAACATGAGGTGGCAGGAAGTCTCCATGTGAGATGCTCATTACTCTCTTCCTCTGCTTCTGCAAATGTGCAGACTTTGTGTTGGCATAGGTGGAGCTACTGGATCTCTAAGTCACTGACTGGAGGAGAGTTGGTCTTGGGAGTCTCAGACTTGCAGCAAATTTGGCATAAATTAAGCCACTGATACTTGAGAGATATTTGTTATTGCAGCATATCCTAGCCTATTCATACTAATACATGATTCTATTGCTTATTACCTATGCAATCTTGGGAAAATAACTTCTCTGAGGTTTATTTTGCTCATTTGTAAAATGGGACAAAAAACAGCAAGAATTCATAAGACTGTTAATGAGATGAGGCATGCAAAATGCTTAGCATGGCATTTGGCAGGTGAAATATGTTTCACGGATGGTGGCAGATATTACAAAAATAATGTTAGTGGTGTGATGGTGATGATGATGGTGTTGATGATGCTTTAAAAACTAGATATGATTACTGATTTAAATCTTGTCATTTAAGCAGAAGAACCCAGACAGTCTCCAGCTCTGGGGTAGGTGAAAATCTTCTCTGGCACATATTGGTACATGGTTTATTGTATCATGTGGTGTCAATTAAGTGCCAATATCCATGGGTGTCTATAAAACTTCCTAGTCTATATATAAAGAGATAAATACAATAAAATTGGCTTCATTTGAAAGTATATTAACCAAAAAGTTTAGCCATAAATCCACACTTCTCTTCTTAGTGTTATTAACTACTTTTTCTACTTAACAAGAATGTTATCAGGTATCATGCTGAGCTCTTTCCCTGAAGGGAAAATGAAAACTGGCCTGTGCCCTCAATAAGCTCAGAGTCCATAGGATGTTTATAATAATTATCATCAGATTCTGTATGCTTTATATCTTCACCCCCATCTGCCCCACTATCAGATTGTACACAAAATAATTCTATAGAAAGAACTTGTGCTTTGTGGAAAGGGAAATTTGAGTCTGAATTCCAGCTCTGCAACTTTCTAGCTGTATCTTTGGGTAAAATTATTGACTTTTGTTAGCCTTAGTTTTCTTATCTATAAAAAATACAATAATTGCTATCACATTATGAAAAATAATTATAATATATATAACAAATTTGGGGCAGAGCTTAGCATTTAATAAGTGCTCAATAAATACTAATAGTTCTTAAATTTCTTGAGGGCAGAGATTCTACATTATTTTGTATTTCCAATGCTTGGATCATAGAAAGTGTCCCATCTATTTATGAACTAGCAGGGAGAGTAAAGTATATTCCATACAAAAGCACTTTTGAAGGAAAGCAATTTTGATGGTATTTGAGGTATTTGTGTATTTTGAATCCGCTTTTGGTTTGTGCAGAACTTTAATTGAATTTAGTTAATTTATTTTTAATTAAAAATAATAGACATCTGTTATAGAAGTATGCCCTTCTTGCCATAGAATTGTGCTGCTCATATTTTTCAATTCTTAGAAAATTATTATCATTGGATGGGTGAGGCCCCTTCTTGCCAACTTATTTCAATTTTTTTACATGATTTCCATTCCCATTCCCCTCCCCATGATATGGATATGGGTGTCACATGTAAAACATGTAATGTGGTCTTACATATGTGTTTTTAATTTATGTAAATCAGTCTGCTCTAAGAACTTTGCTCTGTTTACTAATTTTCTCATAAAACATTCTATTTTTGTGACCAGTCCACACTTCTCTGTGTATGCTTAGTTCATTGTTCCTCATTATTGTATAATATTCCATGTGGTCACTTTCTATTAACCAGAAAATTGGATTTTCTGGAATATTTCTGTTTTGCAGCCAAAGCTACTATACTAAAAATGTTGTCTTTATTTAGTACTGGGTAAATCAGTCATTAAATTATTCTTTTATGATGCCACTATAGCAATGACAATGGCACATGCCCAGTTGGCCACATGGAGAATTACAGAAGGAAAGAACTAAAAGCAAGTTCTTTGATTTCATGCCTCTCTGTTGTGTGTATGTGGGCAATGCACATATGTGCTTTTGACTATAGTGTACTTTCCCGTGTTTTAAATAAATATTCCAATTTACGTAACTGAAGTGAATTTTCATGGTGCATGAAAGTATAAACTCTGGGCTATGATGTCAATTAGAACAATTCATACCCTACAATCTAAACAGTCTTGAGTTCAGGGGCAGTGATCTATATTCAAGTTTGAGTACTGCTGCTTGCTGACTGAGTGATCTGAGTCAAGCCATTCAACCTCTCTCAAACAGTGGAGAAAAATAAATACAGGGATGTCATGAGACTGGGATGACATAACAATTAGGTTAGAGAATTACAGCACTGCATCATATATTTTGTTTGTTTCAAATATGGAGTTTTAAAACTGGATATAATTAGCAAATATTCAAATATCTACTCTGATATTGCCCTTTCCTATTTTGTGACCATGAAAGACACTGATGATTGAGCCAGACACAACCTCAGGATTATTTCCAATTTAGCACTCAAGGAAGTTATTACCAACTGATTAGAGCTGGCTTGCATTTAAAATTTCAAATTTGTCATTTCTGATTTAGGCACTGTGTTAGGCCCACTGAGTAATAGCAGAGATTAACATGTTCTCAGGTCTGTCCTCAGAAAATTTGAAGTCATGTATGTCACATAGACACAATAAACTCTGACACAGAGTGAAGAATAAGCTTATGATAAAGCATCAAAGAACCACAGATAAACAGATAATTGGGAGATTGATTCCATGGACTGGCATCATTGAAAGCTTCTTGGAGCTGATGACATTTCAGCTAGATGTTCAAAGTCAGAGACAATTTGGGAGGTATGCATGCAAGGAAAACATTCCATGTGGGAGGGAAGAGTACAGCCAAGTTTAAAATGTGAGAAATACATTTGTGGAGAGTAGCTCAATCTGACTTCAGTCCAGGTGGTGTACAGTAAGATTAACAAGCTATGCTGAACATGATAAAAAGTTTAGAATATCTTCTTTCTGCTGCAGCTACTATTAGTACCATTCCTCATACTAACTGATATTTATTGAGCATTTATGCTGTTCCAAGAACTATGCTAAGCACTTTAGATACCTGATCTCATTTGATAATCACAAAACTCTTATGTAGTAGTGTATCAGTTAGTTATAACTGTGTAGCAAGCTAGTCCAAAACTTAGTGGCTTAAAAGAACAAGCATTTATTATTTATCATGGATATAGAGAGGTTTTCCAGATCTAGACCAAGCTTGGCTGATCTCAGGCTCACCTATACATCTGGATTCAGCTGATTGATCAGCTTAGGCCTGGCTGGTCTTAGGTGGCTTCAGCTGGGTTGTTGACTGTTTTCACATCCTTTCACCAGGCTAGCTTGGGCTGGTCCGCATTCCAGTGGCAGGATTCTGAAACACAGAAAACATGCAAAGCCTCTAGGGGGTCTAGGCTTAGAATTGGCACACAGTCACCTCTGTTGGGTTCCATTTGCTTCACATGGCCAGTCCAGATTCAAGGAGTGGGGCAATAAGCTCCACCTCTTGATGGAACCTGCTGCAAAATCACAATCACATTGAAATCAACGTATCAGAAGTAGGAAACTACTATGAGCATCTTTGTATTTTAGATGAAGAAACTCTGACTAGGAGGTTGGGTGTCTTGCCCAAGTAAATATAACTGGAAAGTGAAGAACCAGGACTTGCACTTGGCATGGGAGGCAGTGGGAGCCAATTAAGACATCGAACACAAGAGTGACACTATCAGGAGAAAAAGAAGTGAGGGATATTTCTCTGGCTAAGTGATGGCCCCACAGAGAATGCAAATCTTGATCATTCTAGTATCAGCTCACTCTATTTTTGATGCAAGTGTACTATAGGTCTTGGGACTTTGCATTCTCTTTGGGGAGCTCTGTGGTTATCGTGTCAGCTTTTGAAAGACATCCTTCTTGGGACTGCCTTTGCTCCAGGCCCTCAGTCATCTGTGTGTTTTAGAAAATCAAGAATCAGTCTTTCAGGGCTCCTTTCCCAGCATGTCTTGTGAGTTGTAGGCACCTCCAAGCTGAAGGGACATGTCAATCCAAAGACCCATGCAGGTGTTCACCTTAGCATTCCTTCATGGCAACTGCCATTTGCTGAGTGCTCTGGAGGCTGCAGACAATTAGTGTGGAACTTGCATCCCCAGAGGCTTCACCTGCCATCAGCAGGAGATCTAGGCATAGGAACATGGGACCCCTCCTGGACCCAGAAGCAATCATATTCAAACTTGGGGGACAGATTTGGGGGACAGAGCTCCACTTCCACTGACTCTGGTGACTGTAGGTAAAAAAAAAAGGACACAGTGGCTTGATTTTCTCCAAGGTCAAGGGCAAGGAGATTTTTGTAAGACAAGGTATTTACAGGTCACAAATTCAGAACCGTAGTTACCATTACTATTGATTAAAGGTGGCCATTTTCTCAGGAGAGCCTAGTGTGGCTCAGTAGAAGGTTATTAATCCATTCTTTGAAGAAAGAAAAACTCAGGGCTGGATCTGTACCCTGCTATAGTGTGGGTGTTTGTCCCCAAATCCTCATGTTGAAATTTGAACTCCAATGTTGGACATGGGGCCTGGTGGGAGCTGTTTAGCTCGTGGGAGCAGATCCCTCCTACCTGCTTTTTGCCCTTTCATGGTAATGAGTGAGTTCTCACTTCATTAGTTCCCCTAAGATCTGACTGTTAAAAAGAGCCTGGCATCTCTCCACACCTCTTGCTTCCCCTCTAGCCATAGGATTTCTGCACACACTGTCTTCCCTTTGCTTTCTGCATGAGTGGAAGCAGCCTAAAGTCCTCCCTAGAAGCAGATGCTAGCACCATGCTTCCTGTACAGTCTTCGGAATCATGAGCCAAATAAACCTCTTTTCTTTATACATTACCCAGTCTCAGGAATTCCTTTTTAGTAACACAAACAGAATAAGACACACCCTATTTCCTCTCTGTGTGGCACATTGGACAAATGACTCAACCTTTCTGGGCTGCAGTTTCCTCTTTACAACATGAAGAAAATAACATCTATTTTGGGGGGTTGTCATCACAATTGAGTGAGCTAGTTTACAGAAGCCCTCCCGATAGCTGCTCAAGAATGAGGCTGTATCATTGGAAGAGGGAAATCCTAAGCCTTGCAAAGCTGCCCAAGAAAAAGCCAATTGCAGGCAAAGAACCTGATCATTCATGCTCCAAGCCCTGATATCTGATAATTAATAGCTCTGGCTCCTGATGCTGTGTCCTGCATGGGGAAACCCACTGTATCCTTGGTTCTCAAAACTGGTTATACATTAGAATCGCTTTGGGAGCTTTAAAATATCTCAAAGCCCAGGTTGATCCCCAGACTTGTTAAATCAGAGGTGGTCTGGGGGTGGGTTTGTGGGGGGGGGCTCAGAAATTAGTATTTTGTAAAGCTCCCCAACAGGGTTGGGGCTAGGACCAGGTAAAGGAACTGCCTAGTTTGTAAAATTTAAGGAGGGACTCACTCTCACACGGCAACCCTGTGCTTGCATGTCTCTGAGAATGAGTGTTTCCTTAAACGTTGTATCCTAGATACTGCTCTAGCTCAGCCTTGTCCTGGCTCTGCTCCTGAAGTGATTCCAATGGTCTGCTAAGTTTTAGCAATCATTAAAATGATGAACTTACATAAGGTATTCCTGGATCAAAAAAGTGGCCCACCTTTGTTCTACCTCCCACTTCTGTTTTCCTTTACTCTCTTCCACCTGTCTATTCCTCCCTGAAAAATGGCATAAACTATTTTGCCCCAAACATCCAAATTATCCCAGCATTCAGCAAATAAGTTATTCTTTAGTTAAAAGGACTCACTCTCTCTGTGTGGCATATTTTTTGTAAATATTTTTATTGACCTTTCTTAGGGAGATTCCCTATACCCCAGTGACTTACCAAGATTTCCTTTTGAAGAAGACTGGGCTTTCTACAAGAAAGATCTGCTTAATATTTTTTTAAAGCTTTCTATCTCATAGCACCTGATCACTGAGTTTATTACGTTACATTGCAGTGGGCTGTCCCTGGGCAAATAGGGATTACGCTTGTGATCATCATGCAGTACTAAAGGACCTGATGCATATTTGGCACTTTCAAAAATAAGCAAATGAATGAATGGCCCTACATTTAGACTCCACTGGAACCTCCCCCTTTAGATATGAAGGTCCAGTTCCACTGTCACTCTCTCTTGGAGCAGCTAAAAGGCAGGAACTGACTGTCGACAGCACATTCTGCACACAGTAGGAGTGCAGAAAGCACTTATTAAAAGGAGGCAAAGCACCCAGTGCCCCTGTAACTCACACCCTCACTCTCAGCCTGGGCAAAGCTTCGAGGATTCTCCAGATAAAGGTGCTGACAATGGCTCAACAGTCCAAGCTGAGAGAAGTCTAGTTCTTGAAACTAGAGTCTGCGCCCACTAGGAGGGATGAGGCTGTAGCTTGAGAGTGAGACAGTCACATGGGGAAGGTGGAGGACTCCCCCTTCCAGCAGGGTTGGCAGGGAGGAGAGAAGGAAGGCCTTTTCTTTCCTCTCCAGTTGGCCACTAGGGCCTGGGGTAGGATTTGGGAGGGCAGAGGGAGGGTTGCTTGAGAGACCCTGGAGCTCAATTTGACATCAGATGTGCTACCGGCTGCCTGTCTTTGAGGACATACATCTATGAAAGAGGTCTGAGATTCAGACCCGTGTGTGCAGCAGCCAAAATCTTTTTTTTATTAAAATGCTTTGTGCTCCAGGATACCAGGGAGTTAAGCTGATCTACCTCTGAGAGTGTGTTTGCCTAGAGCACACTATTAGATACTTTGTCTCCTTTAAAATAATACTAAGAGATGGGCTTTATGTCTCTTGATTCCTGCCCTATATTGCTGCCTGCAGAAACGAGGCCAGGAGAAGAGACCATTTGCCCTTCTGGGAAGGGCCTCCATATACCATAAGCTGAAGTCTCTTAGACTGCCTAGATCCCAGCAGTGAGCAAGCTGGAGAAAAACCGGTTTGATTTTTAACATGTCATTTGTGAAAACAGGGTGTTATCCGTCAGGAGGAAGAGACTGTCTCCATCCCCTGTTATAAATGCTATCATATCGTTGGCAGTGGCATTCCTCACGGATAAAAGATTTTATCGAGATCATTTATTTATAAAGAAAATAGTGCCTATAATGGCATCATTACATTCCCCGTTAATCAGCTCTCTGTCTTTCACACTGTGTTCAAGCCCATTAGTATTTGGAAGATAAAATATATACATTTGATTATCCCTTGGCATCTCATGATTTAAAAAAGGAAGAAGATGGGGGAAAAAAAACCTGACAGCAAATCCTTTAAAGTGATTGCTTTTTACAGGCTGCGTGCATGAAGTTTTGTGTTTCTCTGAGCCTGTAAAGGCATCTGATAACACATTACAGTGGTATTCTCGGCAGGCTTTGGTCATAAATAACCCCCTTCTTAAATGGTGCAGTATGTATTATTTTTCTCCTGTGAACTTGGGGCCTCACACACACGATTCTCCAATTGCAAATAATAGAATGTGGTTGAGATCAGTATTTCTAATTCAAGAATAAACCAGGAGAAATGTCGTGTTTAAAACTGCATGAACGCTGGGACTTAGCGTGATACACGAGTGAGCAGCAAGCGACTTCTCTTTTTGCCCAAATTTGAAGAACTGCCTAAGCCCTGCACTTCTCCATTTAAATATCTCTTGCTTGGGTTGCCACAAAGAGCCTTTGTACATTATTCTGAAAAGCCCTAGGCATGGGATTATGTGTTCTTACACGTCTTCTTTTAGGCATCAGCAGCAAAGTATACCAAAGGCAAATTTATGTTTAGAGCTATCAATAAAACATAACTGAGAGACTGCTAAATTAGTAATCATGAAAATCCTACCCAGTTCTCTCTCTCGATTTCCCTGTCTCTCAATCTCTCTCTCTTTTTTAATATTACAAAGCAACTTTTAAAGTATTTGCCTTTGGTGCGAGGGTGGTCTCCTAAGAAAACGTATACTTAAATATCTCAGAGGTACCTCAAGGTCTTAGTTTTGGATTGGGGTATCAAGGGAGAACTATACTAAAATCTAATAATGGTTTTAAGTTAAATGCCTTCAAGTACTGCCAAGAGCCTTACAATCAGATGTCCATCATGAAAGGCATAATTTATCAGCAAGATGGAAAAGATACTGTTTGTCAGCAGTTGTTATTAACTCAAATGAATAGATGGTTTTGCTCAGGCCTCTAAAAGCTCTATTTCAATCTCATGGACACCAAGAAACTACACATGAAACCATTTAGCCAAGAGGGAAAATTAATCTGCCTCTTACCGTAACAACTCTGGGTTTTCTGAAGGGAACATAAACAGTAAGGCGGAAAGAAAGATGCCCCCCATATGCAGTGTCGGGGCAAAGTCCAGCAAAAGAGGAGAAAGTTCTTTCCTTGTGATGAGTTTCACACTCAGAGGGGGAGGTTTTCTCATCATCAGTAACAGAGCCATCCTGGTATCCCCAGAAGGCAGCAGACAAACAGACATCTGGGTGTGGGTTTTTTTTTTTTTTTTTTTTTTTTTGGTGCCCAAATCATTTGCAAGAGGTCGAGGGACTAGAAAACAGACGATTATCTCCCTCTATTGCTAGACTATGAGGGCTGGAAGGCCTTCGAGATCAGTCAGCAGGGTGGTTTTCATTTACTTTGTAGCCTCAGAACTCTTTCTTCTCTCAAAATATTATGCAGAATTGTAATTGTAAAAGAGATAAAAGCAGACTGCACTAGTTAACGTGGAGCTGAGGGTTAGATTCCCACCCACTGAGCCCCTGACTCTTATGATGCTGTCTGTGGAAGGACTGAGGACTCAGCAGAACATAATTTTAAAACCATTGCCTATTAGCCTCACTCACAACTCAGTCACAGAAGAAGAAGCCAAGGCTCAGAGAGGGCAAGTGACTTGTCCAAAGTCACACAGCTTGATAAGGGCAGAGAGGGACCAGTAATGCCAGACAGGAGCTTTGCCTGATTTAGTTATTATGATTCAAATGCAGATAATCTGCTTTGTTGGCTACGCCCTGCCCAAAACATGATTTGCCAGCCTCAGAAACTGTGCAAGTCTTTGTTTTTCTGTCTTTCCTATCTCTTGCTTTATTATTCCTGGCCATGAGCAAGAATGCTTATCATTAAGCAAACTTAAATATGACAAACACCCTGGTGACCATTTCCATCTTAATTTTTTAAAGGACACTGGCTGCTTGCTGTATATATTTCATCTTTTCAGTTTGTCATATGACTTTACAGAGAAGCTGAGGCTTTAGCTATTGTTTGGGCATCTGTGGCATTCTATGACCAGCACCTTCCATCAGCATTTCCATCCACTCCAGCAGGAGCATCCCAGTTCTTACAGAGTCTTATCTTCCCTCACCTAAGTTTGCCAACACTGGAATGGAATCACAAGATATGCAATGCAGAAGCTATAATTAATCCATGTTCCTTGCCAAGAAGGCTTTTCATTTGCAATGAGAGAAAATAAACTCCGTAACTGCCAATGAGAAGTCTGAGGTGGAGAGAATAGACCCTGGGATCCCGCATGTTCTCCAGCTGTTTCACTCTTCCTTCAATCATGTGCAATTAACAGGACACACTACAGGTTAGAGGTCGAGAGTTTGGGTTGTGGAATCACATATGTATATATGGTTACTAACTCTGGTCCTAGAACAACTCACTTCTTTGCTCCTTGTATCTTAGTTTCTTCAGCTGTAGAAGGTGGAGGATAATAGCATCTGTCTCGTGGAGCTATTTCAGCTCAACACTTAGTAAGAACTCAATTTCAGGAGAGGTCCTCAGGCTTGGCTGCAGCTTGGGCCTCCTAGGTCTTGATCCTGGAAAATCAATCTACAACTCACCCAATCTCTCAATCACAAATGTGTTCATATGAGTGAGCAGGGAAGTTGCCAGAGGCTGCAGAAAAGTCAGGGAAGATGGGAGCCAGCAGGTTATTAACCACCAGCCCCACTCCCCCTAAAAAGGGCACATAGAGCTTCTTATATGTGGTGAATCTTTCCTCCATCCAGATGGCATCCTTCACAGCTGGGGAACTTTCAGGCCCTAGTGGGTTTGTGCTGTATTATCTTTAGCTGTGTCTCAGTAAATTTCCGAGTCCTTTGATATTACAAATATTACAAGAACTATTCCTTGAATCTGTAGGCATCAGTAACATCATCATCTCGTTGCAACAACCATACATTATTCTCATTCTACTAATTAGTTTGAATCAGGGTTTTAGCTTGTAACCAAAGGAATCCTAAAAATCTAGATACATCTAGATGCCAATCCCGATTTCCAAAGATTGAGTTCCTTCCCTGTTGCTCTGAGTTTTTATTGAAATACCACCATGGGGCTGATCTCTATGCAGAACTTAATACATTGGTCACAAACATCTGAGTGCCTCTGGAAAAGTAAGAAGAAAATGGCAATACAGTCGGAAATAACTGTAAGAAAAGAAATAGAGAAAATATAAAAGAAAGAGAAAGAAATAACTGTGAGAGTAGAAGGCAAAGGAAGATTGCTTCCAGCTCTGGGGATGAAGAAGGGGGTCCCAGAGAAGGTAGCTTTTTCTCTGGGTCTTAAAAAGAAGGACATCAATGATAGAGGTAAAAAATCAAGGCAGTGTGGGGTTTGTTGTAGTCAGTGATTTTTCCTTCTGTGAGTATGTTTAATGGAAAATGTCATTGAAGGCATAGATTGAGGCCAGGAAGTTCCAGTTGGTAATAGTAATAATGAATAGCATTCTTTGAATGATTCCTATTTGCCGGATTTATTTTACATGATTTACAAATATTCTTATTCCTTCATTGGACACTTACACACCTTTTTTTGGCTAGATCCTGAATTATTCCTCCTTCACATAAGGATTCATGCATATAAGAGGTAGGGCTGGGATTCAGACTTCTACCAAGTTATCTGGCAACTCATAACTACTACTTAATGACCCCAGATTGACAGTGCCAGGCCCTGGGGAGATGTTGGTGAATAGGATAAGTATAGTCTCCATCCAGTTGGAGCTCACAGTGGTATATGTTGTTCAGAATGTAAACTTAGCTCTTTCTCATGTCATTGTTTTTATAAATCCTCACCTTCCAGTGTTGTGTGGCTTTTAAATTTGTGTGGGCATGTTCTTGGTTAAATCTCAAGCATGCATTGTCCCACCATCCTTCACTTCTCCAATAGCCACTGACTTTTGTGATTATGGAAAGGCTGATGTGCTACTGACCCAAGGTGGAATGTGAGTGAGATCAGGCTGTGTCAGTCAACACATTCCATCTACTGGCCCCATTTATTGGTTCAGGAGTGGGTGTGTGATTTCAGCTGCCCTGGTAATATTGGTTTTCAGGTCTTTGTTTGGAAATGTTCTCTGAGTCATGCACAAAAAAGCAGGAAGTATCCTTGGTATTTGTATTAGTCCATTCTCATGCTGCAAATAAAGACATACTCAAGACTGGGTAGTTTCTAAAGGAAAGAGGTTTAATGGACTTACACACTTCCACATGGCTGAGGAGTCCTCACAATCATAGCAGAAGGTGAAGGAGGAGCAAAGGCACATCTCACATGGCAGCAGGCAAGGCAGCATGTTCAGGGGAACTGCCTTTCATAAAACCATCAGATCTCGGCGGGGCACAGTGGCTCACGCCTATAATCCCAGCACTTTGGGAGGCCAAGGCAGGTGGATCACGAGGTCAGAAGTTTGAGACTAGCCTGACCAACATGGTGAAACCCCATCTCTACTAAAAATACAAAAAATTAACTGGGTGTGGTGGCAGGCACCTGTAATCCCAGCTACTGGGGAGGCTGAGGCAGGAGAATTGCTTGAACCTGGGAGGCGAAGGTTGCAGTGAGTCAAGATCACGCCACTGTACTCCAGCCCAGTGACAGAGTTAGACTTCATCTCAAAAAAGAAAAAAAAAAAAAAAAACCATCAGATCTCGTGAGACTTATTCACTATTAGAGACGAGCACAGCACAGGGAGTACGCCCCACCATGTCCCTCCCATGACACGTGGGAATTATGGGAGCCAAAATTCAAGATGAGATCTCGGGGGCAACACAGCCAAAGCTGTCTTGGGACTGGGAGAGGAAAAACTTGCTAAGGTTGGAGTCATTACCAAACAAATAAAGCAGAGAAATCAACAGAGTGTAACTAGATCCGCTGACATCACTGGGCTCCTGGATCGTGTTTCACCTGAAGTCTGGCAGGTTTGTAAACTTTACAGCTACACAAGACAGTCTGAGTCAGGTGTCCATTGAAATCCAAAGCTTGCAGCTTGAGAGGCTGTGGTAGCCACTGCTGGCATGAGAAAGAGTCCTCTGAGTCCTAGTCTGCTACTCAGTCTTTGTGTGACCTCAGTTCTTCAAGTTTCAGTTTCTTTATCTGTAAAACGATAAGGTCAGATTGAAATAACAGCAGTGATGATGATGATCACGATGACCACTTATCAGGCACTGAACTGCTTGCCATCTGCCGTGCTGAGATTTGTATATGTGACATCTTATTGAGTTTGTCCAACAGCTTCATGAAGTAGTAATTTGAAGAGGCTAACTTTCAGAGAGATGAAATCGCTTGCCTAAGGCCACACAACACAATTAGTAAATGACAGAGCTGAGATTCGTTCCAGGCATATAACATGGATCAGATTTTTTTTTTTTTTTAAAGAGATCAGCTTCTTCACTGCAAAACTGCTCATAGTTTTTGAGCTTATGAGACCTGGGGCATTCTTAGCTATGTTACCCACATTTTATTCCCCGGTACCAACCACAGTACTCAGCACATAGAATTTGAATGAATGAATGAATGAATGAATAAATGGCTAGATGACCTCAAAGAGCCCATCCAGCTCTAGAGTCCTCTGAAATCTACCTTGTGCTCTTTGCCTAATGAGGGTTCCCAGAAGCATTTCTTGGGTGAAGGGCAGGTCCCTTTCTCCTCCTCTGAACTAATGCCTACTCTACTGACTGCCCCCCACTAATGAGGGGACACAGCCCAAGGGGACCGTGTCTCCAGGCTAATTATTTTGCGGCTGCTCTGGCCTCACAATTCAAAATATTCAGGCTATTGTTGGTGTTTTACATCTTGCCACTGTTGCCCTTGTCAACTTCCAAGGGCATGAAGCCATGGCCCAATGGGCTGGCCCTTTCAAGGTCAGCTTGACAGCAAACACAAACTTAATTGAGCTGGAATAATAATTTTTTCTCTTTGCTTGATGTGCAGGTGACAATACTTAAAATATCGACATGCCTTAATACTTTTAAATTCAGTTGTTTGCTGATCAGCAGCAGCTACTTAAATTGACCAATCTATCTTGCCCAGCCGGAGATCAAGGGATCAGCACTTAATTTCATTCCCTGAATAAAGAATTTTTTTTTATATCCACATGGAAATATCAGAACATGAAAGGTTAAATCAATATGGAGTTTTACATTGCTTAAAGGGCATTTGCATCAAAGCAGCTCTGAATGCAATTCACTTGTTTAATGAATTTTTTATGCTTATTTAATGAATTTCACAAAGGTTTGGTGTTTTTCATAAAATGGATAAGGACTTCCAGTTTTATGAAATAATAAAAATGGAACTGAAGTTATGAAATGAGCAATCTCATTAGTTAGGCATGATATATTCATATGAAAATGTACATGTCTCTGTATTATTGCCTGGGCACCATTATGCGAACAGTGACTTGTTATAATAGCATAGCAAATATTCCTCTAGTTAAGATATCAAGAAGTGACAGAAGGAAATTGCATTTTCTCCCCATTTCTAATAATGACATAATTAATGCTCATTTAAAATAATTACCTGGGCATTGTTTCCCAAGAGTGCCGACGCCTAACTCACCAGTAAATGTGTCCTGAAATACTTCTGAACTTCAATAACTCAAATGACGTCCTTTGCTTTTTAAACTAGTTATTTGTTGAGGCAACAGTGATCTCTTCCCTTTCCATTCCAATGTCCTGGTGCACAAACAGAATACACAAAACTAATTCTATCAAATATAGAAGAAATATCTTGTGCTGAGAGATAGAGGGAGAGAGAGAGAGCGAGGGAGAGAGAGAGAGAGAGATAAAAAGAGAGAGACTGAGATAGTGGTATTAATTCTTCCTTCCTAGGCTTTGTTTCTGGGTTATATATATTTTCTGGGGATTTTGGGCTTCTTACGGGGTGTCCAGAATTTGGTGAACTGGTTGGGTACCCATTCATCTATGATATTCAGAGATTAGAGGGTACACTGGTGAACAACTCAGGCTTAAAAACACAGACCTATGTCTTGTGACTGTTTGACCACAGACTAGTTATTTATCCTCTCTGAACCTCAGCTGTGAAATACGAATGCTTCTGGTAGTTCCTGAGTCCTGGGGTGTGGGCAAGACTAAATAAGCATATGCACATAAAGCCCAGCACAGTGTCTGGCATCTGGTAAGCTCCCCATCATGTCAGCTGCGGGCGTAGGTGGTATTGGTGAGAAGCAGGGCCTGGAATTCGCTGGACGCTCCGGTGCAGTGTGAACAGAAGTCAATGAATCAGCACCAGGCAGGGCCTCACTGGGGAAACTCGAAACTGTTTCATCTCACTTTCTTTTCCTATTCAGGAAGACAGGCAGCTGGAATGCTCCTCTGGCATTCAACACTGATATCAATCTCAGCAACATTAATAATACAGTGCAACCGAATTAATTCTGCCTCCTCTGATTTCAGAGGGGACAAATTCAGATGCACAATTCAGTGAGCACGTTTGGGGGACTCACTGGGTGCTGGGTACCAGCAAGAGGGCTCTAAGCAACTGGAAAGGCGTAGTTTCTCTTCCAGGAGTCTGCAATGTTGGTAGGACCATAGGAAGCAGCCAGGATACAATTCTATTACCAGTTAAACTCCTTATATCTGTATAGCACTTTGTAGTTTCCAAAACCATTTTGAAACTCGCATAAGTAGTCAGACCCTCTGATCCCTTAGGACTCTTTCGATGGTAGATTGAAATTTCTTTGGATTCAGAGAGGAACTTTGCATTGTGGTTAGCAAATTGATCTTTGCAGTAAAATTGGGAAATTTAGCATCAGTTCCGCACAGTTCCAGCTGTGTGGCCTCCAGTAAGTCACTTCATCTCTCCGAGCACCTTTTTCTTTGTCTTTCAACTGGATGAGGACTCGCTAAATGTGCAAGTGTGTAAGACACCTCCCCGCTTCTTTCCTTCAACATCAAAATTACTGTGTGCCCATATTCCAGGTGGAAAGAAGAGCCAGAGAGAAAATAATGTAAAATGCTACCCCCCAGTGGAGGAGTTAGGTTATTCAAAACTTCACGGCAAGGTCAGCATTTGAGAGTGGTAATGGTCAGTAAATTTTTACTTTAGACTTCTTTGAAAGCAAAAATTTAAAAACCACATACCATATGACTGATTAGAGTCTGAGTAATTTCTGCTATTTTCCATATTCACTGATATATATATATATATATATGTATAATATACATACAGACATATAATTTTTAAAACCATCATTTTATACTCTTCGATGTTAGTCAATTATTACTGAATATCCAGAAATTAAGACTTTCTACATGATTCCAATCTACAGTCTACTGTATTTACAACAATCAAATCGTATTTTTCTCATATAAAATCACTTTAACATCACTTTTAATATCAATAAAAATACTCAAATTTTTTCTCTTTCTTCAAATTCTCCTCTATTATTAGAGTGAAGCTTACAATATTATCAAGTTAATAATAAACTTAATACTATTGCTTTAAACTGAGGTCTTCTGGGCTCCCTGATTAGAGAGCCATCTAAGCCAGAACCCTGCATTTCATCTGTGTCTCATCTTCACGTACTTGCCCGTTCCCTCTAATGTGTCTTTCTTCATTTTATTTTATTTTATTTATGTTTTTTGAGACAGTCTTGCTGTGTTGTTCAGGCTGGAATGAAGTGGCACAATCATAACTCATCGTACCCTCAAACTCCTGGGCTTAAGCAATCCTACCATCTCAGCCTCTCGAGTAGCTGAGACTCTATAAGCCAACATACCCAACTATTATGTTTTAATTTTTAGTAGAGACGTATCTCGCTATGTTGCCCAGGCTGGTTTCAAACTCCTGGCTTCAAGTGATCCCTCCACCTCAGCCTCTCAAAGTGCTGGGATTACAGGCTTGAGCCACCATGCCTGGCCAAGCTCCAGTTCTTGATCCGCGTGCACAGCAGACACACCTGGGAGTGCTCAAGCCCATAGCCTTTGCCAGGACCTCCCATTCACAGGTGAGGGGTGGAACTGGCATCTGTATAAGGAAAACTCTCCCAGAGTTATTCTGATTTGTCTGCTGGAAAGAAACCAAGGTTCTGAAGCAATAGGTAAGAAACCTTGAAAGAATATGGCATGGATGCCAAGTAAAAATGACAAGGGAGTAAAGATTAACTTCCACATAACGTGGCTAGGTTTAAGATCTGCCTTCGCTCACATCATTTGCTCGTTGCAGCATCCCCTCAAGGTGGGTAATAACCTCATTTTTTAAAAAAACGTAGGAAGGTGTTTGGATTCACAGGTTAATTACCCTGTTTCCCCTCACACCTCCCACACTGACTCTCCAGGTACTCAGGAGTCATCTCTGACTGCTTGCCTCTTACCTCCCTCTGCTTGCCATCAAAATCGATCTGAAAACTGACCCCTTCTCACCACGCCCATTTCTGCAGGTCACAGTCACATCGTGCCCTGCTCAGATCCTGCAGCAGCCTCCGGCCTGGCCTCCTACCTCCTCTCTCCCTCCTGGCTCCTCAGTCTGTTGTTCCGGCAGAAGCCAGAATGAGGCATTTAAGATGCAAATGAGATCATGTTATGCCTCTGCTCAAAATCCATCTTATTCAAAGGAAAATCCTAACTCTTTAGGATTAACTATCCTAGCTCCTTAGCCAGCCAGCCTGGCTTCCCCTCTGGTCTATCTCTTCCCATCCTCCCTCTCACCCACTTTGCTCTAGATACACAGATGGTCTTCCCCAAACTCCTGTGCACTCTCCCACCTGTTCTTCTCTCCCACCTGTTCCTTTCTTCCTGGAACTCTTCTTCTTCAGCTATATGTGTGTTTCACTCCCTTCCTGGAGGCCATCTAGCTCCCTTTTCTCAGGAACTACCACCTCCTCCCCACCTACTCCCTTAACTTGCTTTATGTTTCATAGTAGCTCTTAGGATCACTTGACATAGCCCCTGTTTGTATGTTTCCTTCCCCAGTCAAGCTGGGGGCTCAGTGTTACATATCCACTGCCTTGAACAGTAAATGCATATAGTAAGTGATGGATGGACACTTGTTGAATGAATGTCTAGGCCCCAGGCTAACCTTTATTCAACATCTGAAACTATTTCTCTGTTTACCCCATCATGTACAGGGTGAAAGAGCAACTAACTTTGATATGGTTTGGCTGTGTCCCCACCCAAGTCTCATCTGGAATTGTAGCTCCCGTAATTCCCACGTTGTGGGAGGGACCTGATGGGAGACAATTGAATAATGGGGTGGATTCCCCACATACCATTCAGTGATAGTAAGTCTCACGAGACCTGATGATTTTATATGGGGTTTCCCTTTTCACTCGGCTCTCTCTCTTTTGTCTGCCACCATGTAAGATGTACCTTTTGCCTTCTGCTGTGATTGTGAGGCCACCCTAACCACGTGAAACTGTGAGTCCATTCAGCCTCTTTTACTTTATAAATTATCCAGTCTCGGGTATGTCACTATCAGCAGTGTAAAGACAGACTAATAGACGCTTCAATAAGGCCTGGAGAGGGTAAGCATATTTTGTGATGATTCAGCTAACCAGGTGCAGACCTCAGGCTTACCCTTAAGAACGCTTTAAAGAGTGGCATGGTGGTGCACTCGGGGAGCAGAGGCAGGAGGACTCTTGAGCCCTGGAGTCCAAGGCTGCAGTGTGTTATGTCCATCGGGTGTCTGCACTAAATTGAGCATCAATATGGTGACTTTCCAGGAGGGAGTGGGGGACTACCAAGTTGCCCAAGGAGGGGTGAACCAGCCAGTTGGAAATGGAGCATCTCAAAACGTCAGTGCTGATCAGTAGTGAGATTGCACCTGAGAACAGCCACTGTGCTCCAGCCTCGGCCACACAGAGAGACCCCCATTGCTTAAAAAAATGTTTTAAAGATAAAAGCAAAAATGCAACAGAAACTTGAGATTGTTTCACCATGTCCTCCTCCCAGCGGAGAACTATTACAGAATTCAGTTCAGTGAGGTTTCCAACTAATTGAGGTTTTACTGAACATCCTATTTGGTATGTTGATTAAGCACCACTCTGTGCTTATTGCCATGGGGGGTTGGGAGGGAAAAAGTGAACAAGGCAAGACCTGTACCCCCCCAGGTGCTGACAAATCAGACGGGAGAGAGACAGACACACAAGCACTTATAACCCAGGCCAGAATAAAGAAGCAAGGTAAACCAAGCTGACAGCCTTGTGCTTGGGGTCAGGAGGGTCCATTACATCAACTCTTGCTCTGTCCAATTTATCACCACCACTATTGCTAATCTAATAAAACTAATAATAATTTTTTGTAGGCCTGCCTTCTTTGATATTAAAGGTTTTTTTCTGTCAAAATTAATGATAAAAGAAAACAACTCGTTGGAATTAAAAGCAGTTGGGCTTGCCAATGGTTGAGAGAGGTATGGGGTATTCCTAGAAGGATGGGGGAGACTCATGAGTGTTTCTTTGTGGACCAGTCCCTCATCTCCAATCTCCTCCAGCATAACATCTTTTAAAATTAAATAAAGACATGCATTCCAGGTTTGTGGTAAGAGTCTCAGATGGGGCTGGTCACTTCCCATGTTACTGAGGTCCATTCCAGCCAAGGCGCTCCATGCCACCCACAGAAGGTTCTTGGGGGATTTCCCAGGGGATGATTTGATACTCCATGGTTGCTAGAGTTCAAGGTCTATTTGATATGGCAGTGAGCTAGTATTTTCCAACCTCATTCTCTGTTGTATCCCATTAGCCCTGGATCAGTTCAGGTGAGAGATTCTTTTACTTCACTATTGGCTGGAGTCCCTCAGTGATGTTTAGCTGGCAACTGGCTGGTCTTTAGGAGACAAGATGGTTCACTTACATCTCTGGCACTTTGGTGGTGTGGTTGAAAGGCTGGGTCCACTAGACCCATCCACCTCTCTATGTGGGTTCAGGGTCTCTCCACATGGTCTCTTGAGCTGGTTAGCTGGACTCTTCTTACATGGAGGCTCAAGGCTTGAAGAAAAACAAACAGAAATTGCAAATCTTCTTAAAGGCTATACCCAGAACTGGCATAGTGTCACTTCCACTGTACTTTATTGGCCAGAGAGGTTCTAGACCAGCCCAGATGCAAAGTGAGGGGGAATAGCCTGACCTCTGATGGGAGAAGCCCTGGATCCACATTATCACTTTTGACAAATCCCAGATCACCAGGAAAAATAGATCCACCGTTAGATTTCAGGACAAATATTAAAAGTAACTATAGACATGGTAGAAAGGAAGTTTTTGTCCCTTATTATGATTCCTTAAGAATGTTGGCATGTAATATTTTAGCTGTCACAAGTCAAACTGCCCATGGGGCAGTCAAGTAATGAGAATGGGCAAAGTGGGCTCAGGTCTTAGTGCACACATGCATCTTATGAGTGCTGGGCCCTTGGAAAGGCGGGAAGGCCTGCCTTCCTCTCAACTATTGCTCAGTTCTAGTCACTTGCCAGGCAGAAATGTGCATTCTTATGGAATGCAATGGCCCAGAGAAACGTGTTGGTCTCACAGCTACAAAGGCTGCAGTAGGCAAGTGCTGCAGTATGTTTTAGTAAATGCAATCTCTAAACGCTTGATTATGGTACTTGGCGGCCAGAAACACATGTGGCATTTACATCTATGCACATTTTGCTTTGTATATGCTAGCCTTTGTCACACAAATCATCTTCCATACCTGTGCAGTGTTTGGCATGCACTGAACACTGGCAGAACAATTCTAGACCCCATTTTACATGTGGGAATGAGCTTATTTCAGAATAACTGTCTGGTTGAAGAGATGAGATAGGAATTCTGCACCTATGTTTTTTTTGTTTTTTTTTTCCAAGTAGAATGCACTTTGGTTTCTTCCCTGCTGTTTGAAAATGCAATTGTGGTGAATTAAAAATGATTACAAGCTCTTGGATACTTCCCCTACCAGAGATCGATCTGGTTATTTCCCGTCATCTTACAGCTCAGCTGGCCCCGAACCGCTTTGTCCAATAAAGTGGAATGGAAGGGACACTGAGTGCCAGTTCTGTGCATAGCCTTTAAGAAGATTGGTAATTTCTGTTCATTTTTCTTCAAGCCTTGAGCCTCCACATAAGAAGTCCAGCTAACCAGCTTGAAAGACCAAGTGGAGAGGCCCTGAACCCACACGGAGATGGGGATAGGTGTGGGGGATTCAGCCTTCCAAGTACACCACCAATGTGCCAGGGATGTGAATGAACCATCTTGTCCCCTTGCAGACCAGGCAGTTATCCACTGAATACCATTGAGGGACCCCAGCCAACGGTGAAATGCAGCATCTGTCACCTGAACTATGCTCGAATTTCTGACATCTAAAACCACAATGTTAAATAATAACTTGGTTGTTGTTTTAAGCCATTAAATTCCAGGGAAGTATGTCATGCAGACAACTATGCAGATAACTACAATTCTTCCCTGTGTAGCACATCTCTGAATGAATTATTATCATATTTAATGCATTCAGAGTTACATAAATACATCAGCATTATTATAGTAAACTAGGAGACACAGAAAAGCACAAAAATAAATTAACCATCTATCTAAAGATTGTCACCAGGAATATTTATCTCTTGAGATCTTTTTCTTTTCTTTCTCATTCTTTTCTTTTTCCTTTCTGCTTCTTCTGCTTTTTTTTTTTTTTTAACCAAATTGAAATCAGACTGGATTTGCTGCTGTGTAATCTGCTTTTATCACTTAGAATATTGTGAACATTTTCCCATGATGATGAAACATTCTTCAGTGTGATTTCTAATGACTTTACAGAAAATTTCTATTATGGCAACAAGTGCAGTGGCTCACACCTGTAATCACAGCACTTTGGGAGGCCAAGGCGGGCAGATTACCTGAGGTCAGGATTTCGAGACCAGCCTAACCAACAAAGAGAAACTCCATCTCTACTAACAATACAAAATTAGCTGGGCATGGTCATGTATGCCTGTAATACCGGCTACTTGGGAGGTTGAGGCAAAAGAATCACTAGAACCTGGGATGTGGAGGTTGCAGTGAGCCGAGATCACACCATTGTACTCCAGCCTGGGTAGCAAAGAGTGAAACTCCATTTAAAACAAAATTGTATTATGGAAATACTATAATTTATTTAACCAATTTCATATTGTTTGAATGTTTAGTTTGTTTCAAAGTTTTCTGCATTATAAATATGGTTGCAGTCAATCTCCTTATTCATAATCATTAGTTCACATCTCTATATTTTTAGGATTCATATTTGCATATGAAATTGTTACATATGAAGTTTATGTACATATTTTAGGCTTTTGAACAGTGGGAAATTGCTCTGTGGGCTAGTAACACTTCAAATTGACAATTTCCCAATAACTTCAAATATTGGATGTCAACATTTTTTTTTAAAGTCCTCTTTTTTTACTTATGATTTTTCTGGTACTGTCAGGCTGTGTGCTAACTACTAACAACTCTATGAAGTAAGTATAACTATTAGGCTTTCTTCAGAAAGAAGGAAGTCAAGACTTAGGTTAAATTATTTCCCAGAGTCATACATGGATTTGAATCCAGGCTTGTTGGACCTCATGCTCTTAACTCTTCTAACATGCTCCTTTTTAATTGTTTAGAAAAAAGTATTATTTTAAAAAATTGTGTTACTCCGATACACAGTGAAGCCCAACATTTTTCTATATCTATAAACCATTTTCATGTTTCCTTTTGTAAGTGGCCTATTCATGTCTTTTCTACTTTTTAACAATATTTTAATATTTAGTCATTTATTTGTAGATGCACTTTATATATCAAGGGTATTGACATTTCATATCTGTTACTCAATTTTCTCTCAGTTTTTTATTTTTATTTCATACATGCTTCTCTACTTACACATTAAAAAATTTAAAGATATATTCTAGTAAAGTGACAAAATAGCAATATTCTCAGAGTCTGCAAAACTTCAGGGCTGAGAGAAACTTTTTAAGTTATTTAATGCTTAGTTCATATCACATGAGGAAAAAGAGACCTGGAGAATGAGGTGCCTGTTCTGTGGGGAAAACTGTGCATGCCATCTCCTTTAGGAAACATTGCATGATATCTTATGCACTTTTGTGGATGAGTAGAGAAAAGAAATTTGAGCAAGTTAACAAATAAAATTTCAGAAGCAGAATCTTATGCCTTTGTTTTCACATTGCCTTTGTCAAGGGATAAATTCATTTACTGACTGAATCAGCCCATGTCATAGAGCATCAAAGCTGGACTTCCTAGATCATCTGGCACAGTGGAAAACACCTTTAAAAATTATGTCTCACAGAAAAACCCAATATGAACATGTGTTTGACTTCTCTGTCCAGACTCCTCGGCAGATTTCCAGCTGGTTTGAGCCAGGGCCACTTTGCCCTGGGACAGGGCATTCCCTTTGTGTCCCTGCGCCCACATGGGGAGTCTGCGTTCTTCACCCTCAGCTCAGGAGCTGCTATATGCAACCAGGGCTCTGCACCAGACATCACTGGTGGTAGTGATGGGAATGGGGGTTCTATACTGGCAAGTGGCTGATTTCTCTCCATGCTATATGTAGTCCATGGTCTGAAGGGTCCTCTTCTCCTCCCCATTTTAGAGGATGCTGCCCCCTGAAAAACTTCCTCTGTCTTAGTCACCTGCTGATTTCCTCTTCCCTTCCTTCATCTTCCTTCCCTCCCCTAATCCCTCTTTTTAGCATAAAAATGTACTCTGCAACCAGAAATATTTTTCTGCTTTAGTATCAACTGGGAGTGTGAAAAATGGCCCATGGAAGCGTCTGAGGGAAGCAAATCAAACAAACAAAAAAAAACAAATAATACCCTGATGCAAGTCTGGCACAGACAAGGCAGATAAAAGCAGGGTTGTTGAGGGGTGTGCCTTTATGCCCCTAGTCATAACCCAACCTCACCCCTAACCTGTGCTAGCACTGCCTACGAAACAATCTCTGGGAAGCAAAAGCCCCCACGTGATAGTTTAAAAACCAGTAATATAATCCACCTTCTCATTTCAACTCTAGATGCTGAAGCCCAGAGGGAGAAACATTTGCCTAAAGTCAGGCAGCATGTTAATAGTTTAGCCAGGTCTTAATTCAGCTGACCAATCTAGTGCTCTATTCAAATCTGTGCTTTGCCAGACAAACAGAAATAATCCACAAATCAAAAATTGCCTTTTTATTTAAAAAATTTCGCAAAATATAGATGTAGAGAAATGATATGATGAGTCCCTCTGTGTCCATGTAAAGCTTCGGCAGTGTTTAACACAGGTGTACAAAGTCAGGTTAAAGCTTCTGATTGCTCTCTCCAGCAATATGCTTGGGATCTGGCTGGATTGGAACCTGACATTAGAGGGAATTAAATGGCTTCTTAAAGTCTGAGCTCTGTGTGGCGGAGGCTGTGGGTTGGGACAGGTGGGTGAGCATGAAGGGTGCCCCTCCCTTGTGTTATAGCTCCGATTTACCCCCAAGTAATTCAAATCCACTCTTGAATCCTGCTGTGCTGATTTTATCCTCCTCAATTGACATTTCATAGCCTTAATTCTAGCACTTTTCTTTGCAATTCCTTTAGATTTTCCACTTGCATGATCATGTTTGGTATGGATAAAAGCAGTTTTATGTCTTCCTTTCCAATCTGTGTGTGTTTTTATTTCATTTGTTTGTACTAGTAGGCTGCTTAGAATCACCTGTACAATGCTGAATACAAGTGAGAATTTGATTTGTCTTGTTTCCAATTTTAGGGGGAAAGTGTTTAGTATTTCACCTTAATTAAAATGTTAGCTGCAGATTTTTTACAGATGCCATTTCACAGATGACTTTAAAGCTTCCTTCTACTCTTAGTGTGCTGAGAATTTTTATTACGAATGGGTGTTGAATCTTCTCAAATGTTTTCTCTGAGTCTATTGAAATAAACATGTAAGTTCTTCTCCCCTTTTTTTGTTAAAATGCTGAGTTACATTGATTTTCAAATGTTAAACCAACCTTGCATTCCTGGGATAAGCCTTACTTGATGGTATTGTATAATACCTTTTTACATGTTGCTGGATTCAACTGCTAACGTTTTGTTAAGATTTCTATGTTCATTTTCAATAAGAGTATTGTTAACATAATTTTCTTTTTAAAAAATATTTTTGAGTGACTTTAGTCATCAAAGTAATATTGATCTCATAAAATGAGTTAGAAAGTATTCTCTCCTCTTCTAGTTACTGAAAGAGTTCATATAAAATTGGTATCATTTTCTTTCTAAATATTTGGGAGAATTTATCAGTGGAGTTGATTGGGCCTTAAATTCTTTTGTGGGAAGGTTTCCATTTTTTAAAGAGATATAGGACCATTTAGATATTCTGTTTCATCTTGTGTCAATATTCAGTGGAATTTATGAAGGAGTTTGTCCATTTCATCTAAATTGTCAAAAGAATATTAACACAAAGTTGTTAAAATACATTTTTTTTTAGATGGGGTCTAGATCTGTTGCACAGGCTAGAGTGTAGTAGTGAGATCACCATTCACTGAAGCCTCAACCTCCTAGACTCAAGTGATCCTCCCAAGTAGCTTGGACTACAGGTGTGTGCCACCATACCTGGCTAATTAAAATTAGCATATTTTTTGTAGAGATTGGATCTTGCTCTGCTGCCCAGGCTAGTCTTGAACTCCTGGCCTCAAGCAATCTTCCTGTCTCAGCCTCCCAAAGTGCTGGGATTACAGGCTTGAGCCACTGTACCCAGCCTATTTTTGAAAAATGTCTGTAGAAACTATAGTGATGTCTCCTTTTTCATTCCCAATATTAGTAATTTATAATCTTTCTTATTCTCTCTCTCTCTTCTTTCCCTTTCTCTTTCTTCTCTCCCTAGCCCCTTCTCGTTGAATAGTCTAGCTTGCAATTTATCACATTTATTGATCTTTTCAGAGCCAACTTTTGACTTCATATTTTTTTGTTTGCATGTTTTCTATTTCACTGATGTCCACTCTTTTTGTCTTCCTTTTATTTACTTTGGGATTAATATCTTCTTTATTCCTCTAGTTTAGTAGGGTATGAACTATAGACCTTTTTCCTTTTCTAGTTTAGCATATAAAGCTAGGCATTTTCCTCTAAATTCTGCTTTACCTGCAGACTATACATTTTCACATGTTGCATGTTCCTTATCATGTAATCCAATCTACTTTTCCAATATTTCTTTTAATATCTTCCTTGATTTATAGGTTATTTAGGATATGTTTAATTTTCACACATCTGAAGCTTTCTCAGGTATATTTTATTACTGATTTGTCCCCGCTTCTTACTTTGTGGCCAGAAAGTGCTCCTAGGTAGAAAGCTAGGGTGGGTTCTCACTTCTTAGATTTCTTGTCTCAGGAATATTGTTGCCAGATACAATACGAGGGCACCCACTTAAATTTGAATTTCTGATAACCATTGAAAATTTTTAATATAATTATGTCTCGACTATTGCATACAATACTTATACTAAAATAATACTCATTGTTTATCTAAAATTAGTATTTAACTGGGCTTCCTGTATTTGTATTTGTTAAATCTGGCAACACTATTCAGGGATCCCCATGATTCTCCAGTGCCTGTTGTTCAATGTCTAAGAACAGTTGATTTATGGACTATTTTTTCGTTGAGTTTTCTAGTTGATGACAGTGGGAGGAAAAGTCTGGTAAAATATGGAACCAGTTATTCTGTCATGATCAGATGTAGAAATCTCATAGCTCCTTTTGAAGGCAGATGACATTGAGTTATTGAAGAAAGAGGTCATTTCTGTACAAAGCTGCATAAATTTGGATCCATGATTCATCTAGAACAGTACTTCCATAACATATTCCAGAAAAAAAGGTTTTTTGGTCAAATATATTTGGACAATGGTGTATTCTCTACTTTTTCATTAGATTCTCAATTTTTAAGGCAACAAATAGTATTGCATTCATACAGTCATGAATTCACGAAATAAAATATTTTAAAAATATAGTAACGTTTTTCTCTAATTCTGTCCCCAGTCTATTCAATTTTTATCCCTCTAGGCATCTGCTTTTATTTGTTTCTTGTGTGGCTTCCAAATGTTTTTTGTACATACAAATGAATATAAATTTATTTTCTTATTACCCACAATAAAATATAGCACCTTGATTTTTTTCACTCAAAAGATTTAGATAATTTTTCTGTATTAATACTTAGGACAATTTCTCCAGTTTAAAAAATTATAACTGCATAATTTTTCTTTGTATTGTAAACGTGTAAGTTGCTTCCACTCTTGTGATATTATAAACGAGGCTGCAATGGGTAACCATGTGTTTATGTTATTCCTCTCCATGAGTTTATACATTCAGGATAAGTCACCAGTATCATAATTACTAGGTCAAAGGGTATCTGCATTTGTAATTACAATAAATATTGCCAATTTACCCTCTATAAGCATTGTGAAACTTATTGTTAAACTAATGATGCATGAGGGATGGCTATTACATTGCCCTTGACAACAGAATGTATTTAAACAACTTTTGGATTTTTGCCAATCTGATAGATAAAAACAGCAGCTCAATGAATGTACTTTCAATAAAAGTCAGTTTTATTTCTCATGTCTATTTTTCTATTGAATGGCTGGGTTTTTTCTCATCTACTCCCATAGATAATTGTTGTATTTTTTTCTTTTCCTTTTCTTTTCTGAGAGAGGCTTGCAGAAATGTTTAAAAATTTTTATTTCATCAAATGTATCAATCTTTAATGACATCTTAGTTTTGAACCATAATTAGAAAGGTCTTTGACCTTCCAAGATGATAAAGACATTTTCCAATGTTTTCTTTTAGAATTTTTATGGCTTACTTTTTCAAAAATGTAAATATTGATCAAGTTTTCATTTTCCAGGCATGAGGAATGGACTATTAATTTTTTCTTTCTATTGTTTCTATAATTGTTCCAGCTTTGCATATTGGATAATCCATTGTTTCTCTTTTGATTTAACATGTGGTGGAAACAATTAGTCAATTTAGGATAAATTTATTCAATTTGCATTTTCCCCAGAAAGCAATAAATGGCTTGCTGCTTTCCTGGTATCAGCCCAGAAACAGAACCACAGAGATTCTTCTCTGGGATCCCTCCCTTCTCTGGGGATTCTGTAGCTCCCCACAAGGTTTTAACTTGCATTGGGCTGGGGATGACCCTGGCTGATCTTTTCACTCTTAAACCTCTCATTCATGACATTTAGGGCTGCACTTTTTAATATTCAAACCTCAAAACTTCAGGTTTTGGACATTCAAGAACTGCTTCCCTCAAACTATTGCTTTTGCCTTGAGTTTGCAACATCCATTTCAAAACTCAGAGTTTGAAAATGTTTCTGTTCTCTTTCCCTTCTGAACCCTAAAGGCAGTCACTTAAAATGCCAATCACTGCTGTCAGAGTGTGGCAAGGAGCAGGGCTGTCAGGAAGTACTGATACTGACCAAGGAGGCTAAGACCAATGTTTTCAGACATGGCTTCATCACCCCACAATGTCGGTGAACATAGTACTCCAGAATGCTGGTTAAAAGTTTGAGATATTTTCACCATTTCAAGTGCCGTTTGAAGTATGAAGGCTTCATTCTAGTTCTAGTTTTTCCAGGTCACCTTGGGGAGACTGTGTGACCTCCCCTCTTCCAGCCTCAGTTTCCACATCTGCATTGAGGTTCTCCCAGGCTCCCTGTGAGAATCCAAATAAGACCTGAAACTAAAAGCGCTTTGTAAACGGAAAGGAACTATACACATGTAAGGCATTACTACTATCTTCATACTCATCGGAAACATTTATTGAGGGCCCCTGTGTTCCAAACACCATTACAAGGCATCTGTTCTCACACATAACAAATACCTCTTTGAGATGTTTTTAATTGCACGTTAGCTTCCTTTCAGACCCGATTCATTTCTGATCTGAGCAGCAACAAAGGGAGCTTTTATTGCTGAGGTTCATTTCTGGAAATTAAATTTCCATTTTCAACACTAATGCTACTGTAATTCGCAGTGGTTTCTGTCTCTTTTTATTGTGTCTGACAGCGACCAGCCTATCAGCGTTAAGTGGCTGAATACGAGTATGTAAATGTACAACATAAAAAGACATTTTTGAAACGCGGGGGGAAAGAAAAACAGTTAAAGTAGGAAATTAGAGCAGTCATTGGATCCCACACCATGGTTAATGAGTGCACAGAAAGCAAACAGTTTCTGGCTCTGGGACCTCAAGTGTTACAGCCAGGGAAACACTTCTCCTGTTTTTGGAAGGAAATCAGTAATAGCCTCCACACACGGGAAGCCTTCAGTTTGCATTTTTTAATGCCTCCAGGGAGGACAGGGTTTCTGGTTTCAAATCTGTTAAATTTTTCTTTAAAAGACTAGTTTTGTTCAGAAACCAAAACAAAAATTAGCATATGACGAATATATGTAGGTCACGAGTTTGCCCTGGTGCTCAAAGATTTCATGAAGCGTAGCTTGCAAAACATCAGTGCGTTCCCGAGAAGCAGGGTGGGACTCAGTCACTTTTGCTTAATTATGCAAAATCTCTTAAAAGCTCTAAACCCCGTTTTTATTAAGTATTATGTGCATAAAATATGGCAGAATTCCCATCAATACGTTAAAAGTGGTCATTCCTGGGTGGTGAGTAATGAGAGAGTTTAATGTTCTTTCTCATGTTTATGTATTTTCTAAATGTTCTACATCAGAAGAATATGGCTTTAGAAATAAGAAAAATAACAAAGTCCTAAATACAAAGAAAAATGAAAACTCACCAATAGTTTTGCTTCTTTATTTTGCTTGTGTTCACAGGTCTTACACTGATGCAAGCACAACTCAATGCAGATTAATACATATGAATACGCTTATACTGAAGGCCTACTAAGTATTGGGCCTGAGTTTTTCTTCTTTCTCCAGTTTTCATCTTTGTTTTTCCTTTTACAAATGTGAGACTTTCTGAGTAGACCCTCATGCCCTCCAAAGACTGAATGACTATGGGAAACAGATTTGAATGTAACAAGGAAGTTAGGAAAAATAAAAAGGCTTTTCCTCTCTCATGTAAATACAGGCTGTTATAATATTCTAAGTGTTAGAGCTACTACTGCTAAAAACAGGTTTATTCAATTAATCTTTGGAGTGCAGTGGTCCTGGCTTCATGATTCTGTCCCATCTTGTTGTGTGAACTTGGGCAAGTCACTCCAAGTTATGGGTAGACATTGGTTTGGTAGTTGAGATTAGGTTCTGAGAACTGGAACCAGGAATGGGGTGTCCAATTAGGAAAAAAAGATAGAAGAGTGGTTAAGTTCTAAGAATTAGAACCAAGAATGGCATGACCAATTTAAAAAAAATGAGTCAAACGAACTCATTAGGGCTTGCTAAGCCTCAGTGGTAGAGACTGCTTGCTATTCAAAAGTCCCTGTCTACTTTTCTTCTTCTCTTTCATCTTCTTTCCCTCCTTCTTTTCCTCTTCTTTTCCTCCTTCACCTTCTTCCTCCTGTCTCCCATTCCTTCTGTTTCTTCCTGGTCACAGAACTGGGCTCCATTCCTCCACCTCCCCTACTGTTAGCCTTGGCTTCGTGACTGACTCTCAGCCAATGGAATGAGAGTAGAAGTTGTGTGTAGCATTTTTGGTCAAGGATGTGGGGAAATATTATGTACTTCCGTGCTCTCTTTCCCTTTCCTCTGGCTGCAGGCAGATGACAAGGCCCAAGGAGATGGAGGAGCCACACAGCAGAAACAGATGAGGTTCCTGAATCACCACATAGAGGGATGCACTCACTGATCAGAAACATCTGCCTGTGGCTATTACATGAGAATAAGTAAAGGTTGATTGTGTTGGAAGCATCACGTTTTGGTATCTATTACTACAGCTTGCTGAACTTACACAGAATCAAACACTAATCTCAAGACCTCAGGGCAGGATCAGTAGTATAGAGTCAAGAGCTGGATGACAGGGGTTGGAGTTATACCCCCATAAGACATACATATCAATAATAAGTAAGGGGGCACAAAATTGTAGGAGTCCTATGGCTGGCCTTTATTAATCTGTGGGGATTTTTAGGAGCTGGGGGTCAATTGCTACAATTAGCTTCCCTGGGTTTTGTTTCCCCATCTGTAAAATGGACGTGTTAGATAAGATCAAGAATAGCAAGTGGAATTTGTAGGGTCAACACTCATAGATTGGAAAGGGCTATTTAGGGTACTGTGTTGAGAAGGATTGTGAGGTTGGGTCATGGACTTGCAGGAAAGAGTACCACAGGCGATTAATAGCACAGGCTCAGAAAGGGAGAGAAGCAACCTGCACACCAATGGCTGCCATAGCAATGCCACGTGTTCTCTGATACCTGTGAGTCTCATTGTGGGCAGATTGTTTCAGAGCTGTAGTGGAGAGTGTGTCCAGCTGAGGGTGACCTCAGAGATGGACAAGTGCCAGCGAACCCATCTCTAGTAAGATTCTTAGTTTAGCAGTTTTAACTTCACAGATATCAAACTGGGCCAGGTGCGGTGGCTTGTGCCTGTAATCCTAGCACTTTGGGAGGCCAATGCAGGAGGATCGCTTGAGATCAGGAGTTCAAGACTAGCCTTGGCAACATAGGGAGACCTTGTCTCTACCAATAATAATTTTTAAAAAGTAGCTGGGCATGGTGATGCCTGCTTGACATCCCAGCTTTCAGGGAGGCTGAGGCAGGAGAATTGCTTGAGCCTGGGAAGTCAAGGCTGCAGTGAGCTATGATCATGACATTGCACTCCAGCCTGAGCAACAGAGTGAGATCTTGTCTTCAAAAAAAAAAAAAGATACCCAACTGTCTTTTGTATGCATGGAAATTCCATGCAGGTTTTCATTTTCTGTTTTGTTCTAGGTTATTCTAAGTTAGCTCAATGAAAAGGAATACTGGTGAATAGGACACTGGGAAAAGTTTCCAATAGGATTCTAACAAGGTCAGATTGATTCAGCTAAAGATCTTAAAAAAAATCAGTGATGTAGTCAGAGCCCCTAGAGTGAGAAAATAATTTTGACACAACTTGAAGAGATATTCTGTTTCACCAAAGTGGACCAGAGGAGGAAAACTAGCTTATCCTTCAAAACCTGGTAGTGTTGTATCATGCACTCAGGCTTGGTGACCAGAGAGCCAGAAAACAGGGTTCCAGTTACAACCTCATTGCCAATTTGTTGTGTGGGCTTTGACAACTGACATGCCCTCTCTGAGCCTCTGTTTTCTCATCTGTAAAATAAGGTTTTTGACTAGATGAGTGGTCTTTGAACTGTGTTGTTTGGACCTCAAAGATTCAAGAATGATGTATGGGGTGGATGGAGGGTGTGGCAGAGCAGGTGGGGTTCTGCGGCCCCTTTCCCCATTTCCCAAGGACAACCTCACTTGCATCTACTCTATGCATAGGCAAAAGCATGGCACCCTCGGGATCCCTGTTCCACCCTCCAACTGGGTGACTCCTCCCTGTGGAGGGTTGATCTTTCCAGCTGTAGCACACCCTGGGAGGCTGAGCAAAGGAAGACATGAGCTGGGAACTGCTCCAGCAGCAGGGGCTGCCACCTGAACACTGTGCAGCTGCCTAAATATTTTGCCTCCAGGTTACTCTTCACAACTGCCCGTGCTCTGATTCATCTTAATTAAAGGAGAGCTCTCATTCTGCCTCTGGCTCTCTGTGGATTCACAAAATTCACAAAATTCTCCCGGCCCCAGACTTGATATTAAATCCTCAAGTGTGGCTGTGGCTCATTTCTGTTTTTATTTGGACTTAATTTTATTGGTGTAATAGTAGTGGTAGTATTCACATATTAATCATAATAATGAATCTAGTTCTGTGTTTGTGAACCAGGCTTTAAAAATACTTTCACCTGCGTTTACCAATTTAACAGAGAACCTACCCTCATTCTGACTTTTATTTATTATTTTTAATTGCAAATGCAATATACATTCATATTCCATTTAAAAACCAATTGTGAACCCAGGCTACCATGGCTTCCATCACTTACTAGCTGTGTGACTTGTGGCAAGTTCCTTATCCTCTCTGGACCTCAGCTCCCTCAACCATAAAATTGAGGTAATACAGCACTAATTTCATGGCTATTATTGGGCTTAAATGATTTAAAATATGTAGAGTGCTTAGAATAGTGTGTGGCATGTGCTTAGTGCTATATAAGTATTCACTACTTTTTTTTTAATATTAAGAAGCAAATAATGGTAATAAGGGAAAAGGCTGGCATCTGTCCCTTCTCATCTCTGCATTCTCAACAGAGATGATACCATATGCAAGGGGGTGAAAGTTGATTTTGGGATCAGGTAAAAAAATCTAACCTTAAAAAAATGTGCATAAAGCACAGATATACATACAGTATATTAACAGATATAGAGTATAGCTGTGGTTGTAAATTTTCATGGGTAGGAATGTTTAGGGGCAATTTTTTTAAAGAAGTAGAAACACTGTCGTAATCCCACTAACCAGAGTAACACCTGGTTCTGTGCATGTCCTTTCAGATCCTTAAAAATTCTAGTTATTTTGCAACAACGCTATTTCTGAACTCTGCTGTGGGTTCTCTCCTGATTTATTGCGGCTGTCTTTCCACGATGCAGGTGTGTAAATGATGTTCTTTCTGGTGATGCACCATGATAAACCATCACTAACGCACAGAGTCCCCTGCTAATGGTCATCCAGGCTGACTCCAGTGAATGGTGTTCTTGACTGCCAGGTCAGACTCCTCCTACAAGTTCAACTGTGGGGTGGGAGTGGCTATGCTTTTGTTTCCATAGATCCTGTCAAATTAGTCATTTGATCTCCATAGGGATTCTGGGCATGATGACTAGATGTGGAAACCAGTTCAGAGAGGCTGTAGCATGTGTGGACCAAGAAACCAGCCCAGCAGGCTTAAACTTCCTATCTCCTGTCCTATAGAGGCAGGTAAATTTCCACTGAATTTTCCTCTCCTTTGGACTTTATCTGTAGGCTGAGGGCTCTCTGGCAGCCCTGGACAAGCTCGCTGGGAATTTTAACTGTGAAATTTCTCAAGCTTGTCCAACCTTACTGCTTGAGGAAGACCCTCTGTGCCCAGTGAGGTTTGTAAGAAGCCACAGAAGTTGGCAATACCAGCTGGACAGTGAGGCTTCTGGGAATCACAGAGACACCTCTTTCCCTGCAAAGGGAGTATCACCATCTACTGGCCCTCTCACCTCTATCCATCATATTCACTTCATTCCAGAAGCAGACTCTCATGGGGTTCCTGGTTTTCTTCCATTGACTCATTAAACTCTTATCTCTGCCACTTTCTTGAAACTTTTTGCAACTAACACCCGACTTACTGACTCCTCTTAAAGTGCTCAAGGTACATTTTACCTGGCTCAACTTTCTAAAACAGGACTTCTCAAACTGTGATGTGTCTGTGAGTCATCGGGGATCTTGTTAGAGTGCAGATTCTGATGGCACAGGTTTGAGTAGGAGGGGTGCTGCCTGATCAGCTCCTGGGCATTCAAGAATGCTTGGGGTAACAGAGTCCATCTAAAACACGATGAAGCATGTCTGGTTCTCGATGGAGCCAGGTAGCAGGGGCCAGCCCACCTCTTCCTTTCACCTAAAGCAGAGACCCCTGGAGGATGCGGTTTCTGATTTCAGTTTTTCCCTCACTTTGGGTTCTTGGACATTTCACCAGGTGTCTAGAAGGGCCAGGCTTCCTCTAACCATTCTGGAAAGAGCTAGATTTATGTTCAATCAGAGGAGATGTGTGCCCACATATTGTAGTTCTGGAGATAGAAGGAAATGGACAGGTGTACTCCATCCCAACACACACACACACACACACACACACACACACACACACACACACACATCCAGAATAACTCCTCAACATTTTGGTTTTGGCTGTCATTTGCAAGTTGTTCGTTGGTGGTTCCGTATCCTCTTTCCTGGAAATTCTTTTCTGTGCAAATGACTCTAGAAGAAAGACTATTTCAGACATAAACATCTTAGTGTTTCGGATTCTTTTGGCTGGGATGGGGTGAGGTGGGCTTGTCAACAGGATAAAAAGGGAACCCAGATTACCTGGGAATTCTAAAAATGGCCAATCTTTGGTGAGTGCCTACTGCATATCAGGAGGCCTTCAAAGCACTTTAAATGTATTTCTTCATTTTGTCCCCCAAAAGACCTGAAATAATAGACACTGTTGTTAGTATAATAGTATTTATTTCACGCAAGAAAACTGAGGCCAACAGAGGTTAAGCAATGTGCCCAAGGTCACAGAGCTAAAAAGCTGGAGAGCTGAGATGTGGGCTGCAAGAGTCCATAACTCAAGGTCATGACCACCTTACTCTTCTTTCCCTTGGGTTGGAAGAGGAGGAAGCGGTGGTTGCTTCAAAGAGGACACAAGGGGTATCAGAAACAGATGTTCTCAGTTTACTGCTGGGTTCTGGCTTTGCTGAACTGTGGCTTCTCCACGTTTTTTGCCGCTAATCTGAAGGACAACTATGAGCAGGTCTTGCCATCCCTTCCAGACATTGCTCTTGAGCCTGTAACTATCGAGAAGGGTGTGCCTTTTCCCTCTGCACTTGATCTGGGTATGAGATGGCTCTGACCCACTCCCAGACACACCCCTGCAAGCTACCTTTAGTTGCTCAATTGCCTCGTGCCACCCCTTACCTCCCGGCCTTTGCTCATCCTATTTCCCCCGCCTTGTACCTTCTTCCCACTCACTGCTCCTAGGCAACTTTTACTTCAAATAACAGCTTAGAGTCGCCCCTGTAGGAAGCCTTCCTAGTCCTGGCACTCTGCAGGTCGCCACGTTCCTCAGTAAGCCTCATATACCATCAGCACTTTCATTCCACGGTGGCATTTGAAGAAGTAGAATGGTGAAGTAGTTCAAGGACAGATTTTGAAATCGACATGCCTGGATTCAGATTCAGGTTTGGTCACTTTCTAGCTAGATGGCCTTAAGCAAGTCACTTTAATGCTTGGTGCCTCAGTTTTTCCACCTGCAAAAATAAGGAAACACATACGCATCACATACGCATCACAGAGTTGTCATGAGGATTCAAGAGGTTAATAGATGCAAAGTGCCTCAAAAGGGATCTGGTGCATAGTAGGGCCACCTTAACACTTACAGTTACTGACCATGTCCTTGACTGTATACCCAAGGCAGACAGTTTACCCTTTTCAGAACTGTTTCTGTGGAATGTCAGCTGGTGTCTGTGTGCTATCTGGCACACAGTAGAAACGTAATGCTTGCTTGTGGGCGAACAAATGGGTTTTTTGGACAAAAACCCTGTCCAGTCACGTCTAGTTACAATTCTTCCCAGACCATTAGAAAGGGACCTCTGGCCCTTTGTGCAATCTGGAAAAGGGCCCCCTTCTGTTTTCCTCTCTACCGTCTGAAACCCAGAGTTCATGGAAACAATTTATGTCTCCCATTTTCTAAAGGGCAAAATCTAGACCAAAAAGGGGAAAAAAATTGTCCAGGGTCACATAACCAATGGCATTGCTGACATGGAAGCTGGACCTCCCAGTTTTCTCTCCCTGCTTCTCCCGCCATGCCCCTTTCACATCGAGTAGATCCTGAAGTTGAAATGGTGCAATACCCAGATTGCATGATATTGTAATAACCTTCACTCTGTCATATACCAGCCACCTTGACTCTGTGACCTGGTGCATTGTGATAGATTGAATTATTGGCCCCAAGTCTTCAGCCCCTCTATGCCCATGCCCTTTGTGATTTTTTAGCTCTTCCTGTTTTAGGTGTAATGCACCAGCCTTTGACACTGGCCTTTATCATGTGGCTTGCTTTAGCCAGTGGGATGGGGTGAGGGTGCAGTGAGCCATTGTAAGCCAGTCTTCAGTGTCTGTCCGTGGCTCTGTCACACTTTTGGTATAATCAGGCTTCCCCCAAAGTCAAGAGCCTTTGGTGTGAGCCCAGAATAAGCACATGAGCAGCAGATCTGAGACCAACTACATGGCTCAAAGCAGGGCTGCCCCACCAAGCCCAGCAAGACCAGCCAATCCTTGGCTGACCCCCAGTCACATGAGAAGTATGTTCTTCTTGCCAGATGTCTCTGACAGGTTGTGGTTGTTGTTGGTCACTTGGGATTATTGTGGCAACAACTGATTGAAAGAAAACCCTGGCTGTCTCTTTTTGTCATACCTGGTGTCCTCAGGCTCTGCAGGGGACCTTGTGGATGAAATTAGGTGGCAAGTATGGCTTGGTGTTCCAACACTGAGAATCCACATGGACTGAGAATCTCATCCTGGGTTCTAGCCCCAGCTCTGCCTGTTATAAGGCTGGGTGTCCTTGAACAAATCCCTTGCCTTCTCTGGGTGTAGTTTCCTTGTGCTCGAAGTAAGCGGGGTGGGACTGAGTCTCTTCTAGCCCTAACATGTGTGTGCTTCCAGGTGAATTAGGTCTTTTGGAAAGATGTGATGTATAACTTCATATTGAAAAAGAGCAGCAAGTTGAAATATGAGGTTTAAATACCACACAGAGCAAAAAACAAACAAAAACACCTGGAGAGAGACATTTTAAAATCCAGGGACAAACTCTTAGAAGAATATTAGGTTCCGGCAAACAGTCACGTAGAAAATGTCCCATCAGACAAGTCTAATGCTGTGACATGTTAGATCTGTCATTCTCTTTTGATCTAGTAGACCTGGATTTACCCAAAGCAACACTCCTTTGTATTTTTTGAACCGTGGAGCAGCAGCAGTTATGAGCTTGGCTTCTGAAGTCAGACAGCCCTGAGATTGTATGTGGATTCTTTCACTTCCTAGTACTGTGACCTTGGGAAACTGGTCTGTGTTTCCTGAGCCTCCTCCTTGATCCTTAAGTGTAAAATCAGAGACTAGGAGATTAAGTGTATTGAGTTTTTACTGGGGGACAAGCCCTATTTTATTTTAATTAATTAAGTAATTAAGTAGGTATTTAATTGAGGCAGAGTCTCTGTTGCCCAAGTATGAACACAGGGGTGTGATCATAGCTCACTGCAGCCTTGACCTCCTGGGATCAAGTGATCCTCCCACCTCGGCCTCCCTGATAGCTGGGACTACAAGTGTGTACCATCACACCCAGCTCAGGCCATATTTGAATCACTTTGTTTGAATTCACTGTGCCATAGCTCCATGGAATAGGTCATTTAAAAAAATTACCATCCCCATTTTACAGAGGGAATAATGGAGGCTTAAAGAAGTTAAATAGTTTCCCAAAGATTGCAAAACTAGCAAATGCCAGGCTTTGAGACAGGATGGTCTTTTAAGAGGGACTCCTAACCAGTGGCTCATATGGTCTACCTTGCAAAGAGGCTAAGGTCAAATGGCTACAAGGAGTGTCTGACTTGCCATAAGTACTTGGACCAAAGGAAAGAACTCAAACAAGTGTCAAAATCACCTGGGGAAACGTCACCCACTCCACAGGCTCAGCGTCGTACACACCAGCATGACTAGAAAGAGCCCCTCTTTTGCCTCTCTTGGGGCTGATGTAAAAGGCGGAGGTTTAGGCTGGGCTTTATTTCATTCATTTTTTTTTTTTTTTAACAGCCAGCAATGTCTGAGTGACCCAGGAGTTTCTGTCATGCATGATTATGAATGCCCCCAAAGGGCACAGATAAACACAAGTGCCCACATCAGCCCTTAGAGGAAGGTCGATAGATTGCCGGCTGGTACTGAGTGGGCTGTTCCACTATTGAGGTGGACTGCCTAAGGTTGTGGTACAGAACTCGCAACTCACTGTGGGCATGAGAGATCACTTCCTAGAGAATGGGCATTTTGTGGATCTGCTGGAGGAACAAAGGCTGAGCTGGAATAAGGAGAAGGCAGAGCCAGAGGCAAGATTGAAACAGGAAGCAGAGAAACTGCTTTTTGCAGTTTAGTGTCTTGGAAAAGCACATGGGTACTGCTGAGCATCATTTGTTCTCTCCAGCAGCGAGTTGCCTCGTGGACAGATCTGTCCTGAAGCCTAGTGAGGGCTTCAGCCTCCAGCTCGAGTTTCGGGGTCAGATGGTGAGCTGGGAAGGAGTCCTATCCAGAAGCTAATTAGTTTTAACTGCTGCGTCACAGAAATTAAAGGCCAAGTTTCAAGTAACCAGTACCAAAAAAAAAAAAAAAAAAAAAAGAAAAGAAAAGAAAAGAAAAAAGAAAAAGTCCCCCTTGGAAAGAGGCCAATGCTGAAATTAAGAGAGGTGAAAGAATAATAAAGGGTAATTTACAGGTCATTTTCTCTTTATTACCTGAGACATTTGTATGCTCATTCATTCATATTTATATTTATTCATGTGGGTTTGCCCAATTGTAGACTAAACATATGCCTAAGGCATGAGCAAAATAGGGGAACTTTTCTTCCCACAAGGTTCAGTTTCAATAGACTTTCATGGAATTTTTAAATCCAAAAATCTCTAAGTAATAAAATTGACACATATATACATATTGTATTTTACTATTTTTTTAATTTTTATTTTATGTTTTTGAGACATGGTCTCACTCTGTCTCCCAGGCTGGAGTGCAGTGGTGCGATTATACGGGCATGTGCCATATTGTTTTTATTTTGAATTGCATATAGGGAGTTGAGGACTCTATTATCTTTTCAAGACTCAGGGCCTCAGAAACATCTAAATCTGGACCCACATTCAGCATGTATGAATCAAGTGCCTAGTGCCAAGTATTGTGCTTGGTACTGGGATATGGCTATTATATTAGTCAGAGAAACAGAACCAATAGCTGTTGGCAAGCTGAGGGCCCAGGAGAGCCAGTGCTGAAGTTCCAGTCCGAAGGCCAGCATGACTGTGACCCAGGAGGAGCCATTTCTGTTCAAGTCTAAAGGCTGGAAACAAACCGATATCCCCCTCAAAGGCACTCAGGCAGGCAGAGTTTCCTCTTACTTGTAAGAGTCAGTCTTTTTGTTCTATTCAGATCTTCAATTGATGGATGAGGCCTACCCACATTAGCAAGAGCAATTGTCTTGACTCAGTCTACTGATTCAAAAGTTGATCTCACCCAGAAACACCCTCGCAGACACACCTGGAATAACACTGGACCAAATATCTAGGCAGCCTGTGGCCCAGTCAAGTTGACACATAAGATTAACATCACATCTGTGAATTACACTCTTAGTTGTGGCTGTGGTTGTTTAAGAGAAAGGCAGTAGAGGACCCATTGAGAGTACCACTGAAACTGGAAGGGGGGATAATCAGGCTGCCAAGGTGCATGGACGCTGCTGAGTGATTGGTGGAGGCAGTCAGAAAAGATGCATATTTTGAGCCTGGGTGTGGAGTCAGAGGGTCAACAGTGGACGTTTAGTGGTTCCGTTAACAGAATTATTAATATTTCAAGCCGAAAATCTGGTTTAAAGAGGGGAAAATAATGGGGGAGTCCTCAGAGGGGCCATGGTCATCCTGATTTGCCCAAGACGGTCCCAGTGTGTACCTGTGGTCCTGGTGTCCCATTTGATTTGGACTTTGTCCCTAACAAAAGAATACCAATTCAGGTGACAAATTATACTGTCATCTCTAATCTTCAAGCACATTGCATTTGAGCTGTCAACATATTCCTCAATGGTGGAAAAGGCTGCATGTCATCTAACTTAGATATTTTCAGCTGTAATCACAGCCTGCTCTTATGGTCCTGCCATCAGTTGCACCAACAACCAGGGAACCACCAGATTTGTGAAGTTCTGCCAGACGCTATTCTGGGCACAAGGGTGAGGGGCGAGCTATGGTGATGAGTAAGACAGAAGCATTACATCCAGGGAACTCTGTTCTGAGGGGACACAGACAAGTAAGCTGATAATTATAGCACAGTGTGATTAGAGCTTGGAGAGAAGCATGCCCAGGGCTCAGAGAGCCCCACCAAGAAGTGTCTTTTTATCACTGGCCATTGCTGCAGGCAAGTTTCTCCTCAGTGTTCAATACTAATTAATGAACAGTGATTGGGCACCTGGGCCCCCTGCTGTCACCGTGGCTCCCCTGAAGCCTATCCCCCACACAGCCGCCAAAAGAGATCTTTTTTCTCTTTTAAGACTTAATTTTTTTAGAACTGTTTGAGGTTCATAGCAAAACTGAGAGGAAGGTACAGAGAATATCTATATGCCCCTGCCCCTACACATGCACAGGCCCCCATCACCTACATCCCCGGCCAGAGAGGCATGTTTGACACAGTTGATGAACCGATACTGACACATGGTGGTCACTTAAAGTCCACAGTTTATAATCGGGCTCATTCTTGGTGTTGTACATACTAGGGATTAGACAAATGTATATGACATGTATCCACCATTATAGCATCACGCAAGATAGTTTTACTACCCTAAAAGTCCTCTTTGCTCTGCCTATTCATCTCTCCCTCCCTCCTAGCCCTCAATGACCATCATCTTTTTACCATCTCCATGGTTTTGCCTTTTCTGGAATGTTGTATAGTTGCAATCATGCAGTACATAGCCTTTTCTGATGGGCTTCTTTCACTTAGTATTATGCATTTAAGTCTCCATGCTGTCTTTTTATGGTGTAACAGCTCATTTCTTTTTAATCCTAAATAATATTCTATTGTCTGAATGTGCCATAGTATATTTATCCATTAACTTATGGAAGAGCTTCTTAGTTGCTTCCAAAGAGATCTTTTTAAAATAAAAAGCTGAGAGGTCATTGTTTTCTTTCTACGTTCCTACACTCCCCGTTATATGAGGCTGGAATCCAGGTTTCTTATCAGGGCCTACCAGCTCTGTCCCTGGCTACCTTTCTGATTGCTAATATAGTGCAGATAAGAGAACATATTCAATCTATGGGGTCTTGAGTGGGAGATAAACCCATGAACGGAAGCTACTGGACAAAACTTTTGCTCAAGTGAAGAATGGGCTGTCTCACTCATAAAGCAGTGAATTCCCTGACTTTGGATGTATGTAACCAAAGAAACTATGACTGCTTAATAGGAATATTTTAGAAAGAATTATAACTTTAAAAGGGGAAGTTCTACTATTTGAACTTTAATGCCCATTTTATTATGGTTACTCTAGGATAAAAGTATTTTCCTTATAAGTGAGAGATGTTCTTCTCTCCTTCCTCTTTAATCCATCTCAAGAGAAGGGAATACTAATCTAGATGGAGGCTGACTCAGGGCCTCACCAGGCTATGGGGCATTGGCTGAGCCACAGGGCATCCTTGCAGGCCTGGCTCACTCTCTGGCACAGTGTTCTCTCTAGACTGGAGAAAGGGCCAGTGGAACCCAGGGCTGCTTGTCCACCTGTTCTTTCTTCTATTTTATTTATCACATTCCCACATAACACTTACTGAGTGTGAGGCAAATGATAATACTCTAAACTAATCCTCAGATAAACCCAAGATGTACAGTTATTATCCCCATCTCACAGATGAGGAAACGGAAAACAGAGAGGTTAAGGAGCTTGCCCACAGTCATGTGGCTAGTCAGTGGTGGATCCACATTGAAGCCAAACATTATAGTTCTAGAATCAATGCTCTGAACCACTACAGCCATGCTCCCTCTTTTTTTTTTAAGTGAAAGCTTCAGTTTTTTAATGTCATTCTGAAGATTGGGTCTCACTAAGGAAATGAATGCTTACTTGTTCCAATCCCCCTGCATATATGGGCTTATTCTGTCAGATACTGGGACAAGGACTGCAGAGCTCTCTGTATAAGTATGTACTCATCTGGCATCATCCAGTGGAGAAACCTGACCTTGGCCACAGGAGGCCATTGGTGACTTCATGCAACAGACCTATCTTCCTTTTTAGAGTTAGCTCCTATTCATCCTGTAGATTTCAATTGAATTACCATCTCCTTAGGAAGTCTTATTAACCCTTTGCCCTGCCCCACCCTGTGGATGTTAGTCAGGCTAGGATAGGTTAGGCTGCAGTAACAAACGACCTCAAAATCTCAATGATTCATCACAGCTAAAATTTGTGTTTCAATCATGTGGTTATTAGCAATGGCACAACCTTGTGATCCAGGCAATTCTCTTGGGCTCTGCTCCTCCACGTGGTAACTGCAGTTTATTTCCACCTTGTGGCTGTACCTTCTCAACACATTTGCCTCAAAGGGAAATGAGAGGCTGGGGAATCATGGAGAGGTGTTTTAATGGTTCATGTATGCTCACATTTTATTCTCACATGACCCCAAATGGCTGGGAAGTCAGTTTCCTGAAGGCCAAGGCAGGAGAAAATAACTGGATGTGAGTGAACATTAGTCATGTCTTCTAAACCAAAACAGGTCTCTTTTTTTATTGCTCTCATATCATCATGCATATTATTTATACCAGTTTTTAATTGCATATTTGTCTGATTATACAATAAATGTCTGTCCTTTCCCAATTTCCATTAGAATGTAACTTTCATGAGGCAGAAACCATAGTTATATTTGTTTATCATTGAGTGAATTTGGTGGGTGAGTGGATAAATGATTGGATGGATGGATGGATGGATGGATGGATGGATGAATGGATGAATATGTAAGTAAATAGGTGGATGGGTGAATAGATGGATGGATAGATGGATGGTTGGATGGATAAATGAATAGGTAAATGGTTAGAAGGATGAAAGAATGGATGGATAGATGGGCAGATGGATGGATAAGTAGATGGAAGAATAGGTGGATGGATGGATGGATGAATGCATAGATGAATAAATAGATAAATGGATGGATGGTTAGATGGATAGGTGGATGAATGAATAGGTGGATGGTTGAATGGATGGATAGACAGATGAATGGACAGATAGGTGGATAGATAGGTGGAGGATGGATGCGTGGTTGGGT
The DNA here is from genome assembly GCF_048565385.1 of Saimiri boliviensis. Lineage (NCBI taxonomy): Eukaryota > Metazoa > Chordata > Mammalia > Primates > Cebidae > Saimiri > Saimiri boliviensis. The sequence continues at coordinate 117,083,780 of NC_133449.1, forward strand.
AGATGGTTAGGTAGATGGATGAATGGATGTATAGATAAGTGTATGGAAGAATGGGTGGCTGGGGGAATGAAAGTGTAGTGAGCCGTTTTTATGAAAGATGATACATTCACAATTCATTCTTTAGAGTTGTCTGTTGTTTTCTCACAAGCTTCAGAACTAGTATAATCTTAATAAGAGTTAATTAACATTTCCTAGGGGATTAACATCTGAGACCTTTCAGAGAATTAATTGCCGCTTGGTATTAAAGATGCAACTAAAATCCTTAGGAGAAGTTGTAATCTCAGAACTGAGGTCTCACTTCTTCACCCAGCCCCTGCCTTGCTGACATGCTGGTCCTCTTTGTGGCTGGGAAAGGCAATAGGAATGTGTGAAGCCACCACCAGGGAAATGCTACTCACCTCAGCCATGCTACAGTAGCAATCCTTGGCTCTGTATAGATGAGATCAAAGAGACAAGTGGCACATTTGGGACATCAGCAGGAAATGTGCTTCCCACTCTGAAAGAATATGTGGCATTGAAATAGATCTGCTTTTGCAATATGCTTTGCAATATGTGGAAGGGGATCCTGCAAAAGGAAGGAGATGCTAATCCTTTGCAATCTCGTTTCCTCTTAAGACTGCAGATTCTTTTCAATATCACCTGGAGCTTTATTTAAATAAATCACTTGCCCCTGTAGCTCCAACACTTTGTGGGAAGTCACTATAAAGAAAAGTTGACAATAGGTCACAATAACCAGTAGGCTTGTTGATTGGCTGAACTACTGCGTAGCTGAGATTCTTCAGAGACCACATCATGCTTCCTCTCCATTGTTAAACAAAACATTATGATGAGTGGAGTTGTCAGATGTGGTGGTCCTTAGCAACATAACTACTATGGTCAAATTCTCCTCCATTTGAGTGCATGGTCGAGCTACGTCTCCTCACTCCTTACCAGTGTAGCCATTGACTAGCTTCAGCCAATGGGGTGTGAGCATAAGTGACACATGTCACTTCGGGTGGAAACTTTAAGAGCCAATGTACAATTTAGTCTTTGCTTTCTTCTCCTGCCACACAGTTTACCATACTTCAGGAGCCCCAGCACTGCAAGTCCCTGAATGAGGAACTTGATGGACATAACCCTCCAGCAGACCTGCAGTGGATATGCAGTGTGAGCAAAACCCATGTCTTTGGTGTGATAAGGCACTGAGATTTTCAGCCATTTGCTACTGCAGCATCCCCTACTCTATCCTGCCTAGCACCTGTGGTTCTTTTAGAACACAGGTTACAGTATTGACTTAGGAGCTTGAGTAGAATTGGGCCTCCAAGTGGACAACAGACACCCAGAGGAGGTGTTCTGGAGCTTGTGTTGAGAGCAGGATCTCTGAAGCCAGGCAGTTTTGAGTTTGAATTTCTGCTATGCCACTTAGAAGCTGAGTGACCTGGGACAAGCTGCTTAACATCTTTGGGCCTCATTTCCCCTTTCTGAAAAATGGGGACAGGACCCACTTCATAGGATTCTTGTAAGGGATGAATTAGAAAATACAAAGAACCTAGCAAAGTGCTTCCCTATTAGTAAATATCCAATAAATGTTGATGCAGCCAGAGTGAAATGTATTCTACAAAGTTCAACCAGCATAAATTTAATAGCTTTACTAAATAGCTCAATCTTTAAGTCAAGAATTAGAAACCAGCCAATTTAGTGTTGTCCACTTTCCCTGGGGAGCGGCTTTGTGCCAGTAGGTGCTAGGGGGACAAAGGTGGCCATCAGCAAGCTCTGCTGGCATCTGGTAAGTCAGTCTTATTCTCATCTGGCTTCTGGTCACCTGTCTGCCCTGGTCATTACTGTGACCTTCCTTCGTATGCAAGCTCTCTTCTACTTGTTCTCCCTGGGCTGCAGGTGAGCTGCTCAGAAGTTCTGAGAAGACTGCTCCTGCCTCGTTTCTGGGATGCTGGAAACCCTCGCCATAGAAGTAGAGGGAGTCCTTGTCCTTGTCCATCACACGAGACCCTGTGAGGCTGTGTCCCCTCTGGTCAGATATCCCTATTTCTTCTACTCTTCTGCTATACTGGGAGTCTTGCTCCTTCTGTGGGAAAAAGACCCTGGCATCTTCAGCTTTGGAATTCCTTAAACATATCTTCTTGGAGGTGGGATAGGTGAGTCATGCTTCAGCGCCTTTCACTCAGACCCCAGAATGTCTAAATGCTCTTAATTTCTTCAGATTCTCCTCCACCCTGGGGGGAGAGGAGAATCTGAAGAAATTAAGAGCATTTAGACACCCGCTATTTATCTAACCTCAGGGACAGTAAATAGGGCTCTGGCTTATAAGCTCCTTTTCAAGGAGATTTTGAGGCCTGAGTTCCTGGCTCACCAATACCTTTCACCCATTTTGTTTTCACTGTCTTTTCCTAGAGGCAATGGATGCCACATGCTGCAGCCGCCTAAAAGCTAAGAAGGGGTCACAGGGTAACAGGAAATACCAAGGAAAAATAATAATTGGTAAGTATTTAAAATTTCCACTGCACATCATTAGCTATTACTATAATTGCTATTACTATAATCATTGCAGACATATTGAGTTATGGGTTCTTTTATTAATAACTTTACTCCTGCACCTTGAGCTCCTCAATCCAAATAATAACCATATAATTAAAGATCAACTTTTGCCTTCCTGCCTCAAATAGTATTTCCAGACCTCCATCCCTCACATTCCCCTCTTCTCACCTCTTATTTGATTACTATCTATGATACATAGTAATATGTATTCTAAATGAGCTTTTCATGTGTATATATCTTCTTTTGCTTTCTTGTTCTAGTTATCTATTTCTGCACACAAAGTATCCCAAAAATTAGTACTTCAAGCAATGGTTTTATAATATTTATGGGGTTGGTGGGTCAGCAATTGGGAAAAGGGGTTGCTGAGGTTGCTAGTCTCTGTGACACAATATCTGGGGTCTTTCTGGGAAGACCCCAAGGGTGGTGGTGACTTGATGGCTGGGACAGGAATCATCTGGAGATGTCTTTAGTACTGTGTCTGGTATTTGACACCGACTGCTGACAGGAACATCTACAGATGGCCTCTTCATGTGGACTGGGCTTCCTCCCATTATGGCAGCCACAGAAGTCTTACTATGGCATCTTAGGGCTCCAAAGGCAAATGCCCCAAGAGAATTAGGTAGAGGTTCTACTGTCTATCATGGCTTATTCTTGGATGTCGCATATTACTACTTTTACTTTAAGTCTCAACCTGCTCAGATTCAAGAAGGAGAAACAGACCCCACCTCTCAGCAGGAAGAGTAATAATGACATTCTGTAAGATCAGCAATCTTTAAAAAATACCGTTTGTCAATGGTCTAGAAACTTCCTCCAGGACAGTGACCATAACTTAATTCTCTTTGAGCTTTTTCCATCCCCATCACAGTATCTTAAAAGTAATACATGTTTAGTAATATTTATTGGTTGATAAAATGGCCTGTGATGGAGACAGCCACATAAATATCATGGATCAACAATCATCATTGAATAGCATTATGTCACTGACAAGTCACCCAATGATATGCATCATTCGTATGTCATTTAAGTATCACAGTAGCCCTGCCAAGGAGGCAATGGTAACCTCATTCATGAGCTCAACGTGGCCTCAGCGTGGTTAGACAATGTGTCCAATGTCAATACAGCTAGAAGGTAGATTTGAACCCAGGATTTCCCTTCCAGTTCAGGACTTGTCCCCACATAGTGGGAAATACCCAATTGAAACAAAGGTGTGGAAGCAGGCAGGTAAACATGACTCCCTCCATGTGTGTCTTGAAGTGTTTGGCAGTCCCTAATCCAACATCTGCAGGCTGTTTCTCCTTCCTGCTGTGCCCCCTTGCCAGAAGGCTTAGTGAGGAAAGGCCTCCGAGTCTGGTGTCGAAAGCCAGGCTCCTGGTAACCAAAGATGGTTGGTAAATGGTCTTTGAACAAACTTGTCTCACGAAATGCCGGGTCGGTTTCACAAGTACATAAAATAACAATGGAATCAAGACATAAACAAGAACAAGCCTGTAATCGTCACACAGCTGGGCAGGCGTGGAGGAAGGCAGGCAACGTCGGATGCCCTTCCCCCTCCTGTTTTCTTTGCTGGAGCTTCAACACTCTGGCCATCTGTTCCTTGTTGCGGGTGGTTAAGTGAAATGGGCTGCCAATACAAATAGCCCCACTTGAGGTCTGTTTGCGTAAATTGTTTTGAGAGCTTCATGACGAATTTTCAGGATTACTTGTAGTGGTAGAAACCTTGGCGGAGGTGGAAATATAAATTTAGGTATGTATGCCAGTTGGAATCTATTAATTTGTTTGCAGCCCCTCACCCTAGCTCTACTGCTTAACTGGCTGTGTGACCTTGGGCAGATAAATTAAACTCTCTGGTCTTTAGTTTTTGCATCTGTTCAATGGGAGGTGATAGGCATAGTAGCTACCTGATGGGATTATACATTTGAAACAAAATGATGCATGTAAGGTACTAAGCACAGGGACTACCATGGGGTATGCACTCAATAAACGGAAGACATTACAGTCTTTTTCCAAAATGAGAAGAAGAACTGCTTCATTTGGTGTGCAGCGTCAGACAGCCATGGGGTTGCCCCTCAACCAGTTGGCTTGCTCTTTAGAAAACAACTTTGGGAAAGTTGTTGTTGTTGTTTTTTCTCTGAGCCTCTTCAATTTGGAGAATGGGACAAGTAATGGATTACGATGACTACATGAAGCACCTTATATAAAGCAGGTAGCACCATATCAATACAATGACTACCATTGTTATTTTCAACAAGGGCCATGGCTAGGCTACTTCTGAAGAAGTCTGAGTCCTTTACTCTCTAGGTCTGGGATGGCACAGCCATCTGTCTCCTGCATTTGTTCTGGTTGCTTGATTGGAGCTGTTTGGAGCAGCTTGTTCAGAAGGAGCTCTGCAGGGCTCATTGGGAAAGAGTGTTTGGCACTTTCTGCCAGGGATGAAGAGTGAGGAGTGAAGGTACAAGAGCATGTTTGACCCTAGACTCTAGCAAAAAGACATTAAAACTGCTGCCTGCACATGGTCAGCTGATAAAGAGAGAAGACACACAGGGCGAAGGGGTGAGGGGTGAGGTGGAGTCAAGCCATAGCTTGGATTGTGATTCTATTGCACTGCTGGCATCTCCAGAAACAGGCTGGGGAGGTTCCAGGAAAACAGTCTATTTTAGGTCGATTCTCTTAGGGCAAGAGAGAGACAGAGACAGAGGAGAGGGAGAAAAAGAGAGAGAGAGGTAGCAAAAGTGTGAGACCAGGAGGGCAGATAGAGAAACAGACAGGAGACAGACAGAGAAAGGAAAATGGCAAAGAGGAAGTGACAAGGAGTCAGGAGACAAAGAAGGAAGAGCTAAAGTTGGAGAGAGACAGAAAAAGAGGAACACAGAGAGAGATAAAGACAGACACAGAGAAGGTGTGACAGAGATGGACAGACACACACAAAGGCAGAGACAGCCAAACAGAGGGAGAAGAAGAGAGACACACATGCAGAGACTGAAACAGGAACACAGAGAGATAGGGTAGAAGAGATGGACAGATAGAGACAGAGAGAGGAGGGAGAAGAGGGAGAGTTCAATGGCTGCGCATTGTTCCCAAAGCCAGATGCAGCAGGGAATGGAGTTCATTCACCCTGTGTGTGGATTTGGATCTTACACTGAGGGACCTCCAGAAGTGGTGGCGGCCCTTGTCCCTTGGATACCAGCTGCCCACGGGCACACCAGCAGGATCTTTTGGGCTTCCAGGAGCCAGACTTAACTCTTTCATTTCCGGCCCTGTGGTCCCATCCTGTGATGTGAGCCAGGAGCTGCCAAGATGGAACGAGAGCCAGAGCTCATGGCCATGGCCGTCCCAGCATTTCCACTGATGATAGTTAAATTGTCAGGGCCTCTGTGGTTCATTTACATCACAGCCTCGAGAGTCCTCTCACGGCCTCCCCAAATGAAAGCCAGCTGCCCCCATCTCATCCGTTGTGCATTTTGCTTTACTTCAGACTTCAGATGGTCTCTTGACTTTCAACTCAAAACCTGCCGTCGGCCTTGACAAGCTGTAGTGCTTAATAACATTTTATTGCCTGATTTCACCAAACCCTAGAGTTTTTCACTTATCTTAAGGTAATGGCCTAAATCTGGACCCATTTGCTAAAACATGCTCTGTTTTCACATGGAGAAGAGTGGTTACACATAAATCAGGGTTTCAGGTAAAATATTAAGTTTCTATTGCATCTAACTGAACAACAGGCTGTACTTTTATGTGACTGGTATAGCAGGTTGCAACTTGTTTTCCTACTGGGAGGGAGGCACAGCAAGTTATTTTGTTCACTGCCCTCGGTCACTTCATAGATGTTTGTTGAGCTTCTATTATATGTAAATCCTTGAGGGATATGCAATTAAAAAGCACGCCCCAAAAGAGATTACATTCCGATAGAGCATACACACACACACATACACATATATACACATGTACATAAAGATATACATATTTAGATAGATATTACACATGTGTAATATAAATATGCACACTTAGATATATACACACATGCATATATACACATACATGTAAATATATATACATAGTAATATGCACACATATATACACATACACATATATGCTTAAATGTATGCACACATACACATGTAATATATACACACATATACATATATACAAATGCACACATACTTTAGATATATAAACACATACATGCACATATACACACACACATCTGTATACACATTTGTACACACACATACACATGCACGTAAATATATACATACATATATACACACATACATATAAACACACACATACATATTTATATACACATACACAAAAATATAGATATACATATATACACAGACATATAAACAGATGCACATAAATATATATGCATATTTATATATATGTAAATACATACATACAAATTCGTACACAAACATATACACCTGCACATAAATACATACTTAGATATATACACAGACACACACATAAGTATATATATACACACACATATATATATACATAGATATATACATGTGTACATATGCACATATATACACACTTGCATACACTCATATCTACATATAAACATAAATATATGTATACACATATATACACACATACATATATACACATGCACATATATATACATGTTTATACACAGACACACATATATATATATCTGCATAATTTGAAGTAGAAAATACTCAGTGCTGGCCGGGCACAGTGGCTCATGCCTATAATCCCAGCACTTTGGGAGGCCGAGGTGGGTGGATCATGAGGTCAAGAGATCAAGATCATCCTGGCTAACATGGTGAAACTCTGTCTCTACTAAAAATACAAAAATTAGCCGGGCATGGTGGCATGTGCCTGTGGTCCCAGCTACTCCAGAGGCTGAGGCAGAAGAATCGCTTGAACCCAGGAGGCAGAGGTTTCAGTGAGCTGAGATTGTGCCACTGCACTTCAGCCTGGTGACAGAGCAAGGCTCTTTCTCAAAAAAAAAAAAAAAAAGAAAAGAAAAGAAAAGAGAATACTCAGTGCTTCAATGGAGGAGTGAGCACAGTTCTGGGGGTGCTCCCTGGCAAGAGAGTACACTCTCAGCTCAGTGGAACAGGTGGCTTCGAGGAGGAAGTTTCAAGTTTGGGTAGGACTCAGAGCAGCAACTTTCAACCAGAGATTATTTTGCCTCCTATGGGACCTTTGGCAATGCCTGGAGACATTTCTGGTTGTCACAACCAGGAGGAGAGAGAGTCAGGGATGCAGCTTAACATTCTTCAATGCACAGGACATGTCCTCACAACAAAGAATGATCTGCCCTAAAATGTCAACAGTGTTGCCCTAAAGAAATCTTGCTTTAGTTCAGGGGTGTCCAATCTTTTGGCTTTCCTGGGCCACATTGAAAGAAGAATTGTCTTAGACAACACATTAAATACACTAACATTAATGATAGTTGATGAGCTTTAAAAATTGCAAAAAAATCTTGTTACATTTTAAGAAAGGTTATGAATTTGCGTTGGGCCACACTCAAGGTCATCCTGGGTCACATGTGGCCTATGGGCCACAGGTTGGGCAACCTTGCTTTAGATGGAGGGACATGGACGTAGTGGGATGTAAGATCTAGATGGCCAGGTAGCCAGGTATAGTTGTGCAGATTGTATACTGACCAGCTCTACTGGGTGCTAGTCACATTGCCTCTGATGGAGATAAGCTTCCTGGAGTTGTGCAATGCAACAACCCTGAGGGTGAATGGAAAAGCATGAGCAAAGTTCAAAGGCAGGACAATTTGTGTTAGCTTTGGTTGAAACACAGGGAACTCAGAGGGGGTTGAAAAGGAGTGAAAAGTTGGGGTCAGGTTTAAGATCTAGGACTTTGTTCTGTAAGCAGTGAGGGACAATTGAAAGCTTTGGAACAGAGGACGGAAAGGTCTGAACTGCTTCGGAAAGACTAGGTGGGCAGCAATTGTAGTGTAGACTAATGCCATCATGGTGGAAAGAGCTGAAGGAGGAGAGATACTGTGAGAAAGGAAGACGTTAGAACAGGCACTATATGCCCTGTGGGATTGGAAGAGATGCATCTGGGGGCAGACATTGTGTGGAGGTGAACTAATGGGGTGAGAGGGGAATTTAGGATGTCCATGCAATCTGGGGCACCATCTCCAGGCCCTTCTTGAATCAGTCCCAAGTGGACATCCTCCCATCTGCTTTATCTCGAAACTGAGCACTCTCATCTTTCACTTGCTCAGTGTGCCCTGAGGCCCTATTTTTGTATCATGGAACAAAGAGTTGTTCTCTAACATGGTAATTATTTTTCTTCGATGGTGACAATGAGATCCAGAGAAAGTGGACTTGAAACCCTCCTGAGGCTCTAATGATGGTGACTCTGCAAGACTGAGAGAGCAGAGATTTACATATTTGCTGTCAAGGTGAAGGTACCACAATGTGGATGCCATCTGGCAGTCACCTGGGTGGCTGACACGCAGCACCAAGTGCACTGTCCTGAAAACTAGCCGAGCTGGGCCCTACTTCCTCCTTGCTACCTGGTGTGATGGTGGACACCCAACATCCACACCCTGGCTCCCAGTCGCCCCACCTTTAAAATGGACTTGATCTCCAGATTGCTCATTTATGTCCATATATAATGGATAAAAGTGGTGAGGGACTAACCAATTATGGGATGAGGGAGGATCTGCAGGCTTTTATTTACTAACAAAATGTTTATTTCATCTGTTGATTATTTGTAGCGTGGCCACTATGCAGATAGTCGCTGGAGTCCTCTCCAAATAGGAACCCACTGCTGCTCCAAAGTAAGCAGGTTACCTGCAGCTAAAGAATTAATCCTTTCGTGTCTCAGTTTTTTTGTTTTTACATCAGTGATGATAGCAATACCACGTTGTAGAGTTCTTGTGAAAATTAAATTAGTTAATGAATGTAAAGTGCTTACACAGTAGCTGGCAGAAAGTAAATGCTCAATAAATGTTAAGTATTTTGACCATGATCATCGTTTTTTCTCATTGGCCTCTTTTCTCTTCTTATGCTTTAGGATTTGAGAGGTGTCCCTTAAACACCAGCTGTTGTGTTCTGTGTAAAACACTCAACAGGCTGAGTGAGAGGCTCATGCCTGTAATCCCAGCACTTTGGGAGGCCAAGGTAGGCAGATCACTTGAGACCAGGAGTTTGAGACCAGTTTGGCCAACATGGTGGAATCCTGTCTCTACTAAAAGTACAAAAATTAGTCGGTCATGGTGGCTTATGCCTGTAGTCTCAGCTACTTGGGAGGCCGAGGCACGAGAATCACTTAAACCCTGGAGGCGGAGGTGGAAGTGAGCCAAGATTGTGCCATTGCACTCCAGCTTGGGCGACAGAGCAAGACTCTGTCAAAAAAAAAAAAAAAAAAAGGCACTCAACAAAATAGACCTAGGAAATAATTCTGGCCAGGACTGTCCTGGCCCAGCCTCTGGAGGCGGCTGTTTTTCCACCTGGTAAATTGGTGATCCCTGTTGCGCATTTTCTGTGAGTGTTTGTTAACTCCAGGGCAGTCTTTTGGAGTTAGTTTGTCATTGATTTGAACCCATCAGAAAAGAGTTGACCTCTCATTCTGCATGTGTCATTCGGGGTGCAGCACCAGGACTCAATCAGCAAAGGTGGAAACATTGGCCATTGAAGAACCACCAGACCTTGGCATGCCAGAGGGAATATCTTTTTGGTTATGCCCAATAAGCTAAAAGAGAAAAAACAACAAACTAAAAGAGAAAAAAATAAATAAATGTGGACAAAGTCATCTCAATTCATGTGTTTTGAAGAAACCTGGAATAACTTAGAGGAGGGAGATGACAAATATATGTTTCCGGAAAATATTAGCTGAAACTGCAACCACCGTTGTAAACACTTGCCGGATGGCAACACTCCTGCGGAGCAGGGAGCATGCCACCCCATCTTGTTGCGTTTAAGTCCATATATAACGGGTAAAAGTGGTGATGGACCGACCAATTATGGGGTGAGGATCCACAGATTTTATTTACTATGAAAATGAGTATTTTATTGGTTGGTTATTTAAATAAATGGCTGGAATACAAATGAACTGATAAAAACTGTCATTCCCCTCAAGGATAAAATATTTGAATCCATTATTCAAAGGCTTCTGGAAGCCTCTGGATGACTGAGTGGATTTGTCACCAGTCTTGTTGACTGCTGATAGAACTTCCTGACATGGGGTTCAGGGTTGCTTTCTGGTAAGACTCCAGGAGCAGCCTTTTGGAGTTAGTGTGTCACTGAATCGGACCCATCAGAAAAGAGTTGGCCTCTTATTCTGCATCTGACAATTTGGGGTATGGTACCAGGTAAGACCCTGCCATGGCGGGGCCCTCTGCCAGGCACTTTTGCCTGCTGTATCTAATTTAAATCACTCTGCCTCAAAACCGGCCCCCTCTTGGCAAGTCTTGTCGGCATTCAGGATGGCAAGATAATACCAGAATTCACCCTGGAAACCCTCCGGAGCAGGCCTTCTTCTAGCCAAGCCTTGCGTGGCCCCAACCGAGGTCCATGAGCTGACATGGCCACAGGGTGTCGCTGTCCCACTGGGCTGGGCCATGGTGAGCATTTATCTGGCTGTTAAAAAACCCTGTCTCTTAAAGAAAACAGTGCAACATGCCGTTGTGTAGCTACTCAGACAGGCCTTAATTATAATGCAAACCTTGTCAAAAAAGATGAGGTTTATTGTAGGAGGCATTTTACAGGACTAACTTTCACATGCTAGATTCAGTTTTAAACAAAACAAAAAAGAGAAGAAAAAGCAAAGCAAGCGAGAAATCAAATGAGCCTTCTCAACACTTGATCCCTCACGTTGTGATATTTTGGTATGATATGTGGTTGTGTTGCGGGAGGATGAATGTCAGAGTGAATGTTTTTCTTCTTTTTCTTTTTCTTCCTTTTTTCTCTTTTTCTTTCTTTCTTACTTTTTTTTTCTTCTGACAGCTTTATTTTTTTCCCCCTCTTCCAAGAGCTACAAAAAAATGCTTTTCAAATGAACACAGGCAAGGATATGTCACCCAGTGATGGATAGCTCACTCTGGCTCAGCTTTTGATAATTAAGTTCTACTCTTCACAGACGAAGGCCATTCTGCCAAATCTAAAATACACCGGAAAATGTAAAATTAGAACCTTATGAGAAAAAAGATTAAAAGAGCTAAATATATATGTGTGTAGTTTGGCTAAGTGGTGATTGGCGTGGGGTGGGGTGTGGAGAAGGGACGTGATTTGATAACTGCCTACTAATCTGCGCAGAGACACACGGTAAGGAAGAAGGGGGATATTTACATGCGGAGACAAGGTCAGATTAAAAGTAAGTAAATGACCTAAATCACAATAATGATCATCATCATAATAAAGAACATTTAGGGCAGACATCACACAATTGTGACTGACAAGAGCTAGCACTTCAACTAAGGTATAGCCACCATGGGGACATGTTAGACGCTCCAACCCTTGAGGCATTTCCTCTGCGTCTTCTTATGCTCAGGCAGGGAACGCTATACAGAGACCGAAAATTCCTTTTGGTTTCCCATGGGTGGGGCAAGTTTTCTTAAAACTCTGAATTCTCCATCTACAAATCTTTTATTAAGAGCCCTGAGGTTACACAGCGTTAAATACAATCTGCTAACTGAAATGCTCAACAGGTTCCAAATCATGAGCTGGGGAGTCCATGGGGCTGCTCCGGAAACCTACCGTGAAATCTCAGCCAAGGTCAAGCAGATCCCGATAAGCGCATGGGGCAGTGTTGCTCGCTCATCGCCTGGAGGCCACCATCTTGTTGTGCCGCGTTTGCCACTCACCTACTACCCGCAGGCTGCGCTGGTGGAAAATCCAGCCCTGAAACCCGTCTGTCTTTCACCATGGATCAACACCACCGGCCACAACAAACACCAGGGATTGCTCAGTGATTTATTGGAAGAGACTGCAAAAGATACTTTAAAAGCAAACTCCCTTACCCCCGTGTAATGTACCGAGGCAGGGAGGAAAGGCCAATAACCCATGTGGCCATTACATTCTTGGCACCCTCTTAGTTGGCTCGCTCAAGTGGGCAGGAGCTGGGTTTCGCAAATCGCTCCTATCTTGAGGACTCCTGGCGTTCATTTGATCGCCCTGAAAGCTGGATCCTTATCTGCTGCAGTAATTTATCTTTTGGGAAGGAGAAAGCAGAGGCAAAGACAGATGCAGTTGATAAATACACTATTTTCCAGCGTACAATCAGTCTCAGTTAAATGCCAAAGGGCTGCGGGCAAGGGCTGCCTTTTTGCTGTGAAACTGATATTTCAAAATGCCCCAACTGGGGTGCGTTCTCTCAGCCCCCACCTCTGTCTGCACAGGAGACACTTAAGGAGCCCAGTGGGAAATTTCTCAAGTCTGTAGGGAGGATGAGGGGGAAAACGGGAAAGAGGGAATGGCCAGGCCAGGCCTGCTTGGTATTTCTTCTTTGCCACGAAGCCCTCGGATTGTGTTTCTGATTGTTTTTTTCTTCATCCTATTGCAAGCTGGCCTTAAGGGCAGGCTGGTCTGACCCTGGGCTCAGGGGGACTGAGATAGCTTAAACCTGCTTTCTGTCAGAACTCCCTCCCCACTGAGATGGCGTGGTGGGAACCCAGAGATAAAAAACGGGAACTGACTTCTTCCATGGAGCAGGAAAACAACCAGGAGGAAAGGAAGACTTCCTGCTCCTCTCTGTCAGCCGATAAGCCTAATTGGCTGGGTCTGCCTGCTGTACATTGATTATGTCTCCTAATAAAGCACTATTGATTGGCACATGGTGCAACCGGCGCCAGCATGGGCAGTATTCCTGCCCCTGCTATTTCTCCAGCAACCTTTTCCTATGCTCTGCTCCTTAGCATTATAAATTGGGTCAAGAGTAAATCCACCTGTCTCAGAGACCACAGAACAACTTTCGGACCACTCCAGAACCCTGTATGTTTCTACTTTTGGGCAGACAATGTGCCTTAATTGGACTCAGAAAGAGCTGAATTGCTAATGTTATGCTGAGCACAGTTTATGTTTTAAATAAGCCTCAGAATTAATTTAAGTGCTGCTCAGAGGCTCCAAACCCGTGTGGCTAGGAGGGAAGATTCATGAAGTCTGGGCTGGCTCTGGATTGAGATAGGAGAGAAGAGCCAGGCTGTCCAGAGCCATAGAATGCTGTGGTTACAGCTGAATGAGTCCAGCCAAGTCATGTTACTACCCGGAGACTTCATTCTCCCCTGGGTAAAATGGAGAGAATAATAGTACTTACCAAAAAGGATGTTACAAGAATTAATTTCACCCCCCAGAAATACTGTTCTGTAAAGCTTGGAACAATATTTGGTCCAAAGCTAGTGCTGATCCATGAATCTTAGCAAATAAGAGGATACGATTTCCTATTTTCATCCATGTTACTCCTTAAATCAGAGCCAGGTCTGTTGAGGCATTAAGCATTGAAAACATGATGCCTATGGGGACTGGACAGTAGCGAAACCTCCTTCTATGATGTAAGATAATTCTGACAGCAATATGGTGGCACTTAGTCAATGTTAGCCTATGTATAATCAAGCCTTGGTCATTCTGCCCCTGTGTCTATGCCCCAAGGAAATTCCCACACAAGTCCATCATGAAGGGCTATCAAGAGGAAATTCATTGTGTTCTATTTTCTGGTGGTGGGAACTTGGAGAAAGTCCAGGGGTTTACCGCTAGGAAAATCGAAAACATGCACTGTGGATGACTGTGAAGCAGATAGAAGCAACAGACTAGGTGTATGCACAGCATTAGGAGCATTAGCGGAGAACTTCAATGCATGCTGTTAGAAACATAATGAGATAGGTAACTCGATGCCACTTAGGTAGGTTAAATATTCATGCACACAAAAACATACAGATGTTGAAAGGACACATTCAACAATCATGAAGATATACATTAAAAGAGTTGCCAAGGGGAAGGAGGGAAATGGGAGTTAATGGGAATAATCCAAACATGTACAGTGAAGGTGGTTTTGCCCAGATCAATGATGGCAAGGTATCATGAACAGAGGATAAAATTAACTCAACTCTCTACCTCTGAGGCCCAAAAAGGAGACTGCTTATCACTACATGTTACTAAAAGTAAAACGATTACATATACATTCCTACTTCATATATTACACACATACATGTCATATTAAACTATGAACTAAGTATAGAGAAGTTTAATAAAGTTATGGTTTTTACCAGTTAAGCAAACTTTTTATTTTCACTTCAAAAACGGGGAAGGTCAAAGGAGGATGAGGGTTGAAGAATTACCTATCAGGTACAATGTTTACTGTTTGGTTAATGGGTACATTAAAAGCCCAATCCCCACCAGTATGAAATATATCCATGTAATAAACATACACATGTAACCCCTGGATCTAAAATAAAATAAAATTTAAAATTTTTTATTTTTGAATAATTTTAGATTTATGGAAAGTTACAAAGATAGTACAGAGTTCCTGTATTCCCTTCATCCAGCTTCCCCTAGAGTTAACATTTTACAACCATGAGACATTTGTCACATCTAAGAAACTAACATTGGTACAGTTATTTTACTATTAACTAACCTCCAGACTTTATTAGCATTTTACTGTTTCCCCATTAATGTAGAATACAAATTATTGCAGTACATATTTTCATGTCTCTCACACCTCCAATCTATAACAGTTTCTTAGACTTCTCATGTTTTGTGTGACCTTGACAGTTTTGAGGAATACTGGTCAGGTGTTTTGTAGAATTTACTAACTTGAGGTTTGCCTGATACTTAGACTGGGGTTATGGTTTTGTTTGTGGGGAGGGAGAATATTACAGAGATGAGATGCCCTTCTCATCACTTCATATCAGGAGTTTATGATACCACCATGATTTGTCGTTGGCGATGCTTACCTTCACCACTTACTTAAGATACTATTTGCTAGGTTTCTCCACTGTAAGGTTAATACTTTTTCTTTTTCATACTCTATTCTTTGGAAGGAGTCACTAAGTCTAGCCCATACTCAAGGGAATGAGATTTAAGATCTGCTTCTTAGAGGAGGGATCGTGCTCTCTCTCTCTCTCTCAATTTAATTTTTTTTATTGTGGCAAAATAATACAACATAAAATTTACCATCTTATCCATCTTTAAATGTACAGTTCTCTCAATGCATTAAAAAAGCTTTAAGATATAATTCACCTACCATAAAATTTACCTTTCAAACCTTAAGAATCGGTGGTTTTAGTATATTTGCAGCTTTGCATAATCATCACCACTAAGTTTAGAACACTTTTATCACCCCAAAAAGAAAGCTGAGATCCATTAACAATTACTCTCATTCTCTTCTCCTAGCAACAACTCATCGACTTTGTGTCTCTTTAGATTTGCCTATTCTGGACACTTTATGTGAATGGAATCATACAATATGTGGTCTTTTATTTGACTTTTCATTTAGCACAGTATTTTCAGAGTTCACTTATGTTGTAGCATGTATAAGCCCTCTATTCCTTTCTATTGAGGAATAATATTCTATTGTATATATATTTCACATTCTATTTACCCATTTATCATTTGTGTTGTTTTTGCCTTTTGGCTATTATGAATAATGATGCTATGACTATTCCTGTATGAGATATTTTTGTGAACATGTTTTTATTTCTCCTCACTATACACCTAGAAGAATTTCTGGGTCTTATGATAACTCTATGTTTAATGTCTGAGAAAGTGCTTAACTGTTTTCCAGAGTGGTTTCACCATTTTACCTTATAGCTAACAGTGTATGAGGGCTCTGATTTCTTCACACCCTTGTAATCGCCTATCTTTCCAGGCCTCCTAGTTGGGGTGGGGTAAAGTGACTTCTCATTGTGGTTTTAATTTGCATTTCTCTAATGGCTAATAATTTTGAGCATTTTTTCATGTGTTCATTGGCCATCTGCAGATCTTCTTTAGAGAAATTTCTATTTAAATCCTTTGTCCATTTGAAAAATTGGGTTTTCTTCTAATATTCGAGTTGCTAGAATTCTTTATATAGTCTGGGTACTTGTCCTTTATCAGATGTATGATTTCTAAATATTTCCCATCTGCGAATGCCATTTTTACTTCCTTGATAGTATTATTTTAGCATAAAAGCTTTTGATTTTGCTCTATTTTTGTTGATGTTCCCGCTTATATTTTTGGTGTCATATATAAGACACAAACCATTACCTAATTTAAGGTCATGGAGATTTTCTCCAGTGATTTCATCTAAGAGTTTCCTGGTTTTAGTGCTTACATTTACATTTAGGTCTACACTGCAGTTTGAGTTAATTTTTTTTTTAATGGTAGAAGAAAGGTACAACTTCATCATTTTGTTTGTGGATACCCACTTGTTTCAGCACCATTTCCTGAAAAGACCACCCTTTCCCTCATTGCTTGTTTCAGGACCCATTGCATTTCTGAAGTATTGACATTAAAAAAACTTTTTTTTTGGTGCCCTGACTTTGCTTTCTCAAAGTCTAAGCTGTCAGGTCAACCATCATTCACAGTAGCACTTTCAGGTGATATTATTTGATGGTAAGAACACTTGCTTAGGAGGAGTGAGTGTTAGACAAACCTGAATTTCCTAGCTGCATACTTACTAGCGGTGTCATGTAACCTCTCTGGAATATCACTCAACTTCTCTGAGCTTCTCTTTACCTGAGAATAGGGATAATACCCCCATGCCATACGGCAGGTCAGCAGTACTGAATATGAGACTGAAATGAGCAGATCTATTAAAGTGCTCTGGAAAGTGTAAGGTGAAATATTAATGTCAGTGATTTGCTTTTCTTGTCCATAGACACTCATCGAAGTCTGCTGTATTTTATTGGCACGGTCCTGTGTATCTGTTATTGATTGCTACATAACACATTATTCCCACACTTAGTGGCTTAAAACAACAAACATTCATCATCTCACAGTTTTGGAGTATCAGGAATCTTGGCATGGTTTAACTGTCTTGGCATGGTTTAACTGGTTGCTCTGTCTCAAGGCCTCCCAAAGGCTGCAGTGAAGGTGCTGCCTGGGGTGCAGCCATCTGAAGGCTCAACTGGGGAGAATCCACTCCTACACTCCCTAGCATGGTAATGTCAGGATTCAGTTCCTCATAGACTGTCAGGTGCAGGCTGCCCTCAGTTCCCTGGCAAGTAGGTCTCTCCATAAGGCATCTCACAACACAGCAGCTGGCTTCCTCAGAGCAAGAGAAGAGAATCAGAGAACATGTGAGAGATGGAAGTCAGTCTTTTGTTACCTTGGCATGAGTGATGTCCCATCACTTTTGCATATTCCATCTGTTACATGCAAGTTACCAGGTATGGCCCATTCTGAAGGGGAAAGGGTTTTCAGAGGAGCAGGAAAACCAGGAGGTGAGGATCATTGAGAGTCATGTTAGAAGGCAGCCTACTATGTCCTGCAGGGCAGCAGGAACAAGGCATTCACAGCCTTCAGAACTTAGGGTGGTGCCATGCACACAGTAGGTCTTTCAGTCAGCATTTGTTGAAAGAAGAATGATTTCTGTGAGACTTACTCTAACCAGCTGCTTTGTATCATCAACTTCAACCATTAGGAATTCAGTTCCATGTGTAGTCAGGCAACTGAAAACATATCCCTGGTTCAAGATGTTCAAACAGGGCATGCTGGCCACGTGCCTGCTTCATTTCCTGTCCTTCTCTGGAAAATTACATTTTCCAGGTTCCCTTGTCAATTGACTTCTGGATGGGGTGGGCCAACTGTGGGGAGAAGGGGGAGGGAACAGGGGGAACCTGAAGGACAGGAGAAAGTGAGGAGTGTGGGCATTTCTCTCCCACCCCACCCCCTTGCTTTAGATGGCTTCTCCACTGGGCTCTGGGGCTGGCTCCCATTAGGGGCTAGGCAGCCTCTATGTTCAGGTCCCAGACTCTGGTAACAATACCATTTTCCTTCCAGCTCTGCTGCTGCCAGCTTTGAGCTGCCTCAGCCTCCCCTATTTGGCTCTGCAGTTCTCCACTACTTTTGTATCTAATTTTCTGCATTCAATTCCGTTGATTAGAGTCTCTGCAAAGGGCCCCATTTTCCAAATTGGACCCTGACCAACGCATCCTCCTTTAAAGTTTGAGGACATCTTGTTTCCTTATATTATCAGATCTCATTAGAGCCCAACAGCTCTCCCATAAGCAGACAGGAGAAGTAGAAGATGCTGTCCTCACTTTTCAGATTCTCATCAGGGCTGCAGCTCAGTTTGGGCAGGGCGCTGACCTAAAGTGAGACAGTAGGTCCATGGTGTTAAAACCTAACCCTAAAGACCACACTTTTCAGCCCTGATCCCCTTCCAGACATCACTCCAATTTCTGATGGGATCCTGTGATACCCAAGTGCCTTCGTGTTCCCTTACAAAAATTCCTGGCTATCTTTGGATTCACTGGTGCTTTTCAATCAGTTTTTGGTCAAGAGGAGTTCCATGGTCATGACCACTCAATTTCTCTCCATCACAAAAGTTTATGAGGAGGGCAAGGAGTGACTGAAACCAGGCCCTGCCCTGCTCGCTGAGCCGTGTGCGTTGGCTCAGGGTCATGCTTCCTGGAGGAAGATATGGCATATTTTTCTCATGCATTCTGCCCAAGGAAGCACCTTTTCCTCAAAGGTGTTAAACAGATAAACAGCAGCTCTGATCAGAAACTCCTTTCAGGCAGATGAAAGCAATGTGCCCTCTCCTGAGAAAAATGTGCATATACATACACAATTATGTATCATAATAGGGATCCGAGGCTCAGTTAAAGGCCACTTCTGCACCCCCTAGGAATCCGTGGAGTTCTGCTTAATACTGACTTCCATGAAGTATTTTGGTGTTTCCCAAATACTTTTTACCTCCTAGAAACATTTGAACACATCCCCATACCCCTTTTTCCAATGTTTATTTAATATTTCCTATAAATTAGATTTCTATATTTTAATTTAACTGGAAAGGGGTACTTTATATCACTATCATGATATCTGTGAAATCACAGGTTTATCATAATGGTTAAAAGCTTGGCTCTCAGTCCGGACATGGTGGCCCACACCTGTAGTCCCAGATCTTTTGAGAGGCTAAGAGGGAAGGATCACATGAGTCCAGGAATTTGAAAACAGCCTGGGCAATATAGCAAGACGGTGTCTTTACAAAAAACTAAAAAATGAACTGGATGTGGTGGTGCATATTCATAATCCCAGCTACTTGAGAGGCTGAGCCCAGGAGTTCAAGCTTACAGTGAGCTATGATTATACCACTGCACTCTAGCCTGGGCATCAGTGTGATATATCGTCTCTAAAAATAATAATAAAAAAATAAATAAAGGGTGGCTCTGGAGCCAGACTGCCTGACTGCCTGGGTTGGTGTTCTGGTTCCACTATTTATTAGCTGTGTGACTTTGAGCAAGTTACTTGACCTCTCTGTGCCTCTGTTCTTAATCTGCAAAATGAGACTAAGAAGAATACCTTCTTCATAGAGTTTTGAGGATTGAATAAATTCATATATAGAAAGTCCTTTGAACAGGGCCTAGAATATAGGAAGCACTCAATAAATGCTAGCTATTATTTTAACACTAGTAAACTATTTTTAGTACATTTTTAAGGTAGATACTAACTACTAAAATAAAAGGTATCATGTATCACTTGAAATTATCCTGTGTAGCGTTGTAGCTCACACTCCTTACACTTTCAAAAATGCTGCTGAGTGGTGGTCTCTCAAGAGAAAACACACACACACACACACACACAAGCACACGCACGTGCACGCACACACCCAGGGAGCTCAGCAAAAGAAGCAGGAAATCCCAAGGAGGAGATAAAGTAACTGATTGTGGCTTTGGAAAGATACTGAGAGGGCATCTGAGGGTGTGTTTGTTTCTGGATTACAATGACAGAGCACTAAGGAAAAGCAGACTCTGTTTATCCTGCTCGATGCCACCTTCCAGAAAGGCCAGGAAACACATCCTCCCCTGTCTAGCGACGCGCTGCTGTGGGGCCCTCGCTGGCTGCTGAGAGCCGCTTAAGGAAGGGGCATGTACTGCCTCTGCAGGCCCGTCACCTGCCCTCAGTGGCAAATGGGGAAGGAGTGGGGCTGGGCCATAGAGGCTCTGGCGATTTTTTTGGCAATTTTTGCTCCCCAAAAAGTTGGCAAAAAGCTGATTGGCAATTTGTTTTTTAAAATGTTCTGCACCTTCTTCTTGAGGCAAAATCACCTGGATTTTGTTCTAGGGAGTCTCACCCTCCTTCACTTTTGATTCATATGCTCAGAATTCCATGGGAGGGGCCTGTGACCGAGGCTAAGCCAATCAGCTCTTGTCATCCTTCTTTCTGTGGTGTTTGACTTAGGGGTGGGCGAATGGCTTAAGCTGGGCCAATTAGAGAACCAAGCTGATTAAACCCTGGGGCCTTTGAGCTATCAGAGAGAGAGAGGGCCTCTCTTTCTCTGAACTGGCACTGGGGATATATGAGCCTGAAACTACCACAGTGATATGGTTTGGGTGTTCCCACCCAAATCTCATCTTGAATTGAAGCTTCCACAATGCTTATGTGTTGTGGGAGGGACCTGGTGGGAGGCAATTGAATCGTGGGGGCAGGTTTTTCCCATGCTGTTTTCGTGATAATGAATAAGTCTCAAGAGATCTGATGGTTTTATAAAGGGCAGTTCTCTGCACATGCTTTCTTGCCTGCTGCCATGTAAGACGTGCCTTTGCTGCCTTTGCTCACATAAGATCTACCTTTGCTCCTCCTTCACCCTCCACCATGATTGTGAGGCCTCCCCAGCCATGTGGAACTGTGAGTTCATTAAACCTCCTTTTTTAAAAATAATAATAATAATAATAATAATAAATTACCCAGTCTTAAGCCTGTCTTTATTAGTAGGATGACAATGGACTAATACACACAGATGCCTGAGGATGGAGTCAACCTATGGGAAACAGAATCAAGAGATGAATTCTGCTGATATTGTTGGAGCCTGAATCACACTGCACTTGAAGTCCACCAGTCTCCTCGGTTTGTCTTTTGCAAGTTAAAAATGTAACACCTGATCTTCAGACTCACACCAGAAAAATGAGCTGCCTCATTATACAATCTTAGTTTTGAGAAGCAGGGAGCAGTCTGGTGGGATGCAGCAGGGGGAGTGCTGGTGGGTGTGACCCTAGGAGCGGAAGGAATTATTGTCACTAGCTATGTGTATGTCACCTTCACCCAGATGACCAGCCAATCTCAGTCTTGGGCATCCCATGAAAATAATGATCACTTATTGTAACCAGGCATCCTCCAGTTTGTAAGATACGTTCCAACACATCACTATTGATGCTCCTGTAAGCAACTCTGGGAGGAAAGCTGGACAGAATTTAGCACCCCCAGTTTATAGATGGAAGAACCAAGTGTAACAAGCTGAAGGCCTCTGCCCAAGACATATACCTGGTCAGTCACAGTGTCAGGACTTGTATCCATGTTTTCATATTATAAATTCACTGCTCTTCCTAATTCATTAGTAAGAAAGTAAATGATCCCATGTTCAGGAAGCCACATAGCCTGGTGGGCAGGAGAGATGGCCTTGGATTCAGAGTAACATGGGCTAAAAACACAGCTGGGCCGCTTACTAGCTCTGTGGTCTCAGATACATTTTTCCTTTTTGTGCCTCAGTTTAACCATATGTCAAAAGGGATGATCATGACACCTACTGCATAAGTATCATCCCCCGCTTTTGACAGATGTCAGACCAGATATCAAACCACACCGTTATGAGGAGTAAAAGAAACAACCCATATGAAGAATTTATAGAATGAATACTCAAAGTAGAGCTTATTGTGACCATGCATTGTGATTCAGTGACAGGCAGAACAGTGCCATAAAGCCTTGGGCTTGGAAAGAAAATAACAGAGACACTTGATGTGCCCGCAACTATTAACAAATCCGCTTGTGTCCAAAAAAACTTGATGTAGAAATTGATGCTCTAAACTGGCTTGTGGTCAATTTTGAAGAAGTGAAAGAATCTGTGTGAGGAGGGAGGATGGAGAGACAGAGGTGGGTGTGAAATGGGAGGGCTGGGTCCGAGGATCACCACAGGCGTGTTTTTAAGTTGCCTCCATTCCTCTCCATTAGGGCTGTGATCCTCAAATGAGCACACATCAAATCACCCAGAGGGCTGTTAAAACACAAATTCCTGGACCCCATCCCCAAATTTCTGATTCCATAACTCTGGGTGGAGCCTGAAATATATAGCTGTCCAGAAGAGCACACTTTGGCACCCCTGTTTTATTTTATGTATTAAAAATAAAATAAAGTGACACCTATTTTATTTTATTTTTGAGACTGTTTCATTCTGCGCAATCTCGCTCGCTGCAACCTCTGCCTCCCAGATTCAAGCAATTCTCTTGCCTCAACCTCCCAAGTAGTTGGAATTACAGGTGCATGCCATCACCCTTGCTAATTTTTGTATTTTTAGTTTGAGTAGAGATGGGGTTTCACCATGTTGGCCGGGTTGGTCTCAAACTCCTGACCTCAAGTGATCCACCCGCCTCGGCCTCCCAAAGTGCTGGAATTACAGGCATAAGCCACCACGCCCAGCTTCAGTGCCTCTATTTTAGACTAGAAATGGTCCAGAAAATTTGGCAGTTAGTTTCCGACTGACTTGTATTTTAAGATAACGTTTTGTTACTCCTGAGTGATCTTTCAGTAGATATTCCTGATTTTAGAAACCAGACATTCTCTGCTTTTGTGTCTCGCCATGTTTAACTGATGCCACGCCCCGGGGGAGAGGAAGTACCTATGCATCATGGTTTGTGGGCATTATTTTTTGCAGGGAGTCTCCCAAAGCCTGGTCTAGGCTTGTTTAAACGGGGTACCCTGTGCCTACAAGTGACACCTCCCTACTCAATACACGCACTATCCTTCCCAGACAAGACCAACATCACTGTCTGGGTTTCCTCTAACTTTTCTAGAAATGCAGTTCTCTGTCGTGGCTGAGATTTTAAATGAAGGGCTAATTAATAGGTCCTTCATTTGAGCAATACTTAATGCTAATGAATATTGAGTATATGGGCTGTGCCAAACGTGGGTCATGACTCCACGAGCACCACCTTGTGTAAGCTTCAGGGCAGTCATGTGAACTGGGTGCTTGTACTGCTCCCATTTCACAGATGAGGAATTTGAGCCTGAGAGGTTAATCCCCTCGCTTGAGGACCTATGAGTGGTGAAGACAGCATTCATACCCAGGGACTTTGATTCCAGACATCACAATCTTGACTGACTTTATATTGTACCGATTCACAAAAATCCCCCAAAAGAATATGGCCTTGCATTTAAAATCCGACTTTGATATTGCTGCAAATATTATCACATTTGTTCCTCATTACCACCATGGCAGGGATATTCACAAAAATATCACAAAAGAATATAGCCTTGCATTTAAAACCTGACTTTGATGTTGCTGCATATATTATCACATTTGTTCCTCATTACCACCATGGCAGGGATGGCTCTATCCTCATTTCAGAGGAAACTGAGGTGCCTGCCGTTTAGGGAACACATACATAGACGCAGGTGAATGGGACCTGGCGTCGGGGCCTCTTCAGGGCCTGACAGTTCAATCCATGTGAGATTAATTACGATTCATTCATGGATTTCCCAGGACCAGGCAAGGGTTTGCAGTATGGTTTTTCACACACCACAATTATGATTAGACCATTAGATTCCATCTCAGTAAAAGGAAGCAGCCTTAAGAGTATCACTGGGGATCAGGTGTGGTGGCTCAAGACTAATCCTAGCATTTTGGGAGGCCGAGGTGGGTGGATTGCTTGAGCTCAGGAGTTTGAGACCAGCCTGAGCAACTCAGCGAAACCCCATGTCTACAAAAAGAAAAAAACAAACATTAGCTGGCTCTAATGGCACGTATCTGTAGTCCCAGCTACTTGAGAGGCTGAGGTGGGAGGATTGCCTGAGCCTGGGAGGTTGAAGCTGCAGTGAGCTGAGATCATACCACTGCAGTCCAACTTGGGTAACAGAGAAAGACTCTGCTTCAAAATAATAATAATAGTAATATCTTTTAGAATTCAAAAATTTGAAATATTACTATGGGTAATAACAGTATTAAAAATATAAATAATATAGCAAACAGTACATTGGGGGCTTACTTCCAGGATGTCATAAAATCTTTACCTATGAAGTGCATCGAGTGGGTATCGTGCCCATTTCAGGGACCAAAAACCTGAGGCTCAGAGTTGGGTAATTTTTCTTTTTTTCTTTTTCTTTTCTTTCTTTCTTTTTTTTTTTTTTTTTTTTTTGAGACAGAGTTTCACTCTTGTTACCCAGGCTAGAGTGCAATGACGTGATCTTGGCTCACCCCAGCCTCCGCCTCCCGGGTTCAAACAATTCTCCTGCCTCAGCCTCCCAAGTAGCTGAAACTATAGGCATGTTCCACCATGCCCAGCTAATTTTTGTATTTTTAGTAGAGACAGGGTTTCACCATGTTGAGCAGGATGGTCTTGATCTCTTGACCTCGTGATCCACCTGCCTCGGCCTCCCAAAGTGCTGGGATTATAGACGTGAGCCGCCGCATCTGGCCAGGTAATTTCTCTAAGATCACAGACCTACTATGTGCCAGAGTTGAAACTCAAACCCTGCTCCGTGTTCTCTGCACTTACCCTCAAGCTATTCTTTTTCCTCCCATTCATTTCATGACTTCAGTCTTTGTGACCTCCGTGGCATCCCATTTTGCTACTGGACACCTTCTATGAGGCTCCCCTCACCCTAAAAGCAGTTCCACCCACTGCCCATTCATTTTCATTATTGCCTTTGTGATAATATCTCTTCATAAATCTTTACCACTTGACATCTTATTATAATGCAATAAAAGCATCATAATGTAAACGGATATGTTACATTTATTGTTGTTTAAATGATGAGAAAGTTCATAAAATATTAAGTATTTCTTCTTCTTGGAGGGCTATGATTAGAATGCTTTACCCATTCTGCCCCCAGTATATATTTTTTCTTCCAGCTTGAGGCATAACAGGCAACTGAGAGCATTCCCATGTCCTCACACCACCTGCAGATACCAGCAAGCTGTGAAGTGTGGTCCCATTTTGTCATGGTCTTTACTGGTTTAGGCAGGGGGTTACTTGACCTAACTAATTTAAGCAAAAAGAAATCCCCAAATTAGGGAGTTATTCTGAAAGCTGTGGAGATGTCTTTTGAAACCTGTGTCAGTTACCTATTGCCACAGTAATGCTGTGTAACGAACCAGCTAAAACGTTATCTAATTTAAAATAAATAACGTGATTTTAGCTGATAAGTCTGGATTAGTGACTTAGGCTTGGTTCAGCAGGGCAGTCTTTCTGTGCTGAGATCACTTTCACTTACACATCTGGGTTAGATGCAGGTCAGTTGACCTAGGATGGCTTTGGCTGGACAGCCTGGGTGGCCCAGGTATGTTCTGTATGTCTCATCCTCCAACAGGATAGCTGGGGTGTGTTCTTGTGGCAGAGGCTGAAGAGCAACAGCATATGTGGAAACACCCACGTGCGTTCTCAAGCTTCTACTAGGTCACTTGCTAACATCCCAAAACGAGTCTAACGATGGAGCCAAGAGTCAAGGGTGATGTAGTACATCCCTGCTCAGAGTGGGAAGACACAACAGTTACACAGCAAAGGGTGTGAACACAGAGACGGGCCATTAATTCAACCAACTTATTACAAAACCCAAGAGCAGGAAGGAGAATAGGGTCTGCAGATGAGGAATCAGAATTGAAAGTCATCTTAAACCAAGACAGCTGCTGCCCCTTGGAAGCCAGGTGGTATTTCATGTCCATGGCAAGCTGAGCATCATCTTCTTGACACTTTTCTTCCTCCACAGAGTGGCTTTCTCTGCTGACTTTGCCCACATTTTGTGTGCCTTTGTGGCTCTCCTTGAACTTCACAACCCTGCCAGGAACCTTGATTCTCCCCTTAAAGCTATTCCTTTTCTTCCTTCCCCAGCTTGAACTATGGTACCATCAGCCATATGTATGGTACTTGTACAGAATAAACATTTCAGAGTCATCTTTCATCCTTCTTATTAAGTTTTCCCTTATCCTTCTGGCAGGGCGTGTGACAGGAGTGTGGTTCACTTCTAGGTCATGTGACAGGGGTGTGGCTCGCTTCTTGAGTGCCCTGTTGCTCAAACCCCCGGCAGGAGCATGCAGATGGGCATGTCATGGGACTTCAACCCTACAGCAGTGTCTAGGGTTAAGTGTTTACAGCTCCCGAAGCCCCGGTAGGCATGTGTTACAGTGTGCTCTTTCAGTTTTGCCATCTGCAGGTGGTTTTGTGCTAATCAGCTCAATTAGACCCTCTGCCTTATCAGAAGGACAGAGGGCTTTCTGTACCCCAGGTACTTATCTTGGTGTACCAGAAAAAATGGATCACACATGACCTTGGAGGATGGGTGGAAAGTTTTATTTAGTGGTGTGGTAGACACTGTCAGTGAGATGGATGGAGAGACCCAAAGAAGAATGGAGTAGGAAGGTGATCTTTCCCTGGAGTCGGGCTGCCCAGTGGCCTCTCTTCTGACCGTCCCTGGCCAAATTCCACATTGTCTAGCCTTTGATGGTCTGCACACGTCTGCTGGTGCCTGTCGGTGTGGTCTTCTGTTCCTCTGCTCCTCTTGACGTCCAGCCACGTGTGTGTGTGCCAGCTAGAGTGTTGGGGTTTTTATAGGTACAGGATGGGGAGGGAGTGTGGCCAGCAGAGGGGTCTTGAAAAATGCAACATTTGGGTGCAAAAACAGGAGTGCCTGTCCTCACTTAGGTCTGTGGGCACAGGCCCAAGGGTAGAGCCCTTGCCAGGGACCCTGCCCTTCTCTACCCAGCACTTCCCTGCCTCTCTCCGGTATCATTATCCCTCACTCCCTCCATCAACTCATCATCAAATCCAGCAAATATTATAACCAAAATTAGTTAAATCTATTCACTTCTCCCCATCTGCCCTACCCCAACCATCTGGGTGCAAGTAGTCATCCTTCTTTCTGATGCCATAGTGGCCTTCCCCGGGCTCCCTGGTTACTCACAATTCCATTTCCTACTTTCACTTTCACCATAGCACTTACCACTATATAAGCTGTCTTATTTGTATAAGCATATCTTTCCCCACAGAGCAGAAGGCAAAATCCAGGAGGACGAAGGACTTGGCCTGTGTTGGTTAGTACTGTCTCTCCCACACCAAGTAGTCTATAATGACTGGTGAATAGTAGCTGCCCACTGCCGAATGAATAAAAAAGAGTGATCCAGGTAGTACAAACCATCATTTCTCCATCGCCTCCCCATCCTGCATTGGTGGGCCATTCTCAGAAAAACAGAAATGAGCGAAGGACACCTTCAAAGGGCATTGACTACAGTAACAGGTGCCAAATCTGGGTTAAAAACCCAGAGCCATAAAGCTGCCCCAGCTGAGCAGGGCTTTTGCTGAACCCATGAAGCTGAGGCTCCCTGAGCAATGTGTCAGTTGTGTGAATGGGATGTGGAATTAGGCAGACCCTGCTTCAACCTACTTATGATGAATAGGGAGGGATGCCTTTGTCATTAGTACAACCGCTGGCCTACAATTAGTATGGAAGCCTGTCCTCTAATTTACTCAACAAAGAAGTCCCAGCAGGACCTCAACTTAGAAATAATTTGTCAGCAGTTAGATTCATAGAATGACAGCGCGGGAAGAGTCACTGTAAATTCTTGAGAGGAATAAAGCTGCATCCACTTAAAAATTATCCTGTAATTCCTCCTTCTCCCTGGCCTGCTCCCCACTTAATCCAAATGTGTTTATTTATGATGTCTAGCTTCCTGCTTCCCAAAAGAATTTGACATGGCTTGCATTAAAGGCTCATTTCGAATGAAGAATGGATTTAAAATAAAAGAGATCTAGGCAACTCCATGGTCTCCCCTGAGAAAACAGAAGGGCCCTGGAGGAGCGGGAGCAATGATATTAGACCCTCTGGCTGAGGAGGGATGGAAGGGGACCAGGTTAGAGTGATCACGGGGGTGGGAGGTACAGACCTTTGAGATCTAAGGACGGAAGGATTTCAACATTCCCCTCTGGTCATGGTCGGGGGTGGGGTGACTTTGAAATCCCACCTTTCCAGTTGAATGCTCCATGTTTCCTCTGTTGATCTGTTGAGCTTCCTTCTCCCAAGCTGCCTTCCCATTTTTCTAGTGGGTGGTGTATTTCCTAATTCCCTGGGCATATTCTCCATGTGCAGGGGTTGAAGAGAGGAAGGAGGGGAGAAGGAGAAGGGGAGACTGATCAACACCAAGTCAAGCAAATACTGAGGTAGCCCCTACCCTGTGCCACACACTGTTCTAAGCATCTTATATGAATTAACCCAGTCTTTGTATAGTGATCCTATTATCATCCTCACTTTATAGATAATGAGATGGAGCCAGGGGGAGATTTAGGAACTTGGCCGGGGCCATTGCACGACCATGATTCTCTTGGTCTAGGCTCCTAACAGCTGGACCAAGTTGCATCTCTACAGGCCAGGGCACTTGAGTTTGGGCTTCTCTACCACAGGGGTTGCCCACAGCAAGGGTCAATTGTCCAGGCCAGCCCTGGAGTACCAGCTTCCTGCTGAGTGAGGTGGGAGGGAGAGGGCAGCATGCCCTGGGGCCCCAGTCAGTACTCAGAAATTGGTAAAGGCCTTCAGGATAGTTCCCAATGCTGGTCAAGAAAAGGAACTGAAAAAGGGCTCTGTATCAAGAAAAAGCCTAACATCCCTGCAGGGTGGGGAAGGGGAGATTATTTTAGATTTGGAGGGTACACACTTTACAAAAGACCTTATTATCTGTTTCACTCCCACATAACAAAAGACACCTGTAAGTTACTTCAGAGACAAACCTGGTTTACTGAACTCCCTTGGAACGCTGCAAAACACTTGCTCTCTATAATCCCTGAGCCCTGGTATAACTCTATAATTTGAGTAGGGTTGACCAGAAATTGTTAGTGTGGGGTCTGACTCTAAAGTTTGGGTGGGGAGGGGGCTCTGTGCCTGGCTGTTCTGCCCCAGCCTTCCCTTTTAATGATCCCTGCCTGAAAGAAAGAAAAAACAGTAGGAGCTTTCTCCATCATAACCATAGATGATTTGGATTTTTTCATCTTTCCATTGTGAGGTAAGAATTTGCAAATGTTATGTTTTTCTGAGACTATGGTATAATTATAATCATGGCAATAATTATTCCTTTTCCTCTCTGCACTCAGACCCATAACAGAGTCAACTATTTTCCAACTTTCTGTTTTCCCCTTCTCAGCCATGTCAATGACCCTTCACTACCCCAGTCCCCAAACCAAGTCTTCTGGGGGTCCTGAAGCTCAACATAGATGTTAATAATCTGTGTTGTAGTTTCCTCATCTGTAAAATGAGGATAATAATAGTCCTGATGTCTTATGGTCACTGTGAAAATTAAACGACTATCATATACAGAATAATTAATACATTGCTTGGCAATTAGTAAGTGCTCAGTAACTATAAGCTTCTATCATGTTAATTGTATGAATTAATTGGGACCACAGTAATGTTACATAATAATCACATAACTTTAGTGGCATACTGAGGTAGTTTGTTTGTTTTTGTTTGTTTGTCTGTTTTTGAGATGGAGTCTTGCTCTGTCACCCAGGCTAGAGTGCAGTGGCGTGATCTTGGCTCACTACAACCTCCACCTCCCGGGTTCAAGTGATGCTCCTGATTCAGCCTTTGAGTAGTTGGGATTACAAGTGCCTGCCACTGGGCCTGGTCTACTTTAATAAGGTCTACTAAAATTTTGGTATTTTTAGTAGAGACGGGGTTTCACCATCTTGGCCAGGCCGGTCTCAAACTCCTGATCTTGTGATCCACCCACCTCGGCCTTCCAAAGTGCTGTGATTACAGGAGTCAGCCACTGCGCTCTGCCAATTTGTTTATTAGTTACGGTAATCAGTTGAAGGTTGACTGATCTAGGCTGGCACACTTGCATATCTGCAGGTCAGCTGGGGCTCTGCTGTAGGCTGGGCTTGGCTGGGACATCTTAGCTGGGCAGTTCTGCCTCACGCATCTCTCTCCTTTTCCTGGCATCAGTGCATTAATCCAGGAATGGACTTCTCAAGGCAATAATGGGAGTGTAAGTGAGTAAATAGAAACATGCAGAGCCTCTGGAAGTCAAGAATAGGGATCAACACACAGTCCCTTTTATGTCTTCTATTGGCCAAACAAATCATGTAGGGATAGAAAAACATATACTCTCCCTTTTTGTAGTAACTCCAGTGTCACACTAGAAGGGCATGGGTGCAGGTAAGATGAAGAACAGGGGCCATTAATGCAACTGATCTATTACATTGATTATCATCAGACCAGCTTCTATTTAAATGCAGACTTTGAATACGATCTTCCAGGCTGGGACTGGAGCATCTCCACCTTACACACTTAAGCAGGTGACTCTGTTGCAGCAGGTCTGGCTTAGGGAATCCTACTCCATTTGTACAATCGACTGATCATAAGGATCATCTGAGACACTGATGAAACAGATCAGATTCCTGGGCCACTCTTCTGGAGAGCCCTGGAACCTGGATTTTGACAATGTCCCCACAAGGGAATGCCAATGATTGGGAAAGTTGGGAAACACCCTTGTCATGCAACATTCATTGTTTTGTTTTGAGGTATAAAGAAAGAGGCCCAGAAAAGGGAAGAGGAAGTGACTAAGGTCACCCAGGAAGAAGGTTCCAACTGCAGCTTGATTTCAGGTGATGTATCTCCCACCTGGCCAGGTGTCTTTTCCAATGTACCAAAACAACTAGAAAACTTTCTATGCCTTAACTCAGCCACCATAGAGACTCAATGGAATTCAGTATTTTAGAAAAAAAGTCATGTCTTACCACCCCAAGCTTGATTTATAATGGCTTCTGACTTGCTCTCTCTTTTGAACACCGACCTTCAGCAACCAAAGTATCACATAGCACATAGATATTCTCTCACGGTGTCTTGCGGGGTTGTGCTAGCTCCTTTAGGGTCTGCCTGAGCTGCAGAGAACCACCTTGCCTGAGGTTATACCCTTCCTGGGTTAGTGGGCACCTGAGTGAGGAAAGGCACAAAGTCCAGTCCTGGTCATTGTGTCCTAATTGGAGCCATTGAGAGCAACACTCGCTCCAGAGCTCCCGGTCAGATTGGCCTTGTCTCTTTTGGGCTGCACCAGAGTTCAGCTTCTTCCTGTGTCCAATCCTGTTGCCTCCTAAGTATCACAGATGTTGATGCTTAAGAAAATCTTGTGCCCCGAACTCGATTGCAGCATCTCCTTTAGGAGAACCTAAAAAAGGGATCAAAGACAGCCATGGTGGTGTGGAAGGAAAGGAAGTATGTCAGCCATGGTAATTAACTTTGAAGGGAAGGATATCAGCCATGATAATTAACTTTGCTAAGGGAAGCACATTGGAGGAAACTGAGAAATGTGTCAACCAAATGCACGCTTTTAAAAGAGGCCTTGGCCTGCACAAGTACAGGAGGCTCCTAAACATTTAAATCACCTTTTCCTATTGATTAAGGTAAATACTTTACTGATGCTATTAATCAATACCCCTGTAAATCCTTGGCGTGTGATAGTTTTACTGTGTATTTAACGTTTCTGTCTTTAATTGAATTACATCCCCCCTCAGCCCAAAATGATGAACCGAAAGTTAGAAATCATGCTGGCTCTGACAAAAATGAGGCATGCTTATTTTCTTTGTTTAAGTTGAAGAACTAAACCCTTTGAACATAAGTCAGCAAGCCTGACTTAGTCACCAGCACTTGGCCTCATCTGTTTACCTCACTGAGCCTCAGTTTTCTCACCCAGAGATGGAGAAAATGGAGACTTTGCCCATGTAAGGTAACAGCTTGGAAAGCCAGGAGGCTGTAAGGGAGCCTCATTATAAATGCCTCAAAGCAGGCTTCTGTACAAAAACTTTCCAGAATCTTCTGTGGTACGTGTAGGGAGTGGACACAGTGGTCCTGGAGTCTGTTAATTCCTTCTGCCACCCTCCTTCTGCACTGCCACCGGCTGATTGATTGGCCCCCTTAGATGGCTGAGTGTAAATATCCACCTGTCAATCACCCCATTATACTAAGTGCCCAGCTGGCCCTGAACGGTGATTTACACTCTCCAGTGGATGGCTCTGGTCCTTGGCAGCTGTTTTGTGTGCACAGTAGGGAGGGTAGGTGCAGCAGGTTGCATCCCCATGTTCTCTACCCTAGACCCTTAGGGACATGCTCTTTTCCTGAAGAGAGGTCTGACTGAAAGGCGAGAAGCATTCTCAGACCCCTTTTCACCCCATGCCTACTAAGGGTGGGGAGAGACCTTCAGTGAACTTCAGAGTCTAAAGGAACTAATTTCTTCCTACAGAGGAGGAGGTTCTACAACAGTGATACTCAAATGAATGCCACTTTATCCCCCAGGGGACATTTGGCGATGTCTACAGACATTTTTGAATAGGGATGTGCTCCCAGCAGCTAGTGAGTGGTGGCTAGAAATGTGGTAAACATTCTAAAATTCACAGGACAGGCCCTCACACAAAGAATTGTGAGGTCCAAAGTGTCAATAATGCCACTATCAAGAAATTCAGATCTACAAGAAAGAGAGAATGTTAATCAGAATGGGGTACTAGAGGGCTCAAAGAAATTTCCACAGGTATGTGATGATTTGTTGCAAGACTATTGTGGGAAGGGCAGGAGTTTGGGGAGATGGATGCACATGGTGGTGGTCTTAGGAAATGGAACAGCTGGTCAGGATTTCCCAGTGCTGATGCAGTTGGCTATAACCCTCAGTTTACCGAGGTGGGTTCTAAGTCTCAGATGATGTCTAAGATATGGAATGGGGATACTTGTCTCTCGAAAAGCACTTAAGGGCTCTTTTCAACATTCGAGATAGGCAATCATTTTAAGAGATTAACTGGTAGCAGCTTTCCAGTGCATGTGCCCAGCAGGCATCTGAACCTAGCAGGGAAGAGTGCTGGGATTGATTTGTGATGTCTGCCACAGACACAGGAAAGAGGAATGAAGCACTTGGGCAATATATTTACCTTCCCTATACTTCATCATTTTTCTTATCCTCAACTATCCATAGAGAAACATATTTAAGGTCATTTATAAACATATTTAGAATATTGTTAGGCTGTATTTAAAAAGTTGCTTTTACTCTTCTTAAAAATAATATTATCCAATTTTTTAGCAGTGCATGCTTGTAGTAGAAAATAAAGACAAATAAAGAAGAAATACAAATCCTCTATATTCCATACACAACCTCAAAGGATAGTTTGATAGATCCCTTTAGACTTTTATTATATACTGTATCTGTTCTCTTAAATTTTTCTGCAATTGAATCTATGTTTATTTATTGCTGTTTTTTAAAATCAACACTAAAATATATGCATAACCTGTGTCATGAAATATTTTTTAAGCCTTGCTGGTTCAAGGTTGTAATGATACATTGCACAGTGGATTGTTAGCATTTATTTAACAAATATCCTGTGGTTGGACACTTGGATTTCTTCCAGGTTTATTTTATTTATTTCTCTATTTTTTTGCTATTGTTACATGATAAACAACTTGTACAAATTTTTTTTGAACATGAATGACTATTTTCCTACACTTAATTTTTATAACTGGAGAAATGACTGGCTTAAAAGTTATGAGAATTATTATGAAAGTCCTCAGTAAGTATTGTCAGATTTCTTTCAGAAAAATGACTCTAGATTATACTTCTCTCAGGAAAGAACACGAGTGCCAGTTTCTCTAAAGTTTTATCAAAATGACATTTTTTAAAACTTGCTGTCTTTTAAGAAATTAAATAGTGTATTGTTTTTAAGATCTGCATTTATTAATAAGGTTGAACTTCTTTTAATGATTGCAATTATTTATATATCTTCCTTGTGTGAAGTGTTTGTGGCCTTTACACATTTTTCCTTTGGGATTTTTTTTTTCTGGTTTTATTTTGTATAAACTCTTTAGACACATTAGTCTTTATTAAGATTAGTATATTTGTTAAAAAGATTTCCTTCAGTCTATTGTTTAATATATATATGTGTACATAGATACATATATATGTGTGTGGATGTGTGTTTAGTTACACTGATAAATTTTAATGTGTCTGACTAAATCTTTTTCTTTTTCTTTTGAGATTTACTACATTAGTTTTAAGGTTTGTCATGCCTTCTGTTTTTAAATCATATGTAAATATAATTTGTATATATACACACGTAGAGAGAGGTATTTATTTATATAAATATAATTAATTATATCTGATATAAAAATACATACATATAGAGTTTCTCCTATCTTTTTAAAGGTTTTTGTTTGTTTGTTCGTTTAGT
This sequence comes from Saimiri boliviensis, assembly GCF_048565385.1. Classification (NCBI taxonomy): domain Eukaryota; kingdom Metazoa; phylum Chordata; class Mammalia; order Primates; family Cebidae; genus Saimiri; species Saimiri boliviensis. The sequence continues at coordinate 117,118,620 of NC_133449.1, forward strand.
TGGCATCTAAACTTTGTTATGGGGCAGAGTAAGAAACCAATTATTTTCACTTCAAGTATTTAACCAGTTTTTCCAGTGGTTTTTATTACGTAATTCCATATTCTCCCTCTGACATGATGCCATCACATGTGATATTCTTATACTTGATAGAGTTTGTTTGTGGGTTAGCTGCTGCTTTGGTTTTCTTTTTCTGCAAGTATCTGTAGTACTTATTAATGATATTCACCAAAATGTCTGGCTTGCTGGCTTCTAGGCATGTGGTTATATTTCATTGCCTTGTCTTCCTGGGGTTGTATGAAGTCGTGTGCTGGCTCTGGCCAATGAAATACGCGCAGATGTGTTGTGAGTCTTCTCCCAGCTAGGCTTTATCTGCCGGTAGGAAATCACCCAGAACTTTTCTACTCCACCAGTGTCCCCATCAGCTGGAGTAAGGAGAAGCGGAGTAGGTCTCCAGTCAACTTGTAATGGACATGCAACAGAAATAAGATGTAAGTCTGTTTAAAAGACACTCATATTTGGGGTTTGTTATTGCTAGCAGAACCTAGTGTGTTCTGACTGCGACATACATAATAGTAAAATCTCAATGTCATTGATGGGTTCTTGGAAACTGGAACTTTAGGTAAAATAATGCATTGGAAAACCGGTTTTACCATGGACTAATTGACATAAATAAGAGTTAAGCTCCTATGGGATTTTTCTGGTCACAAAATCATCACCAAACTTCTAAATCAAGACCCAAAACACGTGTAATGTTAAATAATGAAACAAATATAAAACAAACATACATTTAAGAAAGATTAATAAAAACAAGTAAAAGAATTATTTACCCAATTATGCCAGCCAAGTCATGGATCACTGCAGCCTATCCCCTAAGCTCAGGGATTGAATTGCCCATTTACAGCTAAGTGTAAATACCCACCTGTCAATCGCAAGGTGGGAACCAGCCCTGGACAGGATTCCCTCCCCTCACAGGCTGCACTCACACTTACCCCAAGTCACTGCTCCTGGGACCATTTAGACCTGCCAGTTCACCAAATGTGCACAGCTCTGGGATGTCGGAGGAAACCACAGTATCTGGAAAAAACCCAAGCAGACATGGGAAGAATGTGCCAACTCCACACAGACAGGGACCCAGGCCGGGAATTGATTTTTTTCCTTCATCAATGTTACAATGAAAGGATGTTGAATAAAATGACATTATTCAAGATTCTACTGAACATTTTGTTTTAATTGAATACATTTGCATACATGGTCAAGTAAATCTTTCCTTTTTGCTTCCTTCACAAAAGCAGTTCTGAATGATTTTGCCTATCTGTTCTTCCAGGAAACTTTTTGATTCATTGTTCAAATATTACTGCTCTTTTCACTCCCAGAGGAATCTCAATGAGATTTGGTTTGAATTCTATGAAATATATTATTAAACTCAGAAATAATTGACATTCATTCAATATTTCACCTTCCCATCCAGAAACTGGCACATATTAATTTTGTTAATATATTGTTTTATGTACTTTCATAAAATATTTTTGAGAGTTCTGCATATGTTATAATTTTTTTTCTTAAATATTTTATATATACTGTTGTTTTGCATCTGAGGTCATTCTATGAATAGTCTTTTCTAACTAACTTTTGCTGCTATTTAAGAAAGCTCTTTATTTTGTACATTTATTAGGAATTCAGCTATCTTACTGGATTTTAATTGGTTCTAATAAATTTTTAAGTTCATCATTTCAAATATTTTTTCAAAATCTTTACTTTTCAAATTGAAATTCTGTGTTCTATTTTGCACAATTTTCTTATTATGACAATTAGAAATGACACTGTGACTAGATTATATAAGATATAAATTATTTTTGCATTTATTCATTTGAGACTATAATTTATATATTATTAGTTGTTTTTCTAAGGTCATATGCTTTTGGTTGGTGCCAAAGAAATTCTAATGGCAAACTCACAATTTCTTTTCCACCAATCTAAAGCATGGCTTTTATCTCTTCATAGACAATAGCGTAATGAACTCACAAGTACTTATTTCCTAGCTTTAAAAATTTTCAACACATAATTTCACTCCTAGGTATATACTCAAAAGAAAGAAAATCAGTATATTGAAGAGACATTTGCATTCACATGTTGATTGCAGCACGACTCACAATGGCCAAGATTTGGAAGCAAGCTAAGTGTCCATCAACAGAAGAATGGATGAAGAAAATATACATATACACGATGGAGTATTGTTCAGTCATAAAAAAGAATGAAATCCTGGTCTGGCGCAGTGGCTCAAGCCTGTAATCCCAGCACTTTGGGAGGCCGAGGTGGGTGGATCATGAGGTCAAGAGATCGAGACCATTCTGCTCAACATGGTGAAACACTGTCTCTACTAAAAATACAAAAAAAAAAAAAAAAAAAAAAAAAAAATTAGCTGATCATGGTGGCACGTGCCTGTAATCCCAGCTACTCAGGAGACTGAGGCAGGAGAATTGCCTGAACCCAGGAGGCAGAGGTTGCGGTGAGCCGAGATCGCACCATCGCACTCCAGCCTGGGTAACAAGAGCCAAACTCTGTCAAAAAAAAAAAAAAAAAAAAAAAAAAAAAAAAAAAAAAAAAAAATGAAATCCTGTCATTTGCATTAACATGAATAAAACTGGAGATTATTATGTTAAGTGAAATAAGCCAGGCCCAGAAAGACAAACATCACATGTTCTCACTTATTTGTGGGAGCTAAAAATTAAAGCAACTAAATTCACATAAATAGAGAGTAGAAGGATGAATGAGAGTTGTTAGGGGACAAATGTTGGGGAGATGGAGGGATGGCTAATGAGTACAAAATATAGAAATAATGTGTAAGACCTAGTATTTGTTAGCACCACTGAGGGAGTCAAAAATAATTTAATTTTACATTAAAAATAAATGAAAGAGTATAATTGGATTATTTGTAAAACCAAGGATATATGCTTGAGGGTATGGATATCCCATTTACCCTCATGTAATTATTACACATTGCATGCTTGCATCAAAATATCTCATGTAACTCATAAATATATATACCTAGTATGTACACAGAAAAATTATGAATTACAAATTTTAAAAATACACATCATCAATCTTTTTATCTATATTAACCCAATACCTAACCCCATCTCTCTCTGTCTCTCTCTCTCACACACACACACACATACGCACACACAATTTTGCACTGAATGAGTCTAAAGCAAACCCTGCAAGATCATATCACTTCATCTGTATATCATATATTCAAAATTTTAATCTTAATCACAATTTCTCCTTCTTTAATTTTAATTTTCCAAATTGTAGATGTTCAGAAAACCTATCTTGGCTGTCCCAGTATGGTTTCATCTTTGTTTTTAATTAAACCGATAATACTTGCTTAAGATAAAATAAAAAAAAAAATTCAAGCAGTAGAAAGGAATGCTCAATACAAAGTGAATTAACATCTTTTCTGAGATCCTAAGTACTTCTCCATCAAGAATGTCACATATATTTTTCTCTTCTGTATTTTAGATAAACAACATGTCATCTGCAAAAACAGTATCTTTACCTCTCTCAAGTTCTGACTGAGGCTAGAACATCCAGAATAATCCTGATTTTGTTATTTGTCTCAAAACAAGAAGTGGCAAGATTCACATCCATGGACTTTGGTGCCAGAACATGTGTTTGAAACCACTATACAAGACTTTAATAGAGTAAAAAACCATGCTTCTCCTTCCAGATTACCAAGAACTGGGTGTTGAATTCATTCAAATGCCCTTTTGGCATCTATTAAAATGATTGCATGGTTTTTTTTCTTTGATTTATTGATGTAACATTTTGTCTTAGATGTTACCAATATTAAACCATTTTTATTTCCTGATATAAGTAATATTTGGAAGAATATGGTATTTGGATTTTGTATTTTAATGTGCTCCTGGTTTCAATTTGTTACTATTTTTTAATTTAGAAAATGTTTGCATCTCTATTCATATGTGAGATTGGGCTATTTTCTTTGTTATCTTTGTCATGTTTCACTGTGCTATAAAATGGATCAAAAAGCTTTCAAGTTTTTTCTAACTTTGGAAAACTTATTAGTGTGGAACTAATTTGGCCCCCTGGAGGTGTGAAAATATTCACAATAAGACAGTCTACCCCTGGAGACTTTTTCAAAGGCAACTCTAATAGTTTCTGAAATGTTTTAAATCAATTTTGAGCAATTAGATTTTCTTAAAAACCATTTTATTCAGATTTTTCAGAAAACTTTAGTTAATATTTAAATGAATAAAAGATAGCTGTATATTTTTAATTTGACAAATATAAATATGTATTAATTTTAGAACGTTTGAAAAGTATACAAATGTAAATTTGAAAAATAAAATCACGTGTATTCCAAGTTCCTTTTAATATTTCAGTCTATAAATTTTATCTATTTGGCTAGCTGTCTCCTTGTTTTGCTTAATAAGACATAAAGAACTTTCTATGTCATCAGTTACCAAAAATGTAATTTTAATGACTGCATAATATCTTATTATATAAATGTACCATAGTTTATTTTTTCAATATATTGTTAGACAAGCCAATTGCTTCTATTTTTTTCCAGCAAATAATGCTAGAATATATAGCTTTGTAAATATACATATGTGTACATACTGACTATTTCCTCAATGCATCTTTTTTGGAAATATAATTAAGTTGAAGGTTATAGATATTTGAAATCTTTTTGGTTCTTTTCTCCAAGTTCCTCCTAGAAAATTTAAAGCAATTTACAGATCTATAAAGAGCATGTGGGATGGTCAGCTTGCCTGCACAGTCACCAACTCAGACTATTACATTTTAAATGTTTGCATCATTGTTTTGTGTTTGTATTTTTTCATTATTATTAAGATTAAGCATTTTTTTCTATATGTATTGGGCATTTAGAGTTTTTATTCTCTGAGTTACCTACCCATATTCCTTTCCCATTTTCTGATAGGTATTTATATTTTTCTTATTAATTTAGAAGATTTGTTTTATTAGTCTGTTCTCACACTGCTATAAAGAAATACCTAAGACTGGTAATTTATAAAGGAAAGAGGTTTAATTAGCTCACAATTCTGCAGGCTGTACAGGAAGCAAAGCAGCATATGCTTCTGGGGAGGCCTCAGGAAACTTACAATCATGCAAAGAGGAAGCAGGCCATGTCTTACATGGCCAGAGCAGGAGCAAGAGAGAGACAACAAGGAGGTGCTACACACTTAAATAACTAGATCTCATGAGAACTCTATCACAAGAATAGCACCAGAGGGATGGTGCTAACCCATTCATAAAGGATACACCCCTATGAGCCAGAAATCTCCCACCAGGCCTTGACTCCAACACTGGGGACTACAATTCAACCTGAGGTTTAAGCGGGGACACAGATCCAAACCATATCATTTGTCAACTGTGGATATTAAAAATATTTTTTCTAGGTTGTTATATACTTCTGATTTTTAATATTGTGGAGGTACAAAAATGTTTCTTGTCTATGTAGTCTATTATTTTTTTTCTTCATGCTTTTCTCTATTTCTACACATAGAGGACTTCATTATTTCATTTAAAAAGCTCTTATCTTTTATTATATTCTCTTTCTCATTCGAGTTTTATTTGAGTTTAATCTTGCTTTCTTTTTTATTATTAGATGTGCTGTAGTACAACATGTTTTCTCATAGCTTTGAAGAGTCAGCTCATACCTTTATATTACGCTTCTCTTTGTTAATTGAATCACTTTTATTTTTATCAACTTAATTTTTCTCTAGCTTTCTTTAGGTTTGCTGTATTTGTTGTGCATTTATTAATTCTTGAAGCCAAATTTTAATTCATTCATTTTTTTCTTTCTTTTTAAATAATGAAACTATTTATTGCTTTACATTTCTTTGCTCTAAAGAAATGTAGCTTTGGCAAAAGCTCATAAGCTTTGAGGAAGGATTGTTTTGTTCTTTTATTATTTTCCAAATAGTCTGCAACTCAGGTTTTTATTTCCCTTTTGACTCAATAACTATGAGAAGATTTTTACTTATTTATTTACTATCCAAGTTTCTATTATTTTCTTTGTGGTTATTGGACATGTTTCCACTTATTTTAGTTCTATCAGAAAATTTTCCCTACAAACTTTTGTTTTAGATAAAGGTTTTCTTGATGATGCAGTATGTGGTAGGCTTTTGAAAATGTTCTTCTAACATTTGGAAAAGTATGTATAGAGAACAAATTTAGAAATATTGCATATCTTCTGTCTTAACTGTATTATTCAAATTTTCTTAATTTACTTGATGTATTGAAGTCATCCAAGGTTTGTTAACCTTCTCACAATTACATCTCTGTCTAACCCTCCTTACATTTCAAAAAAATTTAAATGTTTTAAAGTTTCGTAAAAGTCTGTTTTATCTTTATTGAAGATGTTACTTCTCTCATAATAAAATGACTCAAATTTAAAGACTTGAATTATAACTCACTTTCTTTTTGTTTCAATTTGCTTTTCTTTTCTTTATAACACTTTTCACATACTCCTTAGCCCCATTTTCTTTACATGTAATTCATGGAAGTAGCCTGCAATCAAATTTTACTTGTACTCTCATCGAGGAGTCTTTTAATGGGATATTTAAAATTATTTCCATATACTGGGAGCCACGGTAAGCTATGGCTGGGTCTGAGCACATCTGGCAGCCAATGGTGTATATTTAGAGAACTAACAGATGCCCCAGGGATAAAGTCATTCTCAGGAAAAGAGAAAGTCACTTGTGAGAGAAACTATTTACAGGCAAAGACTTAGATATTGGGGCAGGAACGTGATGCTTATTTAGGGCTTGCCTATTAATTCTGTGTATCTTCATCCATGTCCATAGGGGTGTAGGCAGGTCATGTGTGACAGAGAAATAGGAAGGGAATATGACAGAGGTAGGAAAAGACAGAGAAGGGGAGAGCGAGAGAGATACATAAACAGAGAGAGAGAAAGAGAGAGGAAGGGAAGGAGGGAGGGAGAAAGGGAGGCGGAGCTAACATGGCTACCAACTTTGTAGGGTGCAGCCCCTCAGGCAGCATTATCTCACAGCCTTTCTAACACATTGTATCCCAAAATAGTGGGACAAATCTTGTCCCACTTTTGCCATACCCACCATGAGGCGCCTCAAGGACCTCTGTGCCTATGGGGGTCCACAGGTCCTAGGGGAGGTAGCAGTAACATCAACTGGCCCTGGTGCCTTGCACACAGCACTGAAGCCCAGGAGTCATAAACCAGCAGCTGTTTAGACTTCATATTCTAATAAGCCTATGAAAGACTCTCCCAGAAGACCTCAGGACAAATTTGACAACTTAAATATATTTCTGGGACCTAGAACCCTGCATGTGGAGACAAAAACAAAAGCATGAGTAGTTTCTATAGTCAGCACACTATTTGCTACACCATAGGTTAATGTTGCCCGGAGAAATATACATTTACTTTTAGAATTATCATTCTTGTTCTCATTTCTTTCATTTTATTTTGTGTTTTCTGTTTTAAATGATGTGTTTATTGATCTTTTGCTACAAGTCCCATGGGTTTTCTTTTTCTCTTCTTATAATTTGGAAAGTTTACTTTTTAAAATTTCTATAAAAATATTTAATTTTTTACCATTCCATTTTCAAGAAAGAGCTCTAGCTTGAGTTTGAACCATGGGCTGTTCGGGGGTTTGGATGAGCCTAGTGAGCTTCAGGGGGGCATCTACCAGGAATTTGTTTTCATAAGTGACTGAGGGGTATCCTTGGAAAGAAATCATCCTAAGGGAAAAACACAGGGGAAAAGATCCCAAGGACAAAGAGAGACAATGAGCTGTGGCAGATGAAGGATGGCCATAAATTTTGACATTCCTGAGATTGAGAACTGGGAATCTATGTTCTCTCCTGTGAATCTGAGTGGGATCAATGACTGCTGGACTAATAGAATATGGTGAAAGATTCAGTGTGCAATTTTGAGATTAGACACATTTCATTTCCTGTCTCACTGTTGACATCCTAAGCTGCTATGTAAGAAGTACAGCTTCCTTACTTCACATGGAGAAATGCTGTATTGTACAGAAAGTGAAAAGAACCCAACTGAGCCCAGTCTTCTGGCTGTATCACCAAGGAGCCAGTATGTGAGTAGAGAAGCCATCTTGGAAAAGGTTCAGTTCCAGCCAACCCGGCTGACATCATGTGACTCAGAGATGAACCACCCAGCAGAGCCCTTCCTGAATTTCTTTTCACAGAATCACAAGCAAAATAACGTGATTTTTGCAGTTACTTAGTTTTGGGGTAGTTTGTAACTCAGCAGTAGATAACTGACACTCAACCTTTGATCTTGGAGCAGATTAATGATTTTGAGTGGTCATAACTAGTCACTTTTTTCTTCTAGCTCAGCCCTGCATTGACATATGTCTGAGCATTATATGGACAGCAAAAATACAACCCAGAGAAATCTGCTTTTATTAACTGGGCTTAAGCAACAATGTACTGGGAATTCTGTTAATAAACTGTAACTAACAAAAAGTAGAAAGGCAATTTCCCTCATTTGTTTGTGTGTATTTTCTCCACATTTATCATCTTTCTCCTATCATTTTTATCTACTTTTCCTCATTTTTTCTACATTCTGGAGTTTATCTAACTTACCCTCTATTCCATGACTTGGTATTTACAGTAGCAATTCTTGAAGTCTGGATTTTACTTCTACTACTGCATTTTTAGTTTTTATATAATTCTTCTTGATCTCATTTATTTTTATTTGCATGTCATTCTGTTTGTCTTAACTCATACTCTTAGGACTTGGTGTTCTACACCAAACAGTTCTCCATCATTATTATCTCTCTTTTTGTAGATTGTGTTTTGAAAGGCCCACTCATCCTCAGAGTCTTCAAAATGTTGTTCTCATTGCCTTCTCCACTATAGGTTTTGGTAATCCACAATGTTAGCTTTCTTTCTGTTTCTCAGGAAAGCTTTTTTTCAGACACAAAGGACTGTTGCATATCTTTACCCAGTTCTCTTTCATCAGCATAATGGGAAAATCCCATCCCTAATCTGAGCTGAATGACACGTTGATGTGCCTAGTTTTAGCCTAGCCTAACCTAAATCACAACACTAGCTAACTTTCAACTCTATGGCTCCAATAAACCAAAACAGAGACGTTTCCTCCCTCTCTGAAGTCTTCTCCTAATTTTAAAAATTTATTTTTATTTTTAAAAACATTTTTTAGAGTCTCACTCTGTTGCCTAGGCTGAAGTGAAGGATACAACCATAGCTCACTGCCACCTCAATCTCCTTCACACCTCAGCCTCCCAAGCAGTAGTAGCTAGGACCACAGGTATATGGCCTCACCTTCGGCTAATTTTTTATTTTTTTATTTTTGTAGAGGTGAGATCTATGTTTCCCAGGCTGGGGTATTGAACTCCTGGCCTCAAGAGATCCTCTTGCCTTGACCTCCTGAAGTGCTAGGATTACTAGTATGAGCCACCTCACCCAGCCGTCTTCTCCTGATTTGAATGTTTGCAGAGCTCTTTCTGTCTCCAAATCTTTCTCCACACCCTTTGGAGCTTCATTTCACCAAGTTCTAGGACTAGGAAAACAAATAAGGAAATAGTCATTTGAGAATAAATGAAGACACTTCCTCCAAAGAGGAGCCACATGAGAGATCTGGGGAAGGGCTCCTTAAAGGCAAACACCCCTCGCTTCTCTTTCCTCAATATCAACAAATCTTTACCAAGGGTGAAGGTTCTAGATGCTCTCACGAGTGTTGTTCTGTTCATGACTCCAAGCACAGCTCCTTCCCCTCCCCACACCTTTGCTTGTGCTCTTTTCTCTGCCTGGGGTGCCTGTTTCCTACGTTCACTCAGCCCACATGGTCAAGTCCTGCTCATCTCCCCAGAACCAGTTAAATGTCACCATCTTTCCTCTTTAGACTTTTTTCTGATGTTTTCATCTCTGCTCTGTTCTACCACAGGATTTGAACAGGTTTTATAGAGCTCGTTCCATCATCTATTTTAGCTACTGTTTAGTTGTCATCTAGCTCTCTGAAAGATGGCAAGTTCCTCAAAGATGCAAGTTTGACTTTATTCACTGTTACGCCCCCAAACCAGGCAAGGTCTAGGCTTGGCACAGTGCCTGACATACAGTAGCTCATGTCAGTGTTTGTCGAATGGGTTGGTAGTTCCCTTCTTGGATCTGGTAATTGACTGGACTGGCCAAAGTCTTGTATCAAGTTGGTGTCAGAAGCAGGTCTCAAGTCAGAAGGTCCTAATGTCATAAGATCAGGCCTTGGTGCACCTGTTGACAGTCTGCTGGTGTGAGGTGTTGTTAACCCACTAATTCCCTGGGTCTGCTACCCCTCTTTTTGGGAAGCTCCTTAATTGTGGTCTGTTTAACATGACCAGTATTGTGGGGAACGCTAGTGAATCATGGAAGGACTGAAATGCCACGCTCCAGAGTTTAAGGAAGCTAAGAATGACATCACTCACTGGTTGTGCTCTCAGTCACATGTATTCACCTCACTGCTCCCCAGTCTGATATATAATATAGGAATATTAGTAACCACCTTGTAGGATTGTTGTAAAGATTAAATGAACTACTAGATGCAAAGTTCTAAGCATAGTGCCAGCTCATAGTAAGTGCTATATAAGTGATGCAATTATTGTTATTCTCATTAATGAAGATAGATTGGCATTGCCTACCTGTGTTGAGAAGGATTTGGAAAGCTTATCTGGGCTCAACCAGAAAAATATATACTGTCAAGTATGCAAGAAGGAGAAATGGTGGCTAATTAGCTAAGCATTTGTTGGTCTTGCTATAGGTCAATAGGAAATCGAAAAGTTTTTATTCTAGCAGGATACCGTGGACATATATGGCATAGATCTGCCAACTTCTAGTCAATTTCTAGAGTTCAGTTCCATGGAGAGGCCAAATGAATTCCCAGTTCTTCACAGTAGAAATGATTGAGTGTGCACAGACACTCTTGCACACACATCATGCACATGTGCAACCAGACTGTGATTATGAAAATGCTTTCAATTTTGTGACTCGTGTTTTCTTCCCCCTTCTACGCTCTTTGCCAACTTTCTTTGCAGTGAAGTAAAGGGTTAAGTGTCTAGAGAGGCTCCCAGGTCCATTTTGCATATGAGCATTTCCATGTTAATAGAACATTTAAGGGAAAATGCTCTCTGTCAATTGATTGCATAAATATTTTATCTGGAGGAAGTGGCAGCAATGAAGGTCTCTGGAAGACTTTGAGAGCAGAGTGAAGGATAAAATTAGGGCGTTGCTGTGGAAGAAATAAGACACAACGGGGACTTACAAACACTTGATCCAAAGTGTAAAAAACAGTCCCCTCGCCTCTGCACAGGCCGGAGCCTGGGCCGATTAAATCCATAATGGAATGAGTAAGTTTGGGCCGCATAAATTTGTCTTCCTTCCCCAGGAATCCTGCCCGCCGCCTGGCTAGATTAATGGCTAGGAGTCTTGCACATAATGAAGTGCGCTACCCTGGCACCCGCTCATGAATTTATTATGGTGTCCACAATTGGGCTGGATGGCGGAGACATCTTTATAAATCCTGCATTTAGCGCTGCCGAGATGAGCACTTCACTCCTAATGGCGAGCCTGATTTATCACCAGGGGCCCTGCTCCTCCGCCAGGCCCCTCCCCGTCACTTCTCGAAGGAAATACAGGTCATCTTGCTGATGGAAATGAAATGTGAAGGTAATTAGAGGATGCCAAATGGAGATGGGAAAGGGGGCACCATGGACATTTTAAATATGTTGGTCATCTTTTTCCTTCAAGCAATTATATCAGGCTGATTTATTTTTACAGTTTATAATCACTTAACTACCTGTGGCTGGGGATTTTTTTCTTTAACCTCGAGCTTTGGAGACGAGTCAGGCTTTTGATTTCTGTTTCTTAGGATGGTGTAAGGGGAATTCACCCTCGGGCTCTGAGTTCCTCTGCAGTTTCTCAGCCTGAGCAGCTGGCTGCTGTGGAAGTCCTGGCCAGTCCCTCTGTGGGGTGCTCTAGTTAGTTGTATGTGGCCCCCAGCAGCTTTCAGAACTCATTTCTAGGTAAGAATGTGAAAGTAACTACTTTTCCTTGAGGTTGTAGAGTCCAGCCTGTGACAGGTGGAAGAAAAAAATGACTAAGAGTTGTGTCCAGTAATCAAAGACTGTAATCCTGGCTTTTCTACTTTCTAGCTCGCTGACTCTGGATGTTTTACTTCACTTCTCTAAGCCTCAGTTTCTCTGTCCATAAAATGGGTATAATAATAGTATCTCCTTGAGGCTGCTGTGAAGATTATTTGTGAAAATGTTTGCAAACTCCTAGCACCAAGCTTGACACACGGTCACCTCCCAGAAATGTTAGCTAATTAAAAAGTATTCAGGGCTACCACACCATAACTGTGTCAATGCATGTTTAATTTGAGAACTATGTTTTGGATACTGTAAACATAGACTTAGTTCTACCTTGCCACCGGGGTCTCACTGATAGTGGGGAACGTCGGAAAGCATTTCAGCACAGAGCTGCAGGAATAGTAAGAACAGGTGCAAAGGGAGAAAAGTGGAAGGGTCTTTAGCCCCAAGAGAAATTTCAGAGGTGCTGGTATCAGGCAGGGCTTCCTGGAGAAGAGGAACTTTACCTTTAAAGCATGAATTGCAGTTTACATAGAACTTTGAAATGCAGTATCTTATTTAATATTTCTAACAGTCTTGTGGGATGGACAATTTATAGGTGAGGAGATGGGAAACAGAGAGGCAAAGCAGTCTTGTAGGAGGCAGCACAGAAGGCCAAAGGGAGCTCTGGACCAGGTCTTCTGGCCTGGATTTGAGTCTGGGCAGAGTTCTAAGCTTCACACTGGTTGGTGGTCCCCTTGCTACTTAGTAGCAAACATATTAAAAGGCACACTCCTTTTTCATTGAGTGTAAGTTAAATAAATGAATTGATAACTTCAAGATTTTAACTGAGATGCAGTTGACTAGATGACAGTGCCTATGTGTATGTATCCTCAGAGGTTTTTAAGATTTTTCTCTTAGTCTTTGGTTTTCAGCAGTTATTTTATGGTACGTATTTTTCTTTGTATTTAATCCTACTTGTGGCTCCCAGCAAATCTCGAGTGTGTCCTCTCAATGTCTTTTGTAGTTTGGGCAAATTTTCAGCCATTTTTGAAGCATATTCAAATATTTTTTTTCCCTATTCTTTCTCTTTTCCCTTTCTGTATATTTTCAGGCTGGATATTTTCTATTCACCTACATTCCAGTCCCTCAATCCTCTTTTCAGCTATGTCGATTCTTCTGTTAAATCAATTTTACTGCATTCTTAATAAACACATACAGTTGGATTTTCCACCCCTAGAATTTTCATTTGATTTATTAAATATGGGTTCAAAGTCTCTGGTCAAATTCTTCATTTCTTAATTCTATTTTTTAATGTAGGAATCACAGTCACCTTAAAGTTGTTATCTGATTACTTCAGTATCTAGATGAACTGTGAGTCTGTACTATTGTCTTTCTTATTGTTTCTCATCTAAGTTCCTTGACACATCAGACTGTTTCTTAGAGGAGTATAATTTCAAACCTCCTTCAAGGTTAGCCTTGCTGTCTTCAGGGCAGAGGGGTCTCTTGACATTCGGGATAGGCAGGGGACCACTCCACAGGGAAGGGGAAGGTGGACTTTGCCAGTGTAAAAAGCAAACTTCAGAAGCTGTTTGACGATTCTTTACTGTGATTGCACTATGGCTCTGTAAGACATTAATATAGGAGTGAGGATGTAAAGGGTTCCCACTCTGTACTATTGCTGCAGCTTTCTGTAGGTTAAAAGTAGTCCGAAATTTTTAAACAGCTGTTTGAAAGACTTCTGATAATAAATATTTGAAGAGTGTTTGGGGCATTTTCAGTTACCCAGTAAGGATCTGCCATTTGGTAAGATTTTCCCTTTCCTTCTCCATTCTGACAGGTAGTGCTCTTTGTTTTTAATGGAGGGGCTGATTTTGCCATCGCCCCTGAAGTCTCAGCCTCTCCTCTTTTCATGGTAATATTAATATTACTGTTGAATGTCTCTATATTAATACTATTATTAATATTAAAAGTAATAGTCTCTGTATTAATCGTATGGTTAATACAGAGAACCTGAGCGCTCTGCCTAGGACCAACATCCAGTAGGATTAACTATTGGCCTTTGTTCTTCACCAAACACCCAGAAAGTGAATCCACCATGGTCTAAGATCTCTGTCACACGTTCCAGACACATCACCACATTCTCTAGCAAAAGGAACCAGCTCCATGTAGGATTCTGGATGTAGCCCACACACTTCCAGGCAGCTGGGGCTTGGTGTCCTGGAGGTCCCAAACATAGTATTAAGGATGGGGAGTACCATCTCCCCAGTGAAGCTCACAGCCAGAAAGAGGGCCTTGGGTGTTCCCTGCCACCTCCCTGAGGCCTGCTCAGTCCCCCTTACATTAGACTTGCTTTCCAATGTTCTGTGATCATCGCAACTCCCCAATTGTATCTCATTCCCGTCACAATCCCCTTCCCTATCCCCCATCCTAAGAGGTCCTGATTCCCTCTGTCACAAGATAAGAGATTCCTGGACACTAAGAGCTGACATTCTATTTAGTGGTCTATTTTTCCTAGCATTTGTTACATTTCAACAAGGAACAATGTCACAAGGGAAATTCAGAGACTGTGAGGGACCTAGGTCACAGTAACGGAAATAAGAGTGTACGTGGATCACACAGAAAGATGCTTCCAAGAACTTTGCAGGAAATAATGTGTTCAGAAAAAATACCTTTAAGGTCTCCATCCTATTTCACCTGTAGATGGCCTGGGGTCTGATGAGAGTAGACTTCTATTCTTATATTACTATTGCTTCTGTTTATTTAACTTTGGGGAAGTTTCTGCTTTTGAGTCTTTCTTTCCCACTTGGAAAGTGACAGGGTTGATTCAGACCAGTTATTTTCAAATGAAATCTTATGTGGCATCCTAATAGATAAAATGGAAACAAATGAAATTGTTATATTACTAGCATATAATGATTTTATTTGTGGTAGACAGATTCCTGAAATGGCCCTCCTGATCTCTATCTACTGGGGCAATCCCCTTGTATAATCACCTTAGGTTCAGGTGGAACATGCAATTTGCATCTAACCAATAAAGTGTGGACAAGGTAAAAGGACTTTGCAAGTGCCATTAAAGTCTCTAATCAGGTGACTCAGAGTTAATAAAAAGGGAGATTATCCTGGGTGGGCCTGGCCTAATCAGGTAACTTCTTAAAAGAGATGTGAAGCAGCAGCAGATACTCTGTTGCTGGCTTGGAAAAAAGCAGACAGCTGTGTCGCGAACTGCCGATGGGGTGGCCATGTGTCCAGGACCCGAGGCTGCTTTTGTGAGTGGACAGCAACCCTCAGCCAATAGCCAACAAGAAAATGGAAACCTTGGTCCTGTGAATACCAGGAATCAAAATCTCCCAACAACCTGAATGAATTTGGAAGAAGACCCCAAGTTCCAGATAATACCACAGTGGGGGCCAACACTTTGATTTTGGTCTTGAGAGACACGGAGAATAGAACCTAGTTATGCTGTGTTCTGACTTTTGAGCCTTGGAAACTGCAGATAATAAACTGAGATCATGAACACGTGTTATTTTAATCTGCTGTGTGTTTGGTAAAGAGCTATGCAGCAACAGAAAAATAATAAAAAGTTCAAATGTGACACTTAAATTTTAAAAGTTAATCAAGGAAGGGTTTCTCCATTTGACAGACCCTTCTCCATTTGAAATTAGAAATTGTGGGTGACAATAATAAATTTTATTTTAATCTTATATCCAGTTTTGTCTCAAATATTGTTGGATATCAAGAACATCTGGATTCCCTCAGATGAGTAGCTATGAACAACTCAATTTTCAAATGCTGGTCACTTACATAGATCTGGAAAGAGAGGCTTCACTTCAGTCTGTCCAAGAATGACTGCCTGGCAGTGCCTGTAATGACTTGGTGGTCCTAGGTGTATTAAATTTGGTATCTAACATCTTGAGAGTTATAGGAATTTTTTTTTATATTGCAGTTTTAAAAATAGCCAAATCTATGTTCTAAAAAAATAATTTTCAATCAAATGTTTGAGAAATCCATGGAAGGGCATGACTTTCACCAAATCTTAGGGCTCCAGAAGACATAGGCAAAATCCCAGCACTGGCAGTTTACCCAAGGACTTTCTAGCTGCACATTTCTTATTGATCTAAAATTATGGCAAGGCACGGTGGCTTATGCCTGTAATTCTCAGCTCTTTGGAGGACTGAGGCAGGAGGATCACTTGAGCCCAGGAGTTCATCTCAATGAGCTATGATTGAGCCATTGCACTCTAGCTTAGTGAGAGAGTAAGACTCTGGCTCTGAGAAAACAATCACTTTACCTTAGTCAACGTGTCTTATTCCTTCTTTCATAGTACTTTAGACGGATGTTAGGTTATATGTATTTATACACACACACACACACACACACACACACGATTGCATTGTATATGTATGTATATGAGGCATTACACATATTTCTATATAAAAAGCATTATTTGTGTGTATATATATGAGGCATTGTATATGTGTGTGTATATGAGGCAGTATATATACAAATAAATATACATATATATATATATATATATATATGTCTGTGTATATAAAGTTTCTGAAAAGGGAACGGAGGTCTGAGTAAGGGGTGAAGCTCAGGTCATTGATGTATACAAGCTCATTTGTGTGTGTATATTATATATAGTCATTTGAGAATATATACACAATTACTTGAGAATTTAATAGTCACTGTATTTAAGTGAAACTTCAGTCCTCTGCTGAATTTTCCTTTTGTGTTTGGTAAAGGAGGTCATCTCATCAAGGAGGCTAAAGAGATTTGGTATCCGTTAAGGCTGGCCTGGGAATCTGTTTCCAACTGTGCAAAGATACACAGTCAGAGGAAGGATTTGAAACAAGTTTTTCAACTTTCGAAGAAAACATGTTTTTTTAAAAAAATTTTGTTTTAGGGACTGAAATTCTGTTGCATGATGTATGACAATATAAAAACACATATTTAGTTTTATACTAAATCTTTTCTCAAGATGTTGGCATTTAGTATAAAGCAAATTCACACATTTTCTAACTTTCCATAAGTTCCAAAAAGGGAAAGAAGAAACCTCAGTCTTGAAATTTTGATTTTTAAAAATCATGACACCGTTTTACCATGAAATTGAGTAGCTAACTTTTGGTAACACCTTTTGTTTTTGTGTATGTTTATAACAATGGACATTTTAAAACACAGGAGTATTTCGGTTTGTACAGACTTTGACAAATGTGTGTTAATAAAATTCATATTGACGCAAGTGTAAAAAGAAAAATATTGAATACTTGGAGTTGGATATCTCTGCTTAGTTGGGGGCTGCCCTGGGCACTATGGGATGTTCAGCAGCATCCTTGGTCTCCACCCATGAGATGCCATGAGCTCCACCCTCCTGCTCAACCTGCCCCCAGTTGAGAACTTCTGCTTGAGAAGACACCAAACTTCAGGCACATGTAATAGCAGCTGCTGTGAAAATAACAACTTGCCTTTTTTTGGCCTCTGCCACCTAGCATTCAGTATTTGGGGATCTTTAGTCCACTTGAGTGGGAAAATTTTGTAGAACCCTAGCTCAAAGTATATATTCAAGGCCAGGCACAGTGGCTCATGCCTGTAATCCCAGCACTTTGGGAGGCTGAGGTGGGTGGATCACGAGGTCAGGAGTTCGAGACCATCCTGGCCAATATGGTAAAACCCTGTCTCTACTAAAAAAGACAAATATTAGGCGGGTGTGGTGGTGTGTGCCTGTAGCCCTAGCTACTTAGGAGGCTGAGGTAGGAGAATCGCTGGAAGCTGGGAGGCGGAGGTTGCAGTGAGCTGAGATCCTGCCACTGCACTCCAGCCTGGGTGACAGAACGAGACTCCATCTCAAAAAAAAAAAAAAAAAAAAGTAGATGTTCATAAATTACAGAATTTTAAAATTTCCAGTTTCAGAGATGGGGAAACTGAGCCCCAGAGAGGAGAGGAGCTTACATGGAGCATACAGCAAGCCAGTGCCTGAGGTCTGAACTATTACCTGATGGACAAGCCTCTACCTTTACACACATGATCACAAACACACACACACACACACACACACACACACAGGCCCATGTGCACACATACACACACGCTTTTTCCTCTCTCCCAGCCCCAAGAATTTGCATAGATTGAGGCTAGCACAAATTTAAGGCAAGAAGGGAGGCGCTGTCCCCTTGACTAATCAAATACACATAAAAGCTCTCTCTGAACTATAATTACGTTTGTTCGCTCCTTGGGTTGATTTATTTTTTATTTTAATTGTCAGCCCTGCTCCACCATGATGCTAATAGAAATGTTATTGCAGCCAATATGCGCTAAAATGATGTCTAAAGATTATTAATGAGAGCAATAAGAAGGTGTCTTCATAATAAGTCAGCATTAAAGGAGTAATTCATTTTACCTGATGTAATTGGATTGTAGAGTTTCAATAGCCTGGGACTTCCTCCTAATTGGGATTAGCTGCAGCTTCCTCCTTTTAGGAGAACATTTAACTCTTCCTCTTCTACTTTCCAGTTTTTTTTTTTTTTTATGAAGTAATTAAATGTGAACTGTTGTACATTTCTGGAAAGGAGGCCAAGGTCTGAGTAGATGTGGGGTGGAGAAGGGAGAGGAGTGGAGCTGAGAGCTGCAGGCTAAAGACTTGGTTCTCCTTCCTCTTCCTCATTCCTCCCCCTCCTCTTCCCCTTCCTTCCTCTCCTCATCTTCCTGGTCCCTCCTTATACTCCCTTCCTCCTCCTTCCTTTTCTCCTTTCTCCCCATCTTCACCTCTTCCTTTCTCTCTTCCTCCCCTCCCCACTTCTGATAGACTCTCTTTCTCTCCTCCTTCTTCCACCTCTCCATCTCCTTCCACCCCCCACCCTCCCATCCTTCTCCTCCTCCCTCTCTTCCTCCTTCTCTCTCCCTCTTCCTTCTTCTCTCTACCTACCCTTATTTCCTCTCCCTTTACCTCTCTCCTCTGCTTATCCTCCTTTCCCTTTTGCTTCTCCCCTCCTCCACTTCCTCCCTCCTTCCTGTTCCTCTCTTTCCTCAGCTTCTCTTCTGGCTCCCCAGGTCTTTCTATTTCTTTATGAGGGAGGGGGGTCTTAGAGTGTAAAGTATAGAAAGGAGAGTAGAATCATAATGTGAGAGGCAAGGTGTCGGCAACAGTCACGTGGAAAAATATCACCTGTTGAAGAAGGAAGGAAACTTCTATCTAAGCCCTACTGGATACCATACTGGGAGAGGCAAGATTTGGGCAGCAGTCACATGGAAAACTGTCACCTCTTGAGGAAGAAAGAAGGAAAGTTTTATCTAGGCCCTACTGGACACCAGGATTCTGGCCATGCACTTTGCATTTGTCATTTCATTCAATTGTCCCGATACCCATAGAAAAGCTGTAACCATCTCATTTTTCTGATGAAGAAATTAGGACTGAGGGACAAAAACCATGACACCTGCCTGTCCTGCTCTATCACCCCACCTAGGGAGCCAAGAAGATCAGAGTAGATCTCCCCAAGTGGTGGTTCTTATGGTAGGGAAAAGGATTTTAGAGTGTATGGAGACCAAGCAATTTACTGAATGGTAGTGTATTGACTTTAGTGTGAGTCAGGAGAAAAGTAAAAATTAGTGCATCATACATTGAATCAAATTTATTTAAGTAAAAATGTGAGTTATTATAAGAAAGAGCATTATGTAATATCATACACATATATGGGTAAGTACTGGCTCTTTGATGGAGACCTGTTGAATGGGATAGAGCCTGGTTTTCTCTGGTTCAATCCTCATTATCAGTTGTAGGCAACAGAAACCAACTTTTTCTGATGTAAGAAGCAGAGGAATGAGGAAAAGAATGTTCCTGGCTAGCGCCATCTACACCTCTGCATAGAGTGCCAAGGTCAGGGACAAGGCCTTGGGTCCCAAGAGGTCCTCATCAATGATTCCACAATAAAACAGTAAAGCTACTGATGGCAAATCATCATAAGGATAACAATCACCATCATCATCATCATCATCATCATCATCATCATCATCATCATCATCCTCATCCTCATTATCATTATCGTCATCTTAACAACAAGTAACACACTGAGATGTTATCATGTGCCAGGCACTGAGCACGTGATGTATACTATTTCATTTAATCTTTATGGCCCTTACAATCCAGAGAAAATTAATCTTTACTATGTCCACTGGGGCACAGAGAGGACAAGCAAGTTGCCCAAGCATTGCCAGGCTGCCTGGAGAAAGAGGCTTGAACAATGGCTCAGAGAGGGAAGACTGGGCAGTAGCCAGGACACAGCTGAATCATGCCCAGTCCTCGTCCAGGGAAGATACTACCAGGAAAACTGGGTCACTGCTGCAGCCCCGTGGACTCCACTGACTTTTAATCAGGCCGTTGTCAGAACACCTCTACTCTGTGCCCTGCTTGGGATCATTAGCTCCTATGATCTTGTGATTTGTAATAAAATATCTGTACCTTTCTACCTACATATATGTAGATATGTATTTAGATAGATGCATTAATAGTTGGTCTTCTTCCTTGTTTCCTGGCACAACCTTCTAAAGCCCTAGCAAACACCAGAGTGATGAGTGTCCTTTGTATGCTAATGAGATGACTGATGTCTGGTGGCCCTGGATAGAGTTATGATAGAGGCTGATCACCAGAAAGACCAAGGCAGGATTAGAGGCAGTGCAGAAACTTTCAGCGCCCTCTTCCAACCTCTGGGGAGGGGAGAGGGGCTAAAGTTTGAGTTAATCACCAATGGCCAATGGTTTAATCTAAAATGCCTTTATAATGCAGTTTCCATGAGAACTGAAAGGACAGGGTTTGGTGGGCTTCCAAACTGCTGAGCATGTGGAGAGCCCTGAAGGGCACTGCAGCCAAAGGGAGCATGGACGCTCCATGTGCCTCCCCCATGCCTAGGCCTGTGCTGTCTTCCATCTGCCTCTTCACCTGTGTCTTTTGTAACATCCTTTATGACAAATGGTTAATAAATGAGTAAATGTCAGTAAAGCAATTCCCTGGGTTCTGTGAGCCACTCTCGTATACTAATTGGACCTAAGGAAGGTATTATGAGAACTCCGATTTCTAGCCAGTTGGTCAGAAGCACAGGTAAATCAACCTGCAGCTTGAGATTGGAGTCAGGGGAAGTCTTTAGGACTGAGCCCTTAACCTGAGGATAGATTGCTTGGTGTGTGAGGAAAACCCCAGAAGCCTTGTATTGAGTGACTGTGAGAGTAGGAAGAACACTTTTGCCATTTCCAATAGTTCTCTATCCAAGACTGGGATGGAAACATCCATGTGGTTGGACCCAGGTCATGCAGTCACATCCCAGTTGCAGCAACAGCTGCAGAAAGTGGTTGGCTGGCCATCTTAACTTCCATAGCAGGAGGAGGGCTCTGCCTTGTTGTGATTCACATGGTGAAGAATTCCTGAGATGGCCATCCTCAAATATTTTGGCCTCATAACTGTCTTTTAAAATTATCTCTACTAGGGCCAAGCATGGTGGCTTATGCCTGTAATCCCAGAGCTTTCTGAGGCTGAGGTGGGTGGATTGCTTGAGTCCAGGTGTTCGAGACCAGCCTGGCGAACATGGCTAAACCCTGTCTCTACTAAAAATACAAAAATCAGTTGGTTATGGTGGTACAAGCCTGTAGTCCCAGCCACTCAGACGGCTGAAGCATGAAAATTGCTCCAACCCAGGGTGTTTGAGACTAGCCAGGACAACATTAAAAAATTGTCCTTATTGAGAAAACTTTTGTTTAAGTAGTTTGTATCTATTAATATGTACCATGTTAGAAATTAAA
Source organism: Saimiri boliviensis (assembly GCF_048565385.1). NCBI lineage: Eukaryota > Metazoa > Chordata > Mammalia > Primates > Cebidae > Saimiri > Saimiri boliviensis. Next base: position 117,140,507 of record NC_133449.1, read on the forward strand.
CATAAGAATAATTATTCCCTAATTAATTTAAAATAACAAACCTGCTGCATATTTGCAGAAACATTTATATGTCGTTTTATTTATGTAAATATCTGCATATTTACATAAAGCCAATTTAGTGAGATGTGTAGCATTGTACATTTTCACAGATTTTTTTTTACTATCTTTCTTAACAGAGGGCAGCTGGATTCTTGTTTGCTCCTGCACCAATCCAATGTGTCATCCCTCATCATGTAGCCTCTGGCAAACTTGCCTATGCAACTCATAAGAGAATGACAGTAAGAAAGGCAAATAATGTTTTAGTAGCACTTGAAAATAGCGGGCAGGTTTTAGGAACCCCCAGGGGTTCCCTGACCTCACTTTGAGAATGGGTGCTCTAACACAAAGCACAAATCAGTGGTCAGACAAAGCCAATATCTAGACCAAGGCTTCTGTACCCAAGACCTTCCTGAGCCCAAGCTCCTCCCTCTTCTCTGCCCTACAGGTGGGCAGGTCATTCATTGTAGCCCTGGCACCCTTCAGAGTTGTTTGCAGCAAGCAATAGACAAAAGGAAGATGTGCTTCAGCTCTTGGCATCCCAGTAATGCTGGCAGGAGGCTGACCCTTCATTCTCTGTCATCCTACTCTGTGCTGGCTATAGAACTAGGCCCTGGGCACAGAATAATGGATTTGGCGTGGTCTATCCTCTCCAACCGGACAACTGAGCACACCTCCCCAGGCAGGTGCTTTGACTGAGATAAGAAGTTCTTGGGACCCCAAGGAAGGAGCAACTTGTCGTGCCTAGGGAGAGGGGCACAGGTCTCCTCTGCAGATATAGTCCTCCCCGGGACCCCTCCAACGAGTCAACTTCTCTTTTTCTTTTCTTCTTTTTATTTATTTATTTTTATTTTTGTGTAGATAGGGTCTCACTGTGTTATCCAAGCTGGTATTGAACTCCTGGCCTGAAGAGATCCTCCTACCTCAGCCTTCCCAACTGCTGGGATTACGGGTGTGAACCACCATTCCTGGCCCAGCCTCTAATCTTCATTTGGACCTCAGGGCAGCTCAAATGCGACCCTAAACCCAGACACTCTTATGCCTTCTCTACTCACCCCTGCACAGGGAAAGCTGCTTAGGGATCACCTGTGATTCTCTGTCCAAGGGCTTTTTTTTCTGGCATGAAGGCAATTCCACCAGATCAGAGCAAGACACCTAATGATCTGCACCAGTCTTTTCTGTAAAGATCTAGATAGTAAATAGCTCAGGGAAACCGCCTTCAGCCAGTGACAGATAGGGGGTTAACAGTCCTGCTCTCTTGTCCTTCAGTGAGATAGCTGTGGGACATTCTCCACTCTGTCACTGAGGTCCTCAGAGGGCCACAGAGTCACTTGCTCAATCTCCCACTCTTTCTGGGCTCCTTCCCTTCCCTGCATCACCTCCCCACACCTCTGCTGGTACTTCCTGGGATCATCTTCCCAGTAAATGAATTACCTTTGCATCCTTATCTCAGAGTGTACTTCTGAAGGAACCAGAAGGTATACCTTAATAGCTTCTTGAATTCTCTAACACAGAGTTGGTCTCAGTTTAGCATGGCACAAATATATGGTTATTTGTTTAATGTTTATGTCCCCAGCAGGCTTTAAGTGTCTTGGGAGGGTCTGAGTCTTTTGTTTAATACCAAATTAGTAGTACTTAGCACAGCTTTTGGTACATGGCTGTCCTTTGGGAAAATATTTGTTGGTGGACTGACTGAATAATTGAATGAATAAATGAAATCTTTCAAATCATACTCCAACCGTCCTAGAAAATCCAGCCACCATTGCTAACAGAAACATTGAAGTTTGGCAAACATTTTCCGTAAAGATCCAGATAGTAAAATATTTCAGGCTTTGGTGTCATTCAACCTCATTTGCTGTAGCAAATACTCAGCACTATGGCTGGACGCAGCCAGGTGCTGGGCTAGTCATGAGAAGACAGACTTTTAACAAAAAGACATGGTCTCTGCCCTCATAGAGAGCACTGCTCAGGGCTGAAGACACATCAGAGAAACCAAGTTTAAATCCTGGCTCTGGCCTTGATTACCTTTGTGTCCTGAGTGCATTGCTTTCCTTCCTGGGCCTCAGTTTACTCACGTGTGCACTGGAACAATATCAGAGTTAAAGAAGACGATGCACAGAAAATGCCCGGTAGATGGTTCACACAAAAGCTATTAAATCATATTGTGAGTAAGTTCAACAGTCTGATGACAAACCTGATCATGTGGATAAAGAGGCTACCACAGTTCCTGCTGTGCACATAATAAATGCAGCTTCCAAAATGCTTGTAGAGGTACAAACAAGGCGGGAGTTTAAAATGCTGAATTGGTAAAACCGCTTCTATTGCAAGGGGGGAAATTGGAACAGCCCAAATGTCAGAGCCAGGTCTGGAACAGAGGCCCCTGCCCCAGGGAGATTAAATTCCAGCCCAGGAGCCAGTGGGAGCTGGGGAGGCATCTCCTGGTGACTGAACACACAGAGGACAGAGGCAGCCTGTCTATCTCTCAGCCATGCATTTAGGAAGAGAAACAGGAATTAGTGTTCAGGGCCATCAAGATGCCAAGGAGGATTCACTGCCAGGCCAAACCTGGCCCCTGTCCAAAAGCCACTTGCAAGGACAGAAAGGGAAGGTGGTGGTCACAAGCCCAGCCTTGTGATGATGGGGGCTTTGCCTTTCTCCATTTTCCATCACCCACACGTCTCTGGTGGCCTCTTCCTGGAGCCTGGCTGTCCAGGGGCGGGGGCATTGGGGCCTGGGTAGTGGGAGTCTCTGGGTCTCCATCCTGAGAGATGCTTCTGTCTTAGGGGTTGTGGCAGGAGCTGGCCATGTTTGGGCAGGGAATACAAATAAAGGAAGGCTGCTCCCCTAGCCTGAGCCCCCCACCCGCTTCCTGCCACAGCAGTGATGCTGAGGCTCAGAGTGTCCCTCTATTGATTCCCACTCCCCCATAATCAACTGTAACAACAACTCCATTACTCTGTGCTCATCCATTGGCTAAGGGTAATATAAAATTAGCCAGCGTGCATGAGGCCTCTCAAGATCGATTTCCCTACTCAGATTACTTGTTACGAAAGAATAGAGCTGTCTCCCCCGTAATTGAACAAGTTAACTCCTTGTCTCATAAAATGTAAGCCTGTATTGATTGGCTATTGTGGTGTTTGGGTTGGGGAGGGGGTTGGAACTGGAGGTAAGCACCAGGCTGTGGGATGCTTCCTCCTCTCCCATCCTCCCTCATGGTCTTACCCCCTCCTCCAGCTTTAGAAGTTGGGGCACCAAACCCTAGGCTGGATCCTTGGCCTGAACAGTTATGGGAAGGGGGGTCTCTGAACCCCAGTTTAATGCCTCCAGCCACGTTTTTCCAAGCCAAGGGCATTTATGCTGGTTGGAACAAGTGGGACTTAGAATTCACACAGATGCATTCAAATTGTGGTTCTGCTAAATGCTAGCTGTGTGGCCTTAGACTAGGTACCCAGCCCCATCTGAGCCTGTTTATGGGGATTGTAGCCGCAGCCACCTTAGAGGTTATTGAGAAGATCAGATGAGTTAACTCACCTGCAGGGCCAGCCATGAAGGGCATAAACACCCATCAAGGGGAATGGCTGTTATTCTTGTGCTTGCTTTAATTTTTTGTCCGTAACAGAAACCCATCAAAGTCACTTGGGAAATGAAGACACATGCAGTTTTCTGTCTGATGCACACGGCAGGTTTTAAGGATTGGGGACAGAAAGCCTGATTTAAAATACATCTGCCCCATCCTTTCACGTGTAGCCAGAAGCCACAGGCATCATGATGGGCAGGATTATCCTGGCATATTTTTAAACTGGAGGATGACTTTGCCTTTTGGGAAAGGAAGGGGCTCACCAGCCCCACCTGACCACCCCAGTCACTCTTGACTGTGGCAGCCCTGATATCTCACACAGCCTCTGTAGAGGTAGCCAACAAGGCCACCTGCTGCCAGGAGCGGGTTCGTGTTCCCTGGGTTTGGGACCATTTCCCAAGGCCTGCACATCAATCAGCAGTGGGCAGTTTGTGCCCATGAAAGTCTAGTTTTCAAGGCTATCATCTCCTATTGACTTTGGCTGAGTTGTCCAAAGGGAGAAGGGAGTGAAAGGCAGTGAAGAAAAGAAATAAACAGCAACTTAGGACTCAAGTCTCGGTTTATAATTTATGGCTATGGAAGACAGTAGCCATAAATTATGACATAGACAGATTTTGCGTTTACATAGGTATGAGGGTCTAAGGCTTGTTCGGCAGCTGAGAAGAAAGATCAGCTCACTCAGGAATTACTTCTTTGTGAACTGTGCAATTTGGGAATTTTTGTGATAATAATGTCCGTAACAATAATATCAACACTCACTCTGTAGGCTTACTGTATGCCAGATTGTGCCCTAAACATTTGACCCGTGTTCCCTTACAGAAACCTTCTAGCAGTCCTCTATCTGGGTGACATTGTTAACAGTGTATCAGTTTCTTGTGCCCCATTGTGTGCATGAGCTAGGGAAAGTGTTTTGTGTGGCCATCTCATTGATCCTCCCCACAGGGAGGTAGCATCTCCATTTCTTAGAGCGCAAACAAATTAAGCACCTTGTACACAACCAGGAAGCTGGAGAACCGAGGCTTAAATCCATGAACATCAGCCTTGAAAGCTCAAGCTCGACGCTCCTTCATTCCCCTGCATCTTCCTGATGTGAAAATGAACACCAAGGAAAGTAACATTTTATTTATTTATTTATTTATTTATTTTTGACTGTCCTGTGAATGCAGTAGAAAGTAACATTTTATACTATGAACCACAACAGGCCCTCATTATCAGTTTCTGGACTGTTGCTGGTAGTGGTGGTAAAACAAGCTTATGTTTTACGTTTCAAGGCATTTATTTGTTCCGCTGCCGAGGAGGCAGTGTGGTCTAACGAGTAGCATGGGATTTATAAAAAGGAGATACAAATTTAAGTGCGAGCATTGCCACTTACCAGCTGTGTGGCTGTAGGATAGTCACCTGATTTCTCTGAGACCGAGCTTATCTTCAGCTAGAGTAGATATACCTGTGAGAGGGGGCTAAAAATAACCTCTGTCTCAGAGGATTACAGATAATCAAATGAAATAATTTGCCTAGACAAAACTGTAAAGCACTACAGAAATATTCATGCTGTTAACAGAACAATACACCAATTCCTGATAATGACAGCTATCCGGAGTATGGAGACCAGCAGCAGGCTAGTGGATTTCCCAGTGGGTAAAGTTATGCGGTGCTGGTGCTCCCTAGTTAAAGCGACATCTTTTATATTTGCTTTTCTCAATGGGTGCTTGAATGTCAAGGGCCCATGCCGTGCACACAGGAGAGAAGTCAGCAGGATGCTGGTTCCTGTTTGCTCCCACTACACCCCTTGCCATTAATGGAGTGACCTGGAGCAGTCCCCTTTCCCATTCTCAGCCGAGCTACCCTAACTGTGGAAAGACTGGGTTGGAAAGGGGCTCCTGAACGTCTCACACTCTATGCCCTTCTTTGGCTGATTTGTGTGTGTGTGTAGAAAGGAGCAGCAGGCACTCTTCCTGGGTGCTTCTCATTCTGCTATTATCTCCGCACACTGGAGTCAGAACTCTGGGCTGCTGCTCCATCCTGTGCTTCCCTCAGTCTTCTCAGCATCCAAGTCACTATCTGTGGGGCCACTCTGACCCTCTCTCTCCCTTACCCCAATCCAGTCCACGGCTGAGCCCTGTATATCTCCACAACATGCTTCACTACTTCCACAGGTCAATCTCCCAGGTTTCCTTCTTGGAACATCTAAAAAGATTGCAAACTTACAGAAAAGCTGCAAAAATAGTGCAGAGGGTTCACATATGTGTTAGTCTGTTCCTGCTGCTATAACAAAATTTCTTAGACTGGGTGGCTTAGAAACAGCAGAAATTTATTTTCCATAGTTCCAGAGGCTGATAAGTTTAAGATCAAGGCACTGGCAGATTTGGTGTCTGGCAAGGGCCTTCTGTAACTGAACCCAGACTTGGCTGCTCATCAATTAAAAGCCAAGAGCAAGGGTGTATGAGAGGAAAGGCAAGCTTATTGGAGAGCCAGCAAAATGAAGAAGATGTTGAACTGGAGCTCCAAAGTACCTCTTAAGTCAGTACACATTTTAGGCTTTTTATGTGAAGGGCAGAGGAAACTGGAGGGAGTTGAGATCAAGAAAGTAACTGATAACCACAGACATCTGAGCATTGGTGAGGGTTCAAGGAGGCTGGGAACTTTTTTTTCTTGGTGAGGTCACAATGCTTCTATGAATAACAAAACACAGTTAGTTGTTTATACACTTCCCTTTTTACCCCAGACTTAGTTTTAAAACTACATGATTGCTGCTTTTGCATACTATCTCAGGGCTCTAAAATTATCTTAGCCAATGTACAGGAGTGGGTAAAAGCTCCTTAAACAAAAATGGAGTTAGTGATATTAATTCTTCTGCTGTTTTAGTGATACACTTCTCACTGTGTCCTCACATGGTGGAAGGGACAAGCTAGGTCTCTGAAGTGTCCTATAAGGGCACTGCTCCCCTTTATGAAGGCTCTGCCCCAATGACCTGATCATTTCCTAGAGGCCCCACTCCCTAAACCATCACCTTGGTGATTATGATTCATAATCAATTATTTGTGTGTTAAATGATTGATTTGACACACGAATTTGCAGGGGAGACATAGTGAGACTGCAGCATTTTTCCTTCACCTAGCCACCCTAATGTTGACAGCTTACACAACCATAGCACAAACCAGCCCATTTCTACCCTGACCACCACATTCTCACTGGTCTCCTTGCCTCCATCCTAACCCCTATGATCCACTCTATATGGCAGCCGGAGGCTTTGTCTCTTAACAAATATTAAATAAGCATTTATGCCTAGTGTTCCATTATTAGAATGCTATGCATGTGGCAGTTATTTATATTCTACTGCTTAAGGTCATCGCCAAGGTCTGATTGCAAAAATTCAAAAAATTGCAACCTCAGGCATAAATGGGTTAATGCACCCTTTCCTTTTCTATTATCATTATGAAAAGTATATGTAGTAAACACTAACAGTATAAGAGGAAATGGAGTCTAAAAAGTAACTCTCTCTCCCATTCCCAGACTTTTCTCCAGAGACACCCAGTCTTACATTATATGTCACGTTTTCACCTTCTAAACATATATGAGCATGTGGAGTGCATAATTTCTTAAAACTATGCAGTACATGAAATTCTATTTTTTTTTTTTTTTTTTTTGTAATGGAGTCTCCCTCTATTGTCCAGGCTGGAGTGCAGTGGCGCAATCTTGGCTCACTACAACCTCCATCTCCTGGGTTCAAGAGATTCTCCAGCCTCAGCCTCATGAGTAGCTGGGACTACAGACGTGGGTCACCATGCCCAGCTAGGTTTTTTTTTTTTTTTTTGTATTTTCAGTAGAGACAGGGTTTCACCATATTGGCCAGGCTGGTCTCGAATTCCTGACCTCGTGATCCACCCACCTTAGCCTCCCAAAGTGTTGGGATTACAGGCATGAGCCACCGCACCCAGCCTTGTACTTTGCTTTTAAAATGGTTTATTTTAAAATAATTTTAGACTTAGATAAAAGTTGCAAACACTGTAAAAATTCACATGTATAACTCTATCAGATTTCCCTAGTGTTAACAACTTTCAGAGCCACACAATGAGCAAAACTAGGAAATTAGCAATAGTGTACAACGTTATTAATTAAGCTACAAATTTTATTTAAGTTTTTTTTCCTTCACATTCTTTTTCTATTCTGGGATGTGATTTAGGATTCCATATAACATTTGGTTTTTGAGTTTCCTTCCTCTGATAATGTCTTGGCTTTGTATGACTTTTGAAGAGAGCTGGTCAGGTGGTATGTGGAACGTCTCTTGATATGGGTCTTTCTAGTGTTTTCTCATGATTGTATTGAGATTGTGTGTTTTTTTTTTTTCCTCATTGCACAGACATCACATAAGTCACCACTTGGGTCTTTCCTAGAGCATCAGGAAGTACATGATGTTGATAAGGCTTTTGCTGATAGTATTAACTAAAGTTGTCATCTTTTGACAGCTGGCCAACTCCCCTTCTGTGACTTCTCACTGCATTTAAGACAAATTTCTAAATCTTTAGCATGAAAGGACCCATAGATACCTGTCTGCCCTCTCCTTGAGTCCTTGCATGCAGTCTTGTTCACATTCAAGATGTGCTGGCCTCCCTGAGGCCCTCAAACAAGCTAAGCTCTTCCTTCTCTAAGGCTCCTGCACTTGCTGCTCCCTTTGCAAGGTGTTCTTACCCAAGTCTGACTTATCATTTTTATTCAGGATTCAGCACAAAATGTTACCTCTTCCAAGAGTCCTCTGTGACTGCCCAGACACTAAAGTAGCCACCCTGTTCTCTCTGTCACAATGCTCTATTTTAATAATTTCACAGACTTACCAAAACCCAAAGCATTTACTTATGTATGTTTCTACTGAATATTTTCCCCTCTCAAATGTGAGCTTCTAAGAGGCAGAGACTTGGCCTGCTTTGTTTGTTTCCCTTTATATTCTGAAGTATCCTGGGCTTTAATGTAAAAGAGGATGTGCTGGACCTGGTGACCGGAGGGGATGAGATATTGCAGGAGAGCAGGTGGCCAGGGCTGCAGAAGACAGAAATAGATCAATGTGTTCTTAGACAACTGATCAGAACTAGCAAAATGGTTAAATTGTGATGGTTTACAGTGATCATTTAACTGCTCCATCTGAACTCACCCAAATGGTGATGCTCAAGTGATACCCAAGCATCTCCCACTAGGCCGATCCTTCCAATGACACCATATTAGGGATCAGATTTCACCATGAGTTTTGGTGGGGACAAACCATGTCCAAACCATAGCATTCCCCCTGGTCCCCCAAAACTCATGTTTTTCTCCCATGAAAGATATAATCATTTCATCTCAATAGTCTCAAAAGTCTTAACCTTTTTGAGACCCATGTAAAATTTGGTCTAGGGGATCTTTTGAGGTTCTTTAAGAACCTTTACCAACTATTTTGTCCAACAGGCCCATCACACAGAGCCTAGGCTCCTGGATTGTATCAGGTTTCCTCTGCTCTCCTCACCAATAAACACAGTTCAGCCTTCACTGTGTCCCAGAGTCATTATTTTTCCTAGAAGAATGTGGAGTAATGTGTCATAAATATTTGCTGGAAACAATAAAGGAAGAAAGAGAGGCAGGTAGGAAGGAAAGAAGGAGGGAAGAAGAGAGGGAAGAATGAGGAAGGAGGAAGGAAGGGAGAGAGGGAGGGAGGGAGAGGGATTAGAGGAATGAAAGAAGGATGAGAGGAAGAGAGGAAGGGTAGGAGAAAGGGAAGAAGGGAGGGAAAGTGGGAAGGAGGAGAGGAAGAAAGGAAAGAAGAAAGTATGGTTAGGTTTTCTTGACTGAGTGTGATTTTCAGCTTCTTGCTGTAATTCTAAACAACCACATTTACCAATTTCAGAGAAGACTCTGCATACTTCTATTCTTGATTTTTCTATGAAATAAATTTATTTTTTAAAAGTATACTGGAATATATGCCATTTGTAGAAAAACGATGGAAAATAGAAGCAAAAAAAAAAAAAACAACACCTAAATTATCCATAAATCCATAAGCTCAACATTCCAATGACTATTGTTCATTTTGTTGTATATTTTGTTGTATATTATTCGAGACTATTCTTCTATTTAGATGAGATTCACATGCATGCACATAAACAAACACTCCAAATGGGATATTACTCAATCTATTTTATGACCTATTTTTAAATTTATTACTATACTCTAAATAACCTCTCCATGTCAATGAATATACACTCATAGTCTTATTTTACAAAAGCTACACATAGCAGTGTTTTTCACACTGCAGATTGAGACCTGTGAGCAAGTTAGAAAATAAATTTAGTGGGTCAAGGTCAATATTTAAAAATGAGTAAAACAGAAAATAATAGCATTGAACAGAAAAGAACAATATTAGTGTGTGTTGCATTGGTGAAGATAAGTATTTTATAAGGATTCTGTATAGTTAGGCATCTATGTGTATATTGGGTTGTGATAATATGTGTTTTTATGTAAATTCTAGCCAAAAAAGATTAAAGCTTTCTGATGTGTTATCTTATCTTAATAAGATATAACAGAATCAATTTAACCAATCCCCAATTCTTGGACATTTGTATTGTTTGAATACTAAATTTTGTGCATTTTCTCTGTTTCCTCAGGCTTTCTAACGGAATTATAATGGGTCATAAGGTATGTCCATTTCTAATAAGTCTTATAGAAAGACTAAGCTGATACATATTCTGACTAACTCATATAAAAGTTTCTATATACCCATACTCTGACCACCACTGGTCTTATTACTGCTGGATTTTTATCATCATTTAACATTGCCAGCCTATTTTTTAACACAATATCAGATTATTAAAAATAGTATCTGCCTTTTTGTGTTGCTATAACAGAATACCTGAGGCTGGGTAATTTATAAATAAAATTATATTACATTATTTGGCCTATGATTCTGGTGGCTGGAAGGTTCAAGATCGGGCAGCAATGTCTGGTGAGGGCCTTAGGCTGCTTCCACTCATGGCAGAAAGAGAATGGGAGCAGGCATGTACAAAAAGATCATATGGCAAGAGGGGATACAAGAGAGATAAATGGAGGAAGTCAGACACTTTTTAACAACCCACTCTCTTGGGAACTAATACATTTCCAGGAGAACTCAGTCATTTCAATGGGAGGCCATTAAATTATTCATGAGAGATTTGCCTCCATGACCCAAACATCTCCCACTAGGCCCATCCTTCCAATGCTACCACATTGGAGACCAAATTTCACCATGAGTTTTGGTGGGAACAAACCAAACCCAAACCATAGCATTCTCCCCAGTCCCCCAAAATGCATGTTCTTCTCCCATGCAAAATACAATCATTTCATCCCAATAGTCTCAAAAGTCTCAATTTGCTCCAGCACCAACTTAAAAGTCTAAAGACCACCTATGAGCCTGTAAAAGTAAAAGCAAGTTATTTACCTGCAAGATACAACGGTGGAACAGGCAGAGTAGACATTCTCATTTCAAAAGAGAAAAAAAAAAAACGCCAAAAAAAGAAAAAAAAAGTAACAGCCACCACACCAGTCCAAAGCCCAGCTTGGCAGACATGAAATCTTAAATCTCCTTTGATTCTACATCTTGCACACTGGGCTTGCTGATATGAGGGGTGGATCCCCAAGACCTCAGGAAGCCCTACTGCCATGGCTTTGCTGGGTACAGCCCACATGGCTGCTTTCACAGGTTGGAGTGTAATGCCTGTGGCTTTTATGGGCTGAGGTTGCATGCTGCTGGTGGCTCTACAATTCTGGGGTGCCAGTCCCAACCCCACTCCCATGGCTCCACTTGGCATTGTCCAGTGGCAACTCTCTGTGGTGACCTACCTCTGTGGTGGGTTTCTGCCTGGGCTTCCCAGCTCTCTGATACATTCTCTGAAATCTAGGTGGAAGCTGTCAAGCCTCCACAGCTTTTGCATTCTGGGAATTTGCAGATTTATCATTACATGGAAGCCACCAAGGCTTACTTATGCACTCCAGAATGGCCCCCTGAGCCATACCTGGGGCAATTTGAGCCATGATTGCTCCAGCCAGGCTGTGGGGATGAAGGGAGTAGCATTCTGAAACAGTTACATCCTAGGCCTGTCCCTCAAAACCATTCTGTCCTCTTTGGCCTCTGGCCCTGTTATGAGTGGGGTGGCCTGAAAGATCTTTGAAATGCTTTTGGGCCTTTTTTTTTCCATTGTTTAGATGATTAGCACCTGGCTCTCTTTTATCTGTGCTTATCTCTTTAGCAAGGAGTCACTCATTTGCACCCTTGGATTCCTATCCTGAAAATGCTCTTTCATTCTCTACCACATGTCGGGCTGTGTATTTTCCAAATCCTTGTGCTCTATTCCTCTTTTGATGATAAATTCTGCCTATAAGTTATGCTCTTGCTACTGAATCCTACTGTATGCAGTTAAAAGTAACCATGCAGCTGCCTGAATGCTTTGCTGCTTAGATATTTCTTCTGCTGAATATTCCACACTGTTAAGCTCAGTCTTCCACAAAGCCCTAGGGAATGGGGACTATGTAGCTACTATATTGCTAGGGTATAACATGGGTGACATTTGCTCCAGTTTCCAAGAAGTTCTTCATTTTAATCTAAGCTCATCCAATTTCATCCTGACCTAATCAGAATGCCCTTTACTGTTCATATTTTTATCAGTGTTCTAGTCAAAATCACTTAGTCAATGTCTGTAAAGTTCTAAATCATCTTGTAAGTCCAAATTAGAATCACTCCTAATTTCATTCACAGCAATACAGGCTCTTTCTAGTCAGATCCTCCAGTTTCTTTCAACCCATGCCTATTATCCAGTTCCAAAGCTGCTTCTACATTTTCAGGTATCTTTATAGCAACATCTCTCTGCTGATACCAATTTTCTGTCTTAGTCCATTTAATGTTGCTATAACAGAAAACCTGAGTGAGGCTGGGTAATTTATCAAGAAAACAATTTTATTTAGTTCTCAGTTCTGCAGGTTGGGATGTTCAAGAAACATGGTACCAGCATCTGCTATGCTTCTGGTGAGGGCCATGTGCTGAGCCAAAACATAGTGGAGAAGGTCAAAGGGAAAGTGAACATGCGTTAGGAGACCACACAGAAGGGCATCTTCCCTTTATAATAACTCTGTCTTGGGAACTAATCCATTCCTGCAAGGACTAATCCAGTCTCTCAAGAGTGAGAACTCACTCACTACCTTGAGAGCATGCCATGACACCCAAAAGGACAGAGCCCTCATGACCCAAACCCCTCCCACCTCTTAAAGGTTCCACCTCCCAACATTATTACATTGGCAATTAAACTTCAACATGAGTTTTAGTGAGAACAAATCACATCCAAACCATAGTAGTAACTAATGTGTATTGCAGCTTACTAAGTTTCAGGCTCTGTATGAAGGGCTTTATCAGCTCATTATACCCTTTGATTCTTACAGTCACCTCTGAAATAAGTGCTACTGTTATTCCAGTTTTACACAGAGGAAGCTAAGGCTGAAAAAAAAAATTCAAATTCTAGTGAAGTGAGGATTTGTCCTCATGGCAGACCGCAAAGGCATGCACACTCCTTACCATTCATTATTCTCAGTGGCTTCTCTCATTGTCGACATTCATAATAGAGTCAATTCCTAGTGAGATGGAAGGTCTTCTGCACATTTACCAAACAGTGTTAATTAACAACATTTGCAAATACATTTAAATGATTCTTTAAAGTTCTTCCATTGTATCACCTGGGATTTAGGGCCCACCATTTGGTCCCAGGATTGAAGAAAACAAACAAACAAACAAAAACCAAAAAACACTTCTGAAACTGGGTTATGCATTCACCAGATGTTCTCGGGGGGATATGTAAAACTGCAGGATAAACAAGCAATATCTTCTTGAAGCCTTAAGTCAAAAATTTGAGGGAAAAAGTTATTTTATATTAAAAACAAACACTGATTTACTACAGAGTACAACATTTTTAAAGTCGAAATGCAAAATTTCAAAGAGATTTTTATCTTGGCTCTAGGCAGTTGTATCAATCTGTAAAGTCTAAGTTATGCTGTGGTAACAAACAATTCCAAAATCTCGGTGGCTTTAAATGACAGGTGTTTATTTCTTCTTGGCACAGCATGTCTATTGCCTGTTGTCCAGGGTCTCTGCTCCACTTCATTTTCACTCCAGGATCCAGATCGATGAAGCAGCTTCCATTTGGAATGTTGCTTCTCACTGTGGGAATAAAGAAAACTGAACTCTGGAGGGTCTTGTGCCCCAATTTTAGCCCAATCCAAACACCTGAAAGGTAAAGAGCCAGAAACTTTTGGGGAATGGCACTAATACTACCCCAGTTGTTTGGGCTCTCTCTCCAGATCTATCCTATTTCTCTTGTCCCGCAGAGGCCTTCTGAGGATGGTAGTCAATGACATATGAGAAGGCAATTTCAGCACTTCTACATCTATTATTTAATAAAAACAAAGTAGACTATTTCTGTCTCACGTAACAGAATTGTGGAGGTAAGAGGTAGTGCGATGTTCCATAGTGACTGGGATTGAAGGCCCTTTCATCTTCTTGTCCTACTACCATGAATTTACCTCATGGTTTAAGATGATTGCTCAAGCTCCAACCATTGTCTTTATATTCCAGCCAGCAGAAAATAATATCTATTTTTTAAATTTTTAAAATAGGTTTGTTAAGCTATAGCTCACATACCATGCAGTTTATCCATTTAAAATATATAACTGATTGGTTTATATTTGCAAGTCTAAGCAACTATCACCATCTATTTTAGAACATTTTGCCATCCCAAAATGATCCCCTAAGTGCTTATTTAGCCTTTATTCCTCACATTTCCACTTCTTTCCCTCCAAGCTCTATGCAACCACTAATGTGCTTTCTGTCTCTGTAGATTTTCCTGTTTTGGATATTTCATATAAGTGGAACTGTGTAATACATGGTCTTTTGTGACCGGCTTCTTTTACTTAGCACAATGTTTTCAAGGTTCTTGTATGTTGTTGCACATGTCAGTGCTTCATTCCTTTTTATGAAAGAATAATATTCTGTTAAACGGCTAGACCCCATTTTATTTATCCATTTATCAGTTGATGGACATTTGGATTGTTTTGACCTTTTAGCTATTGTAAATACTGCTTTTAAAAATATTCATATACAAGTTTCTCTGTAGACATATGTTTTAGATTTGCTTGGGCAAATGTTGTTTTAGATTTTCTTCCACCTGGGGTGGAATTGCTGGATCATATGGTACGCTTATGCTTAAGCATAGAGATTAAGCAATAGCTCTATGTTTAATCATTTGAGGGACTCTCAGACTGTTTGCCAAAGCAGTCATATCATTTTACGTTCCTACTGGTGATGTATGAGGGTTCCAGTGTCACCACATTCTCACCAACATGTTTGTCTCACTTTTTGGTTACAGTCCTCCTACTGGGTATAAAGTGGTATCACATTATGGGTTTGATTTGAATTTCTGCAATGACTAATGATGTCCAGCACCTTTTCATGTATTATTGGTTATTTGTATATCTTCTCTGCAGATATATCTATTCATCTCCCTTAGCCCATTTTTTATTGGGTTGGTTCTTTTATTTTTTTTAGAGTTTTTCATATATATTCCAGAATATAAGTTTCTTGCCAGATTTAAAATTTGCACAAGTTTTCTCCCATTCTATGGGTTGTCTTCTCTCTTTCTCTCTCTCACTCTCACTTATTCTCTTGCTCTCTCTTTTTGAGACAGGGTCTCACTCTCTCACCTAGACTGAAGTGCAGTGGTGCAATTACAGCTCACTGTAACCTTGAACTCCTGAGCTCAAATGATTCTCCTTCCTCAGCCTCCCAAGTGCTGGGATTGCAGGTGTGAACCACTGTGCCTGGTCTGCTTTTCACCTTCTTAACAGCATTCTTTGAAGCACACAATTTTTAATTTTAATGAATCTGAATTAACTGTTTTTTTTTGTTGTTGTGGTTGTTCATGTTTTTG
Organism: Saimiri boliviensis; assembly: GCF_048565385.1. NCBI lineage: Eukaryota > Metazoa > Chordata > Mammalia > Primates > Cebidae > Saimiri > Saimiri boliviensis. The sequence goes on from NC_133449.1 coordinate 117,156,080, forward strand.
ATGCTGTATCTAGGAATCATTTGACAAGTCCAAGGTCATGAAGCCTTGCCCCTATGTTTTCCTTTAAGAGTTTTATAGTTTTAGCACTAACATTTAGGTATTTGATCCATTTTGGGTTAGTTTTTGTATATGGGGTGGGATAGGGGTCCAGCTTTATATTTTTGTATGTGGCTATCCACCTTTCCAGTACTATTTGTTGAAAAGACTATTCTTTCCCTATCAGATAGTCTTGACAAACTTGCTGAAAATCAGCAATATTATAGGATACATTGATATCCAAATATCAATTGTATTGGATATACTTACAATAAGCAGTCAAAAATGAAATTAAAAAACAAATTTTATTTATAATAGAATCAAAAATACTTACAAATAAATACAACAACCTGTAATCTTAGCACTTTGGGAGGCTGAAGTGGGAGAACCGCTTGAGCCCAGGAGGTCAAGACCAGCCTGGGCAACATAGAGAGATCCTGTCTCTACAAAAATATTGAAAATTAGCTGGGTGTAGTGTCACACACCTGTAGTTGCAGCTACTTGGGAGGCTGAGGAGGAGGATTACTTGAGCCCAAGCTGTAAAGGCTGCAGTGAGCCATGTTCATGGCACTGCACACCAGCCTGGAACACAGAGTGAGACCCTGTCTTAAAATTTTTTTTTAAGTTTTAAATATATATATATAAATTTGTACTTTGAAAACTACAAAACATTATTGAAAGAAATTAAATAAAATCTAAGTTGGAAAAAAATATCCCATGTTCATGGATTAGAAGACTTAACATGTGAAAACATACTCCTCTAACTAACTGATCTATGAATTCACTGCAATCTCTAACAGAATCTCAGCTGACCTCTTTATTGAAATGTATGCACTGGTTTTAAAATGCATATAGAACTGCAAGGAACACCAGCTAGCCAAAACAATCCTGAAAAAGAAGAGCAGAGTAGGAGGACTCATGTTTCCAGGTTTCAAAATTTACTACAAAACAATGGTAATCAGGACAGTATAGTGCTGACAAAAGGGTAGACATATAGGTCAATGGAATAAACTTGAGAATTTAGAAATAAATGTACTGATTTTTAAAATCAAACACTTGAGAAATAAGCACTTTTGGCAATTTTTTAATCCACAAATCGGCATGATTCCTTCCCTCAGTCTTGTATCACAAATGTTATATATATGTCCTGTAAACTCTACAAGGTATCTAAGGGAAAGAGTGCAAGTCACACTGTGTGTGTGGGGGGTGGGGGAAGACAGGGGACAGGGGTAGCTAGTCTCCCTCTTACCCATTTTTTCTTTTTGCTTTTGGCACATTGTGAGTTGTTTTTTCACATGCCAGGTTAACTGTTTTTACAGATTATCTTATCTTGTTTTAATTAAGTCAGACTTCACAAAAAAGACGAGTGGCCGAAGACGATTTCCTCAAAGAAAGCACAATTAAAGTTAACAATGTTAATGCCAGTAGGAGTAAAGAACATGGCCACGCTGTCACTTCCTCTCTGTACAAAGGCTTTAGACCAGCCACGTTACGAGGTATGACAATGGTTATCTAATAAGATCTGAAGGAAGTTGGCCCATCAAAATGATGAAAGAGGTAATTTGAAATGTGGTTTTACATCCCTATTGTTGACATCAGCCTCTTCCTAAATGCATATTGTGCCATGAGATATTAACTGATGATAGTATGAAGCCCTCACAATTGGGATGACATCTTAAGCTATTGCTCATTCCAGGCATGGTGGATCACACCTGCAATCCCAGCATTTTGGGAGGCTGAGAGGGAAGGACCACTTGAGGTGAGGAGTTTGAAAGTAACTGGGCAACATAGCAAGAACTCATCTCTGCAAAAATAAAAAACAAAGAAATAAAATACTACTCATTTTATCTTTAATCATTTAAAGATTTATTTTGTTGTATACGTGCATAGTTTATGACATGCATATATTTATTCATTTATTCAACAAAGCATTGATCTAAGGACCCTCAAGATATAGTAATTGTTTGACTCCTTTCAGGCTGCTATAACAAAATACCTTAGACTGGGTAATTTATAAACAACTTAAATGTATTGCGTATGGTTCTGGAGGCTAGGAAATCTAAGATCAGGATGCCAGCAGGTTTGATGCCGTCTATGCATCCCCACATGGTGGAAGAGACAAGGGAGCTCCCACCAGTCTCTTTCCAAGGACACTAATCCCATTCATGAGGGTGAAGCTCTCATGACCTACTCACTTCCTAAAAGCCCCACCTCTTAATACGGTCACATTGGGTATTAGATTCTAGCATATGCATTTTGAGGAGACAACGTTCCAACCACAACATAATAAACAAAGCAACCTTGTTGCCCTCATGAAACTGGCATTTTCATGGGAATAGGCTGACAATAAATAAAGAAAAAGTATGTAGAATATAATGTTCATTACATATTTGTGCAGAAATGTGTAAGCATGTGTTTGTATATGTGTGGCAAGTCAATATTTTTTTCTATTTGTGGTGAATAATTTTTTAAAAATTCATAATCACAAGCCAATCACATTGATAAACTTAACATTTAAACATGATCTTTTGTCATGGATGGCACTTTGAAAAAAAACATTTGAGAGGTGCTGACGTTAAACCTAACTCCAGAATAAAGATGAGTTCACACTCACTTCCCTCCCCTTTCCCTTGTCCAATACCCTCTTCTGTTCACTCTCCTTCTCTTATACTATCTTGAGGAAAATCAAACTTTGAGAACTATTATTCTAGTAGTTATGGTATAAATATTAGCTATCTGTTACTGTGTAACAAATGACTACAAAAATTACCAGCTTCAAACAACATCCATTCATTGTCTCATGGTTTCTGTGGGTCAAGAATCTGAGCACAACTTCGCTGAGTCCCCTGCTTCAGGACCTCTCCCATGGCTGCAATAGAGCTGTGAGTCAGCTAGAATCTCATCTGAATGCCTGACTGGGGAAGGATCAGCTTCCAAGGCCACGTGATTACTGGCAATATTCAGTTCTCTGAGGGCTGTAGGACTGGAGGTTTTAGTTTCCAGCTGACTTCTGGACAGAGACCAACTTCAGTTCTCTGATACATGGGCCTCTCTGACATGGAAGTTTGCTTCATTCAAGAATGCAAACCAAGAAGGAAAGAGAGAGTCAGCCAGCAAGGCTAAAGTCACAATATTATGTAATCCAGTCACAGCAGTGACATTCTGCCATCTTTGTCATAATTGGTTAGAAGCAAGGCCAAATTCCCTCCCACCTTCCAGGAAAGGGAGATACACCAAGATGTGAATACCTGGATGTGGAGATTGTTGGAGGCCAGCTTACAGTCTGCCTGCTATAGCATCCTTGGGTGATGGCCCACACAACTTCCTGGCTTAGAGGGTCCTGATGTTCTCGGTACTCTTAGAATAAGCTCTCTGAGTGGCTCAGGAGGAGAAGAGATGAGTGTGCATGCTTGACCTGATCCTAAACTCTCTCCCAGCCTGTCTTTCTCAGAATCCCTTCATATCATTCCTTGTACATACTTTGTGCTCTCTGCTGCCCATGCTTAGCCTTCACCCTGAAAGAGATCACACCCTTTTGCCATTTATTGAGGACCCAACTCATCCTTCAGGGCCCAGACACAAAGGCCTTCTCCTCTAGTAAGGGTTCTAGGAGTCCCTGGCAGAATCATGCTCTCCTGGGTCCTTCTACAATATGCTGATCCGATCTGTCAGATAACATTCACTTCGGTCTGCCTTCTTTTGTAATGTTGTGTGTAAATTAGTATATTCTTTCTGTTGTGACTGATAGTAGACTGGCTCAAGCAAAAGAAAAGGCATTTCATTGGCTCATAAAATGAAGAGGTACAAGGGTAGAGGGGTTTCAGGCAAAGATGGACTCAGGGGCTCAAACAGGACATCAGGATCTGGTTTCTTGCCATTACTCAGTTCCAACTCGCCTCTTTGGAGGCTTTTTCACAGGCTCAGTGGGGGCAGCAAGGTGCTTTCCACGGTTGCAGAACTAAGCCAACTAAGTCTAACTCTGGCTGAGAGAGAAAGTGCCTCCCTCTCCTCGCAGGGCCTGCATTGTAGCTCACAGGCTCGGGTTGGGCCATGTGCTCATCCTTGAACCAATCTTGGTGGCCAGGTGATGTGGACTGGGTCAAGGTGAAGCTGGTTCCCCAGAGGAAATCCAGAATCCTGTTTCCAGAAGAAGAAAGTTGTGTGGAAGGCCGTAAGTGTGCCCAGGTCTATTTCCCCAACAGATGATGAGGTCCTGGTGGGCAAGAATTGCGTTCTTTTCTTTTTTGTATTCCTAGCATCTGGCTCAGAACCTGATACATAGTAGTTGCTCAGTTTTTTTTTTTTTTTCTTTTTTGGAATGAACAGGTAAGTGAATGCCTAAATGCAATAGAATAAAAGCTGGCAAATATTTTCTGTTGCAGACTAGATAGTAAATGTTTTTGGCTTGGCAGACCTGCTCTTACAGCAGAAAACCTCCACAGCTATTGCAAACAAATGAATGTGGTGTGTTTTAATAAAACTTTATTTATGCACACCGGAATGTGAATTTTATAGCATTTTCACCAGCCATGAAATGTACCACGCTCACAGGAGGTACAGAAATAGGCAGCAGGCTGCATTTGGCCCAGGAGCTTCAGTCTGCAGGCTCCTGGAGGAGAGGACTGCGGGCCAGTGGACTGAGAAATGACCCACCTTGAGCATCGCAATCCACCTTCAGTTTCACACTCTGCTGAGCTGACTTTGTGTGAAGACCATTGTTGTGCCATAAACATGTGAAAAGGTAACATTTAATTTAGGTCGCACATCTGGAGCATATGAGGAGCCTTCATCAGACTGTATTTAAATTTCTGCGTTCCACACCAGTGCCTCTAAAATTGTTAAACTGCATTGCCCTTGCGGCTTTATCAAACCTCGCGCGTTCCAGCCAAGCTTGACAAGGAATGCCTAGCGTTTCCTTTGAGTCAGAGTAGATTTACCATGCGGGGTCCTGCTGCCTCCAGAAGCTCCCCGGGAAATCCAGGGCGGTTCCAGCCACCCAGCCCTTTGTGCCAGAGCCCAGCGCCCAGCAATTGTGCCTCTAATCAACTGCCTCTAAGCAGGTGAGCATTTATCTCAGTCAGTTACCCCTTATAATTACTGTATTGAACCTAGTTGTCTATAAAATGAATGGTTTGTTCAGACACTTTACCCAAAGAGTTCATTAGGGGTTAAACAAAATGCAATCCCATTTGCAAAGAGTATAATAAATTGTTTCATCTGTGAATTTAGCTGTTCTCCCTAATGCAGACATGGGTGTTACAGTGGCTTTCCCTTGATAGGGTTATGGGTTAATGAAATGCCTTTTCTGTTGCTTATTTTCCTCTCTTCTGTGCTGAGTGATAAGTAGCTAACCAACGAAGCTTGTAATTACAATCTTACAGAAACCGGGCCGATCTGTATATAAATCTCACCATCCAATTACAAGATGTAATAATTTTGCACTCAAGCTGGTAATGAGGTCTAATACTCGTGCATGCGATAATCCCCTCTGGATGCTGGCTTGATCAGATGTTGGCTTTGTAATTAGACGGGCAGAAAATCATTATTTCATGTTCAGGAAAAAATTAGGTTGGTGGGAAGTTAATTTTCTCACCGCTCTCTGAAGCGTAGACAAGAATTTAATGATTTAATCATGATTGTTAGCTCTTTTGCAATCAATTTGTAATGATTGTGTAGCAACTCTCTTCAAGGGAAGCTGCTTTGGAGAGGAGTTTGCAAACAGCCGTCCAGGGGGCTGGCCTTTGAGGGGCACGTGACTCTAAGCCCATTAAAGCTGCCTTCATCATGACATGGGGAACATCAGCTCCAGAGGCTCTCACCCCAGCATCTCGAAGTTCTGACAAAATAAAGATAGTCAATATTTTAGACTTCCAGGAACTCCGGCTTCATGCATAGGCAATGGGAGATGGATGCCTTAGCTGCCCAAGGCACAGTAATAATTCTGTCAATGTCTTGGATTACAGATGAAATGAAATAGCATTTTCTTTCATTTTATTTAACTGTATTTATTCTAACTTGGATACTCATGCTGCCTGGTTGGTGAGACATGCAACCTCAGAGAAATAGAGTTCTCCACCCCACCTCTCGAGAGGGGCTGGCACCCAGTTCCTTGCAGGGTTCAAAGGCTCCTCCAGTCTCAGCCTGCTGGTCCCTTCAGTCTCAAGGCCCTGAAGCTCCACGCCCATGCCTGAAACATAGCATCCTTTGGGAAAGCCAAGAGCTGCGTGCCTGGGGTTCAGTCCCTGGAGCTAGGTCAGGGAGGCAGCTGGGCCCCACTGAAGTCTTACATCTGTGGGAGAACAGAAACAAGGTCCTGCCTTATAGAAGTCACCACAAATCACCTCCTCCGCCTCAGACCAGCTCACTATTTCTCAAGTTAAGGCTCCTCGGAGGCATCTGAGCCTGTTGACCACGATCCCATCTCTTCAATTACTTTTCATTTTCCAGACAATCAGAAGAGCTTTTAACTTTAGGTGACTTCCCTTTGCAGCCCTGTTAAAACTCCCAAGGCCAAGCATTGCAAAGCCCGCTTACCTGCTTGAAGGGAAAGAGAGAGAGAGAACAAACTCTAATTAATATTTCAATAAATTATCCTCTGGTATTGACTCAGACTTCCTCTTATGTGTTCACTTGATAATTTATTTTCTGAGTGCCCTACACATATTTTTTCCTCCTGATATTGGACAGTGGGACTGTCACTTGGAAGTGTCTGGTTGTTCATCCAAGTCAATTCTAGAAGTTTTTATTAAGCTCCAGCAGATTCCTAAGACTAAGCAGAGGATATCCTGTATGTGTGCAGGGGAGATGAGGTGTGGAGAGGTGACAAACAGTGTTAACATTTATTACTGCACTTTAGTGGATTTCATTGACTCCATCAACAGTAATATGCATCATCATTTTATATACTGAGAAAGTAAAAAGTCATTGCCAAGTAAAGTATGTACAATGCGTCTTTAATAGCTTAGAATTTTTATTTCATTCTTGATGAAAGTGCTCTTTCATATTTATGTAAAAAGATTTTTATTACAGATCATTTTGCCCACACAAAAAAAGAAAATTTAAGTGAAATAAATTGGCAAAGGTATTCCTGAACCTTCTTTATATTCAGAGACCAGCTTTCTGAACTCAGGGTCGTTGGTGTCTGCTTTCTTGGCTAAACAACGCCTCTAGCCACGTTAAGACTATTGTCTTTGGGATTTTATTCTAAGCAAGGACACCCTCATGCAAACTTTGCTACCTATATGCAGGTAACACCAATGTATCAAAATTGCTCCTGGGCAACATCAATCCCAATTTCAACTATGTTAAAATAGTTTTTTAAAGTGCTCATTTCAAAGTTAATTAAATATGATAAGCATTTGGTCTCAGACAAGAGGACCGTTTTTTCAGCCTGGAAAGGTGGGACAAGGACAGGGACTTTGAAGCAAGCTGTGGTGAAGAGGAAAGAGGAAGGAAGTTCAGGCTCAGGGTTAATGTGTTCTCAGAGAAGTAGAAGAGCAGGTCAGCTGTGCAGCTGGATGGACAAGGCTGAGCTCCGAGTTCTGGAAGCTTAGAGTCACTCCAAGATGGGGAAGATGGCTAGAGCTTGCCAACATCCTGTCTAGTTCCAGCAACAGTGGAAGCCCAGGAGGAAATAAGGAGGAAGCTGATTGCTAACAGGGCCATGGAGTTGAGGACAAGGAAGGTGAATGCTACAGAAGGCCAAGAGGGAATGAGAGAAGGCTCCATTAAAAGGGGTGGCTAAGGTTTCCACTCCAGGCAGGTGGATTTCCTGGCCTCACCATGCTCATTCCCACTCCTGGGCCCCTAACCCATGCTGTTTATCCTTCTTGGATGTTACCTGTTTCTTAGGTGTTGCCATTGGTGCCTGATACCACTATTAGAAAGTAATTTGGCAGGAGGCTGAGGCAGGAGAATTGCCTGAACCCAGGAGGCGGAGGTTGCGGTGAGCCGAGATCGTGCCATTGCACTCCAGCCTGGGTAACAAGAGCGAAACTCCGTCTCAAAAAAAAAAAAAAAAAAAAAAAAAAAGAAAGTAATTTGGCTAGAGGCATTGCTGTCTGTTAAATACGGCTTCCTTGAGAGGCTTTTCATCTTGTGTGCCACTGGCTCTCACTTTCGTGCACAGTTACCTTGCATTTGTCTTTCATTTCCTTGATCCTGTAAGTTTCCTCTCACCTAAGGGCCTTTGCACGTGCTTGTTCCTCCACCAGGATGGTTCTTTCTTTCCCTGCTTATTATTCAGTTTTGGGCTCAAATATCGTCTCCTTAGGGAAGGCTTTTCTGTAGCCTGAGCAGACAGATCATCCCTTCCACTTACAGGCTCTCTCTGTGCCATGAGACTCTTCTGCACAACCCTTGTCTCTGTTGCAATCTGGATTTTTTTGTGTGATTACCTGATAAATGCCTGTACCTCCCGCTAACAGTATTAACTTCTTCAGGGAAGGAGCTGTGTCTGCTTTGCCAGCCAGACCTGAGACAAAGTCTGCATAAGGTTAAGTGCTCTATTTCACCCTCTGTCTTCATGTATACATGCATGATGAATGAATGAATGAATGAATGGACCTCTTATGAATGAATGAATGAATAAATGAGAGCATGGGTAATAAACACAGGAGGTAATTCTGGGTATAGAAGAAAACAAAGCCTGCTCCTGCTGTGAGTGCAGTTGCTCTCCCAGTGGGTTTGGATGGCAATGAACTTCACGTACGACACTTGCAGTGGACCACAGGGTGCTTGGTAGTCCTCTGGAAAACGACATGGATTTGGATCCTTTCTCATTCTCTCAGGCATGGCTGTCTGAATTCCAGTCACAGGGCATTTTGCCTCTGAAAAACCGCCTACCCAATCCCACCCCTTCCCTTGAAGCTCCATTATCATATTCTGCTGAGTTTTATCTCCTGGATGACTCCTAGGTCATTCACTGGGACTCTGCAGCTCTCCTGGGAACCCCCAAGAGAGCAGGGAGGGGTTGGACACTTCCTCTGCCAATCTGGGGCCAAATGTTTAGCAGGTACCCACGGCGTCCTTGGAGGTGTCCACCAGCCTTCCAGCTCCACTCCATGTCCTTTCTCTTCAGTTTTCTCTCCAATCATTGATTTCATTTTTCTTTTTTTAGTTTTTAAAATGTAGTAAAATTGGCAGAACGTGAAATACACCATAGCCAATTTAAGTGTAAAGTTCAGAGACATTAAGTATAGTTTCATTGGTGTGCAACCATCATCACCTTCCACCCACAGAACATCTTTCATCTTGTAAAACTAAAACTGTGTACCCATTAAACATTAACTCCCCATTTCTCCTCCCCTCAACCAGCCCTCGGTAACCTCTATTCTACTTTCTGTCTCTATGAATTTGACTACCCTAAGCACCCTGTGCAGGTGGAATTATATAGCATTTGTCTTTTTGTGAATGACTTATTTCATTTAGCATAATGTCCTGAAAGTTCATCTAATGTCCTTAAGGTTTTAGCCTGTGTCAGAATTCCTCCTTTCTAAGGATGTACTACTGTATGATTGTAAGGATGCATGATTGTATGGATATCCCGCATCTTGTGGATCCACTGAGCCACTGATGGACACTTGGGTTGATTCTGCCTTTTGGCTATGATGAAGGATGCTACTAAGAACATAGGTAGACAGCTATCTCTTTGAGACCTTGCTTTCAATTATCTTACATTTTCCCAGAAGTGGAATTGCTGGGTCATATGATAATTCTATGTTTTCCACAGCAATTCATTGTGCATTCTCACCAACAATGCACAAGGGTTCCAATTTCTCCATATCCTCATCAACACTTGTTATTTTCTGTTTTGTTTTTATATAGTAGCTATCCTAATGGTTGTGAGCTGTAATTTTTGTTCTTAAACCAAGAGTCCTACCTCCAGCTCCTCCTAGTGAGGAAGGGATTTAACTTTCAATGAAATTAAGAAATAGTGCTTAGCACTTACGATGGACCAAATGCTTTGCCAAGGGCGGGGCCCAGCATCCAAACCTCTGTGCTCCCTGACACTCCCTAGCTGTGCCCATCACATCACTCTTCACCTATAATGATGGATGGTCCCTTCATCTATAATGTAGGAATGGCAATAATAGGGTGTACTTTATTGGATCGTGGTGGCAATGGATTTATTTAATGTATGTAGAAGGATTAACACATTAACTAAGTTATTCTTATTTGCTACACAGAAAAGGCATGAAAAGATTCATTTACCCCTTACCACAGGGCACAGACAGCACCCTGCCAGAGCACCTGGGGCTGGTTTTCTCCCCGTGCCTTGCTGTTGTATCTGGGGTCCTATCCAGTCTGGGAAGAGATGCCCCAGATGTTCTCAGGGTTATGGGAGTACAGATTTCCTCTTTTTGCTTTTGTCTGTTTTATAAAGTGAATGTAATTTGTAATAATCAGAGTTAAATGTTATCATTATAGTAATGACATTTTAAGTGAGCACAGACTTCTAGCTAAAGAGGAAACGATTTATCTCTGCTCCTCTCACTTAAAATCTACACACAACAACCACAAATAAGTCAATATTGAAATAAACTTTACTTTTGATGGAGCTGGGAGATGTCTTCATCGCTGAATGATCTCTCTTGTATCTGGAACGATGCATGCCAGGTGAAGAGAGCTGGCAGGGCCCTCAATAGATCTGAATCAAGATCTGCTTTCCATGGAAATAAGGTTCACTCCCGAAAGACTTCTGTCTTCATTTAGAGGGACCAGAAATGAAGATGGGATGCTCAGATAGAAGCAGAGACACAGCTGTGCACGTCTGTTTGACTCCACAGAGCAGAACGGAAGAAATCATGGGGAAAGGCAGTTCTCTTATCTGGGATCTGAATTCCTCACTAAATGAGGCCTTGGGAGGTGGGCTGAGGTGAAGGATGAGGGTGCAGTGATCCCTGGGCTCAGTGCAGAGAGCCTGGGACAACATGACGTCAGCTTCTCCAGTATGAAAAACGGAGGGGCTGCATATCTTTGAGCACAGAAAATAGATTTGTGCGAAAGGACCTGTGATTACATCTCTGAACTACAGTGGCGGCTTCTCCAGCCACTCCCTGACTTCCTCTCTAGCTCTCCCCACCCCACATTATAACTGTCCAGATATATAACAGCAAATAAGTATTCTGTCTAAAGGAGAGAAATGGTCAGGGGGCAGTCAGCCTAGGACCCATGTATTTACACTATTAAAAAAATAGAAACAGGGAAAGAAATTTAAGCAAAAGTAGCTAAAGAGTATATATCACAGGAAAAATTACCCAACATAACAGAATGAGAGTTGGACAAATGGTTATCCATAGGTACAAAGAAACTGCAGACAATATGATTTTTCTACAAAACACTCAGAGAGTTGATGAAAAGCATGCTAACAAAGCCTAGAAGAGAAATGGATGAGAAAGGAAAAGATTTACAGAGTTGAATGCTGTATTGAAAGCAGCAAAAACCAGCAAGAATAAACAGGATTGGAAAGTCAGCCAGGGCTGTAGCAAAAAGATTACAGAAAATCATAAAAGTGAAGTGGAAGAGAATACAAAATATAAGTGTAAAAATGAGAGAAGATGACAGACATAAAAGACAAAAGAGATCAAACACACACATAAACGATGGACTTGAAATAAAGATTAGAGCAAAAAGGACATGCACATTTCCAAAAATATTTATGAAATTAGGGTTTGAACCGTATATTGAATGGGCACAGGAAAATTACACAGAATTAAGGGTTGCCTTGCAGAGGCTCTTAAACTTCCAAGAAAAGAAAAATCATATAAACATCTGACATGCAGAGGGTAGAGGGAAGAAAGTCGAGTACAGCGGGAAAAATTGGGCTGGCCTCAAACATATCTCTTCCAATTTTTAATTCATAAGGCAAGGAAGAAATGTTTATGATGTTCTGATAAGAAAAAATAAGACCCTGAAATTTATACCCAGCCGAATTGCCCTTGAAGTATAAAGATAGCACATATCTCAAAGTATGCAAGAATTTAAGGTATGTGGGACCTATGGGTCCTTCTTGGGAAAAACAGCATGAAAGAAACACTTAATGGAATTCAGCTAACCTAGAGTGAATCAAAGTAAAGAAATCCGAAGTGAGAAGTTGCCATAGAAAAGCCTGGTGCAGGTAATTGACCCATTTCAATATATAAATAAAGAATTGTGGAAATTATGGATACAGAGGAAAGTGTATATGTTATTAAACTTAGACTATAAAAAGAATAATGAGACTGAAAAAATGACCAGTAGAGTATTAGTTTGCTAGGGTTGCTGGAAGAATCTTTCAAAGACCAGGTGGCTTAAAGAACGGGAATTTATTGCCTCACAGTTCTAGAGGCTGATAATCTGAGATCAAGGTGTTGGCAGGGTCTCGATTCATTCTGAGGGCTTCTCTGGTGGTTTGCTGGCCATCTCTCGTGTTCCCGATCTCTGCCTTCATCTTCGCCTGGCATTCTACCTGTGTGCATGCCTGTCTCTATATCCAACTTTCCCTTTTTGTAAGGATCCCAGCCATATTGGATAAGAGTCACCCTAATGACCTCATTTTAACTTGATTACCTAAATAGAGACCCTGTCTCCAAATAGGGAGCTAGATGGGGTTAGAACCTCAACATATGAATTTTGAGGGGATACCACTCAACCCTTAACAATTGCAGAGGAGGACAGCTGGGAAGAAGGATGAGTGTGCATGTGTTTAATGGGTCCCATGCGAAGTTGAAACCTGTAGCTCAAAAAACAAAATGACTCCAACCTCTTAATATTGTATAATCACTTTTCCCTTAAGTTCAAATAGGTCTTATTAGAACAAATAGAGCATGTAGCTGGAAGTTTAGTGACTCCTTCAGGCTTGCTTGCTTCTTTTGTCTTTTAAAGTCAATTAAAAATTTTTTAAAAAAATTTAAAGTGAGGAAGTATGGACGTCCATAACAGATAATTCCATCACCTAGCATGCTTTCCAATTCTGAGAGGTGTTAAACTAGAGCACTGGGGATGGGGGTGACACACATTTAACAATATCTAGAAACTTTTTTCTTTTTTTTTTTTGAGACAGGATCTCTGTCACCCAGGCTGCTGTGCAGGGAGGCAATCACAGCTCACTGTAGCCTTGAACTCGTGGGCTCAAGCGGTCCTTCCACCTTGGCCTCCTGAGTAGCTGGGGCTACAAGAACATACCACCATGCCTGGCTAATTTTTAAATTTTTTTTTTTATAAAGGAAGAGTCTCGCTATGTTATTCAGGCTGGTCTCAAAGTCCTGGCCTCAAGCAATCCTCCTGTCTCAGCCTTCTAAAGTGTTGGGATTACAGGTATGACCCATGGCACCCATCCTGTAAACATTTTTCATTGTCTTGACTTAGAGCAAAGTGGAGAAAAGGCAGTGTTACAGGCATCTAGTTGAGAGACCAGGGGATGCTGTAAACATCTTACAGTGCACAGTGTGCCCTGTCCCCAGCAGTGATGCCATCCCAAATGTCCATATAGCCAAGGTTAAGACATCCTTCACTAGTGAGATGAGCAGCAGGCTGTAGGAAAGAAGGGAAGTCCCAGTCTCTCCCTCATACGACCTAGTATTCACTACATGTGGCTTCAGTGACTATGCCTTGTCTCTTACGGGAATTGTTATTTTATTATTATTACCATTTTGAGTCATGGTCTTACTCTGTCACCCAGGCTGGAGTGCAGTGGCATGATCATGGTTCACTGCAGCCTTTAACCCCTGGGCTTGTGATTCTCCTGCCTCAGCCTCCCCAGTAGCTGGGACTACAGGTGTGCACCACCATGCCCAGCTAATTTTTAAATTTTTCTTTTGCAGAGGTGCGGTTTTTCTATGTTGACTAAGATGGTTTTGAACTCCTGTCCTGAAGAGTTTCTCTTACCTCAGTCTCTCAAAGTGTTGGGATTACAGGCGTGAGTCTCCGTGCCTGGCCAGAATTTTTATTTTAAAAAGCATGCTGGGTTAAAGCTCTGCTTACACTACAGGCATCGTCTCTATTGGGGTGTTTTAGGCACTGCATCAAGCAAATAGGGGAGAAAACTTGGGGCAGGGAGACTTCTCTAGCTAGCTCTGGGTGGTGCCAGCGGGCAGACCACAGGCATAGAGTTTTTATGTGTCCTGTCTCTGCAGTGCCTCCTTGACAGGCTCAGCTCTCTCTCACGGGCTGTTCCCTGTTTGCCCAACTTGACACTCCTAGACTCCTGCAGCCTCTCTCTGTGTCCCCTTCCCCACCCGTTCCTGAAGTCCCTGGCTTGTCTGAGCCTAGGAAGCTTCTTGGCTCCAAGTCCCCTCCCCTTGAACTGCCCCTACTTGGCCAGCTCTGTTGAGTGCCTTTGAAGATTTCCGGCTTCTCTCGTCCGGAAGCTGCACATGGGGTCAGGCACTGGAGCCCGCTAATCGCTCTGTTCTGCCAGTGCCCGAGTGCCACGAAGCCTCTTTTTATGCCTATTGAAAGCCTCTGAGGAGCTTTCAAGTGCTCTTTGATAAATCATGGTAAGTGTTATTCCGGCCACTCCAGCACAGTACCTGCTTGGAGCCCTCCCGCCTCCCTGGGCCACTGCTCTCCATCACTGCATTTCGCCGGCGACAGTAATTCATTCCACTTGAGCTGACGAGCTTTGTTCCCATTTATTTGCACATTATGAGCTGTGTCACTCCACTTACCCTCTAGACAGTAAATGGATTGAAAAATGCAACTGTAACAAATATTAGGGAAAGGATAAGAGAGGGGGGAAAGAATGTGAGAGAGAAGGAAGGAAATTGAACCTTTGAATTTAGAGTCCAAAAACCTCAGACAATAAATAAATAAAGCTCTTGAATTGTTCCAATTAGCAGCAGCAGCAGAAGCAACAGGAATGCCATGAAAACTTACAAGCTTCCTTTGAAAGAAACCACTTTCTCCATTCTCTCTCTCTCTCTCTCTCTCTCTCTCTCTCTCTCTGTCTCTCTGTCTCTCTCTCTCTCTCTCTCTCTCTCTCTCTCTCTCTCTCTCTTTCTTTCTCTCTCTCCTCTTGAAGCTGAATTCTCTGAGTGAAGTGAACTCAAGCATCATTCTTGGGCCAGGACAATGATTGGGCTGCAGTGTTGGCTTTTACCTTCAAAGTCAGAGAGGCTTAGGCCCTGCTTTCTGCTTTTCCCATTAAAGGCCAGGGACCCCACGGTGTAACCCATTCCTCCTGTTATAACTGGGAAGACTTTCAAGGAAATGGAGACAGCTCACCAAAGTCATGCTTCTTTTTCTAGGTCTCAAAGCTGAGGCAAACCAGAACTTGAAGTGGAATCTTCTAGAACCCTGAGTGGCTGGGCAAATGCTGGTGAGGCCCAAGGACATCCCTAGAGACCCAGGCCCACTTTGTCTGGTAAGCTGAGTCCCATAGAAATGTGTCAAGGATGATTTTTCTCTAAAGCGAGTAAGTGAGGTAGCTGTGTTTGGGAGGTCTGAGGACACAGGAGCTTGGGTCCTGGAGGCCACGGGAAGGCCATGAGAGGGCAGTGCAAAGGACACCAGAGGAAAGCCTGGCTGTGGGAACAGCTGCCATGGCCATGTCCTGGCACTGAAAAGCATGATCACCAGCCTCACGGGTACCCACTCCAGTCCCACCCGGCTTCCAAAATGATATGTCAGGAGCTTACCAGGGGCTTTCCCTCTCCCCAGCTATGAAGTCTTGGGCAACTCATGCCCTCTGAGACTTGTGTTCCTCGTCTATAAAATAGGATAAGACCATTTATATCACAGTTCATTGTAATGATTAAATGAGAAAATGCCCATAAAGTGCCCAGCAGAGAACCTGGTAAGTAGCTGCCCAGCAAACAGTAGTTATTAATACTATCAGTGGTAGTGATAGCCTCAAGCTTGTTCCATCTCCTCCTGAATCTGCAGTTCTGGTCATGTTGCCTCTCCCTGACTCATTTCTTGGTTATCCATTATCCCTTACAGGGCACAAGAAAAAATCTATTTGCTCTTTGTACTCAGTTTCTGGCACACAGCTCCTGAAACCCTTGGAATTTCCTGAGTGATGAGAACATCTTTTGTTATTCATAATAAGCCTCTTTTGATCGCACCTGAATTTATGCTAATTAGGTGATTTAGGGTGGAGCCCCTAGAGGAGGAGTCTGTGGGAACCCCAATTTATAGCTGATGAGTCAGCAGGGCTGGTGGAAACTTGGCACTTGCAATGGGCATCTGAAGTGGCAGCAGCCTTGAGGGTCCTTTCACTGTGGGATCTGATGCTGACTGCAGGTAGATAGTGTCAGAATTGAACTGAATTATACAGCACCCAGTTAGTGTCCACAGAGAATGCCGAATTGGTTGTTGGTGTTAAGAAAACACCTCCAGACCCTGAGTTCAGTCAGTCGGGCAAGACCTGTCTTCCTGGGTCAATAAACATGTATTGCTGGGTGCTGGGTGCTGAATACTGTTTGGCCCAGAGATGAGGAAGAAAGAAAGACCATCACAGAGATTTTCCTACAACACGTTGTGCAAGTTGTGCCAGAGGGCACAACTTAAGTTAAAGAGCAGCTTAAGACATTTACATTCTTTCAAATGTGAATGTCTGTTCATTCAGGTGGCCCTCCTAGGATTGGGTTCTAGGTTCAAAATCTGCTGGCTTATGCTGGGGTAACTTATTAAAATGATTCTGACTTCAGTTTCCCCTCGTGGAAAATGAGGATAGTTGTACTCAGTTCATGGGTTGATTATGGGATGTGGGCTGTAAAACACTGAGAACTCTGACAATTAGTTTCTGAGATTTTTATGCTGTCCTGGAATCAAGAGAGGTTTGCTGGAACCCACATCTTAACAGCTATGCTTAATGTTCCCCGAATGGGCCCACAATTGGGGATCCAGGGCCTCAAGGCCCCCAAGGGCCTGAGGATAGGATCGGTGGCCTCACATGGGACTCCACATCTCTGTGGCAGAGGCACCGAAGAGAAATTAATTCTCCCCATTTGGGGTCTTCCTCTGTATTACCTATTCATCAAAAATTGCCTGGTGTTTGTGCATTTTTCATTACAAGAGTCAACATTTGCCACGTTAATAAAGCAAGGGCCTGCTTTTCTCCTCTCAGAAATAGAATATGTAACGACAGGGCCCCTTTGATGTTTCCCAGCCAATACAATATGTATCTGAATGAGGATGAAAGTCATCCTATTAAGGTCAGGCTGCAGAAGCGTTGTGATGGAGCAGAAATTGGGGAAGGGGTATGGTGAGAGTCTCTGCAAGATGCACATCAAGGCAGGGAGTGGGCTGGGGCTCTACGGAGAGGCCGCTTCCTATCCCAGTCCCAGGAGAGACCTCAGTTCCTGCATCAAGGGCTGGGAATGGAGTTTAGTTGCAGGTTCAGCTCACAGTGTCTCAGAAGGAAGATGATCTAGAAGGAAAATAAATTCCTTCCTTGCAGGGTTGTTTGTTTGTGTGTATCAGATGGGACTGTGGACCTACGTGTGTTTCATGATGGGATGAACATCTGGTGAGACAGAATTGTTTTTGTCATCAAAAGCAGCTGTCTGTCCTGAACACCTATGATGCCAGTGCTGTGTGAGGCACTCAGAGAGACCAACTGGTGGGACCTTCTCCACTTTTGTCCCCACAGAGCTGACAGCCTAGCTGGGGAGAAGAGCTCATCAAGAAACATGAATATCCAACCTTCCAAGTCCAGACAGCCATGGGAGCCACACTACAGGGCAAGGTGAACAGAACCACCAGAACCTTCAGCAGCCTGACCCCAGACCCTCAGCCTCACTGAGATGACTGCTGACCAACTCCTAACAGGGATCTGCAACATGTGGTGAGTAGAAAAGCAACTGAAGATCTCTCCTCTTCTCTTATAAGCCCTGTGTTTGCCATATCCTATCTTTGCAGACTACTCTGACCTCAAAACCATCCAGACATAAGCTTCTTTGGCAGATCATACCTGCCCCATGTTTTCTTTTCTTTCTTTCTTTTTTTTTTTTGAGATGGAGTTTTGCTCTTGTTACCCAGGCTAGAGTGCAATAGCGCGATCTTGGCTCACTGCAACCTCCACCTCCTGGGTTCAAACAATTCTCCTGCCTCAGCTTCCCAAGTAGCTGGGACTACAGGCATGCGCCACTATGCCCAGCTAAATTTTTTCTGTATTTTTAGTAGAGACGGGGTTTCACCTTGTTGACCAGGATGGTCTCAATCTCTCAACCTTGTGATCCACCCGCCTCGGCCTCCCAAAGTGCTGTGATTATAGGTGTGAGCCACCGCACCAGGCCCTGCCCCATGTTTTCAAAGATCCTACCAGGATGGATTGCAAAGGACAGTGACAGACACTCATCGACTCCCTCTAATCCCTCTTCCCCTACCTCCAGCCAGCCACCTATCATGTCACTTTCTCCTTTTGTGAAATATCATGAAGTCATTCATAGAAAAGTCTTAGGAGGTTGTACTGGTTCTTCTAGTTACTGATCGTGTTGGTCATGGGCAAGTCACATACTATCTCCGAGCCTCAATTTCCACATCTGTGAAATGAGGATAACAATAGCGCCTATGTGCTGGGGCTGTTGAGTCCTGAGTGTGGTACCCAGCATGCAGTCATGCATGGCTCAGTAGTGGTGTCTCAGTAGTAGTAGTGGTGTCTCAGTAGTAGGAGTGCCGTTACGGCTTACTCTTTTTCCCCATCATCCCTGTCCCCCTCTCCCTCCCACTTCACAGGTTGTGGCTTGTGGACAGAGATGCAGCCAGAATACCCCATGACCTACGAGGATGCAATATTCTAGGACTGTCTGTGCAAGTCTTGCTCATTCTACTCGTGGTCCTGAAGTCGAGCTGAAGGCAAGCTCCGGTTCTGGGCTCTACTGGAGATGCTCTGCCTCAGGCTGGGTTTGCTGGTGTAACAAGCAAAACCGCTTGCCAACTGCCTCCCGGCTCCAGCCTTGCTTCAGCCAGTTCATGGCAGAGGCTCTTCATCCTTCCTCTGGAAGATGACTGACACCAACAAGGATGTATGGGCTGGTAGAAGGAAGGAACCTGAAAACTCACGGAGAGGAAAGTAAGAGGAGCTAGAGCCATTGGCTGAAGACCGCAGTTCAAAGCCCTTCAAGGAAGATCTTTGAGCGTGCTCAGCCTCAGTTGCTTCATCTGTGAAATAGAGCTTCTGTCACCCTCTGGTCCCTATTCCTGACTCCCAGGGTCAGTTGAGTTTAATGTGTGTGTGAGATACCCATGGAGTGGTCAAGAGTGTTCATGCTGGAATCAGCACTGCCACTTTCTAGCTGAGCACCTGCCTCAGTTGCTGGTTGGCAATGGGGGACAGAACCTTCTTGACAGAGCTTCTGTGCAACTTCAGAGAGCTTCCATGCCCAATGTGCCCAGTGCCATTCCTGGAACCCAGGAGCAGCCTCCACTCTCATGGGACTATCCTGTGTGGGAGAGAAACAATGAACGTGTATAAAAAGTGGCTCCACGGAGAGAGTGGCCACGTGTCCCCTGAATATGTCCACTGTTTTTCCTGGTGTAATTACCAATAGGGCCCCTTTTCACACTCAGAAGTCTTCTAGCCTGGAAGATAAATTTTATAGTCACTTTCACTATGAAGAAAACTAAAGAGCACTTAGTGAGACAGTGACCCAATCAAGTATTGTTAGATGGGTTGGAAGGCCACTTGGAGGATATGATGTATTCGTTACGATCTGAATGAAGGGAAGGAGTCAGCCATGCATCACTGTGCTGAATGAACATTCCAGAAGAGGGGAGAGCAGAGGCCCTGCGGCAGCCCTGGGCTTCCGGTGTTGAAGGAACAGGAAGGCTGACAGTGTAGTTGGAGCAAATTCTATTGAGTGGTGCAAAAAGAGGGCCTAGGAACAGCCCAGGCCACACCATAGACTTCTTCTGAACATTTTTGTCCCGTGACCTCATGCATTCTCTTTTATCTTAAACTGGTTTGAGTCAGGTTTTCTTTACTTATACACAACAAATGAAAGAATTCTTTAAAATATAAAATATTAACACTGGTAGTCTCAGGTTGTAGGATTAGAGAGCTTTTCCTTTTACAAGTTTGCTTCTCTGAATTTTATGCAATGAACTTGGATTACTTTTGTAATTTAATAAACAGGTTACGTAAAATATATTGGGCTGGGCGTGGTGGCTCACACCTGCAATCCCAGCACTTTGGAAGGCCAAGGCAGGTGGATCACGAGGTCAGGAGACGGAGACCATCCTGGCCAACATGGTGAAACTCCGTCCCTACTAAAATAAAAAAACTAGCTGAGTATGATGGCAGGCACCTGTAGTCCCAACTACTTGGGAGGCTGAGACAGGAGAATGACTTGAACCCGAGAGGCAGAGGTTGTAGTGAGCTGAGATGGCGCCACTGCACTCCATCCAGCCTGGTGACAAAGCGAGACTCCATCTCAAAAAAAAAAAGTTATTGTATGTCTCCCTTAGACACAGTGGCTGAACCAATTTTTCCCTCCTGACAGCCAATAAAGGCTCAGCGAAAAAAAGGAGAGAAGAAGAGACCAATAAGCTGTGAAGTTCATGTGATTGCCAAGGGGTGGGTTGAGAGTTTACAAGGGGAAGGGGAGAATAAGCACCATGTGGATGAGCCTCTCCATGGTTGTGGATGGAAAATTCAGGGAGACACAGGTTGACTTAGTACTGTATATTAGTTGTTGCTCCTTCTTTAAGTTGAATGCCTCCTCCACAGTCTCTGCTCCCAGAAGGCCACAGTTATCGCTGATGACCCTCTGAATCTGCAGCTCCTGATGTGCAGTAAGCATCACTGATATTTGGCAACTGGCCTCTTGAGCACAGAGCACAGCCTCTGTTATCCCCGTGAAGGCCCCTGTCCAACCAAGGCTGGCCATAGGGAAGAATGAAAGGATATCCACAGAGGGCCTGAGAAGAATCTGCAAGTCTCCTCTGCTGGGCCAGACAAATAGACCCTCTCTCAGCCTTTTAGACCAGAAGGACCTCCATTCAGACCAGAGATCACAGACAACTGGTATGCAGGATGCCTCATCCATTTCACTTATGTCCATAGCAGACATTCACAGCACAACCTCTGTATTAGGGTTCTCCAGAGAAACAGAAATAATGTGTGTGTGTGTGTGTGTGTGTGTGTGTGTGTGTGTGTGTGTGTGTATGTGTGTGTGTGTGTATGTATGAATATATTTATATACTATAAGTATATATATAGAGAAAGAGAGGCAGAGAGAGAAATTATGGGAATTGGCTCATGCAATTAAGGAGGCCAAGGAAAGCAAATGGTGTAATTCAGTGCAAGTCTGATGGCCCAAGAACCTGGAGCACTGATGTCCACGAATGTCCCAGCTCAAACAGAATTTGCTTCTTTTCTACCATGTTGTTCTAATCAATCAGGCTCTCAATGGATTAGGTGATGTCTGCCCACACTGCTGAGAGTAGATTTTCTTTGCCCAGTCTACTGATTCAAATGCTAATCTCTTTTGGAAACACCTTCAGACACACCCAGAAATAATGTTTTACCAGCTCTCTGGGCATCCCTTAACCCAGTCAAATTGACACATGAAATCAACCATCACGCTCTCCTCCACACCTAGACATGGTTTCAGAATGCTTCCTCATGCAAGGCTTCATGCAGTGCCTGTAATTGAGTTAAATTAGGACAAAACCTCTTTACCTTCACTGATTGTATCCAAACTCCTCATTTGACAAATGGGGAGTCTGAGAAGAGAAAGAATATATTCCAAAGCCATTCAACACGTGAATGGTAGATGTAAAACTCCAGTCCCTGAATCCCAGCTCTGGGTGCCTCCCATCACCCCATGATGGCTCTAGAGTGGCTGCTTCCTTGCAAAATGTTCTTTGCCCTCATACTTCTGCACTCTCCATCCAACCAAGCCCTAAAGACTGTAGTGTTTATTTTAGCGAACGCACAAATCTGGTCTCTAAAGGATGAACATTAATAAAATATGTGCTCTAACTCTATGTAACAAGGAAAATATAGAATACATTTTCTATTCCCATTGATCCTCAGGCCACTGGCAATCCACCAACAATTGATTTAGCCATTTGATTAGTTTGGGGGAAAAACATTATATTTTAATGGGGTATATATAATTCTAAGTTACTGCTTTGAAGTTGAACCAAATATTAAAATTACCTCTTTTTATGGATGCTGCACAGCTATGAAGCTTTATAATTGCAGCCTGGGCTTTTGTAGGTGATTTGAACTGGAGAGGCAATTTCTGCAAAGCTTGCTGCATGGGCCTGGTGTCCGACAGGCTAGGCAGCCCCTTTGACAACAAAAAAGATGCAGATGACAATGCTAATAATTACACCTTGTGTTTGACCCACACTTCACAGCTATAGAGCTCAACAGTATTTTTTTTTGAGCTGCTTCCCTTTAAAACAGCTCCCAAATTCATCCCTCTTCTACCTCCCAAGTCCAAGCTCATCAGCACTTAACTGGACTTCTGCAATAGTTGTTTTTTTGTTTTTCAAACAGGTATCCTTCTTGATCCACTGCCATCCATTATCCTGTTGCTTAAAATCCTTCCATGGCTTCCTGTCACCTAGAACAAGGTTAGCAAATTACAGCCGGGGGGTTAATCTGGCCTGCTTCCTTGTCTCATAAATAAAGTTTGATTGGAACACAACCTCACTCATTTGTTTGCACACTGTCCATGGCTACTTTTGCACTAAACAGCATAGCTGAGTAGCAGAGTTGTTGCAACAAAGACCTTATGGCCTGGAACATTTAAAACGGTTACTATGTAGCCTTTTACAGAAAAAGACTGCTGGTCTTTGAACTAGAGAACAAACTTTAAAAGCCTTCCTTAGGCCCACCAGGTCTTCTGTGTTCCGGCCCCAGCTATCCCTGGGTCCTTCCTTTTGCACCACTCTCTCCTCTACTGTTTGCTTCTCCACAAGCAATAGTGACTGACCTAGGCAACAAATAAATTGATGGGAAAGCTATAGTGAAATACTCACAACAAATAAATTGATGGGAAAACTATAGTGAAATACTGGGCTGATAGGAAGGCTGGGGACATGACTTAGAAAATGGGGTCCAGGGTGCTGAAATCGGACACTCTTGTGGGCACTGCCTTTGAATTGTTTTTCACTCAAGGCTCTATGTCCTGAGACAGAGAGAGTCCGGTTGATCAATGTGCTATCTTCTCGCTTTTCAGTAGGGGAATACAAAAGGCCTTGATTTACAGACTCACCCAAAAGAGGAGAGAGAATATTTAAAAAATAATCATAATAATGCAGACACCAGGAGAAGGGGGAAATTGGTGTTAGGAAGTCAAAACCAGAACATATCTGGAGTAGCAGCTTTCAGGCTCTTCTGCCTTGAGAACCAGTAGGAGCCTCCTCTAAGCTTAATTAAGAGTCAGCTTAGGCTGCTGATTGTGCTGTTTTCTGATGGAAAGGATGAATGTCTGATCACATCTACTGCACTAGTTTCCTGTGGCTGCTGTAATAAGCCACCATGAACTGGGTAGCTTAAAACAGCAGATACTTATCCACTCAGAGTCCTGGAGGTGAGAAGTCCAAAGTTCAGTGACATCCGTCTACTGCCTTGACCATTCCTTCCACCTGGATTAACATTTTTTTTTCTCAATGCTGTTCCCGCTCACCTCCGTCGTTCCCTAATAGATACTTCAACCAAGACTCGGCCTGCCTGCCTGGTGCTGCACTGAGCCCCGCTGGAAGGAAATGTTGGTGCAGATTATCCGAGACATCGCAGTGGGGTGCAGGCACACAGGTAGAAGGAGCCCAGAGGCCAATGGCCCAGATTTGTTGACACTGCTCTGTCAATGCTGTCCACCGCTTCTCTGTGACCCTGGGCAAGTCCCTTAACCTCTCAGAACCATGGTTTTCCCATCTATGAAAAAAGGGATAATAAGATCTAGGTGATTCCCGGATGCACGTTTAATCTCTGCTAGTGGATACCGGATCCTGCCAGGAAGGGAACTCTTCTGAAATGTCCATGCTCATAGGTACATGCTGGGTATGCCCCATTGTTGCCAAAATTCTCTTCTTTGGAAAATCTACTCCTTCCCCAGCCAACTTTTTAAAACCAGACTCCCTGCCCCACCTGGCCACAGACTGGCTTGAAGAGATGAACAGGGCGCATCAGATTCCTGCACCTGGAAATGACCATGAGGAAGGAGGGGAGGAACCTGTGGACACCAAGTTGAGAAGTGGTGAGGGAGATGCAGGTCAGTGTCACCAGGAGTGACTGGGGGACAGTGTGATGTTTGGAGGGCACTGGCTGGGGAGGGAGGAAACTGGAGCAGAGACACATGTAAATGCCTTGAGAGAAAGGCCGTGCAGCCTCTGCAGGAAGGAGAGGGGAAGAGACTAAAGGCAAGCTCCAGCCTAGTCCCTGGCTCTTCCCACAACAACGGGACCACTCTCAGCTTCCTAAGTGCAGTGCCTGGGTTTGGCAGGGCAGTGTGAAGGAACAAATGACGTCCCATCACTCACTCACTGTATCACTAAGAGGGCCCCAAAGGTCCACAAAGGGCCTATTTAGGCAATAGCAGTGGCTGACGCTAACCTCCTGCCAGACTCTCTTCTGTGTGTGTTCATTCTTAAAACAGGTATTCCCAATCTTCCCATTTCACAGATGAGGAAACCTGAGGCACAGTGATCAGACGTCTTGCCTAATGAGTGAGTGGCCCAGAATTTGAACCCAAGTGGTCTTCTGCAAGGGCTCTGAACTTACCACTGTACTATACTGTCAGCTGGTATAGTTATTAGAGATACTTCATCAGAAAAGGCAATGAGAAATAGATACAAAATCCTGTTCATAGGAGACTCAAAAATAATAAACAACCCAACAAGAAATGGACAGGAGCTTCACAGAGAAGAACACAAAATATTTTTGACTTAAGTGAAACACATCCAATGCTCCCACACGGAGAGATTCAGCACTGCAAAGGTGTCCCTTCTGCCCAGAGTGATTTAAAAACTTAGGACACTCTGGCTGGGCGCAGTGGCTCATCCCAGTACTTCAGAAGTCCAAGGCAGGTGGATCACTGGATCACAAGGTCAGGAGTTCGAGACCAGCCTGGCCAACATGATGAAACCCTGTCTCTACTAAAAATGAAAAAATTAGCAGGGCGTGGTGGTGCACCCCTGTAACCTCAGCTACTTGGGAGGCTGAGGCAGGAGAATTGCTTCAATCAGGGAGGGGGAGGTTGCAGTAAGCCAAGATAGCACCACTGCACTCCAGCCTAGGTGACAGAGCAAGCCTCCATCTATTAAAAAAAAAAAAAAAAAAAAAAAAAAAAAAAAGATATTTAGGACACTCTAAATCTTCCAAGTCATAAAGATATTGTTTAAGGAATTTGATAACACCATTCTAAGATGCACCAGAAGGCTTAATTGAGCAGAAGAGTGAGAACGTTTTTGAGAAAATGTGTATGACTTGGGAGAACTTACCCAGCACCATAGTTTGGAGCAGATTATGAAGCTATGGTAATTAAAACAGTGTAACACTGGCTTTAGGATAACCATTAGAAATGTGTCAGCAATCACTTGAGAAAAGCTCAGAAAAACAGAAAGGGGAAAAATGATATATGTATACAAAGATAAAATATAAAATATATATATATAAATGAAAATATGGAGAAAGTTGCAATTAAATATGCAATTATATAAATTACAAACATGCAATTAAATATTTGCTATAAGATAAAGGAGGTGTTTCATACAAATGAGAAAAAAAAATACCATTTAAGCCCAAATTAACTCCAAATGGATTCAATATTTTTACATAAAAAATGAAACTATTATTTTCTCTCAAAAATGCATAACCTGAATTTAATCAAAGGGAAACATCAAACAACCCTGGATAAGGGATTTCTAGAGAATAGCTGTCCTGGAATCTTCTAGCTGTCAGCAGCAAAACAGGCAGAGAGGGGAGGATGAGCTCACAGAATTGGTAAAAGGGGCCCAGGGCATATGAGCACAGCAGCCACAGTATCCACAGCAGGGTGGGGGATGAGGGTTGGGGAAGTAGGTGTGTGTGAGGAGGTGTTCTCTGAGAATGTCACATGAGGAAAAATAAGACCCTAAAATAAGGGCTCCGGGTGCAGCCTGGCTTATTTCTCTTTGTAATGGTCTCAAATTTTATCCATGTTGTCATCAATACTAGGATTTTCTTCTTTTTAAAAACTAAGACCAGGCACAGTGGTTCAAGCCTGTAATCCCAGTACTTTGGGAGGCCAAGGTGGGTGGATCATGAAGTCAAGAGATCAAGACCATCTGGCCAACATGATGAAATCCTTTCTCTATTAAAAATACAAAAATCGGCTGGGCGTGGTGGCATGCACCTGTAGCCCCAGCTACTCGGGAGGCTGAGGCAGAAGAACCACTTGAACCCAGGAGGCAGAGGTTGCAGTGAGCCAAGATCACACTACTGCACTCCAGCCTGGCAACAAAGCAAGACTCCATCTCAGAAAAAAACAAAACAAAACAAAACAAAAACTGAATAACATACCATTGTCTGTGTGTATATAGTGTGTGTGTGTGTGTGTGTGTGTGTGTGTGTGTGTGTGCGTAGTGTATATAGGGTGTCAAAAATGTGTGTGCATATATATATATATATATATGAGTAAGTATATATGTGTGTGTATATATGATATATGATATATATACCACATTTTCTTTACCCATTCGTCTTTCAACAAACTCTTAGATTGTTTCTATATCTTGGCTATTGTGAGTAAGGCTGCACTGAACATGGCAGTGCAAATATCTCTTTAAGACAGCATTCGTTTTACATTAGAAAAAAGCCAACAATGAATTGAAAAGATTCTGCCCACCTTTCCAGTTCTTTCCATGGCAACCAGTTCTTGTCCACTCCAAGCCCATGCTGACTCCAGTTGTGTCTGAAATATCACATGACTTGAGTTCTCCCCTGTATTGTTAAGGACTTTGATTGGCTAGAAAGTTGGTGGGTTGGATTATCTCAAGGACTCAGTGAGCTCCTCAAGATGGTCCATACCTTATATTTTGCAAGACACACAAGTGCTCACATTTCAAGTCTTTCTTGTCCACTTCATCCTTTGTTGAGCTCTACATCCTCAGTTCCAGGATTTTCTTCTGACTTCAGGGGCCCTCATGAAGCCTGGTAACTCAGATGGCCACACAGGTGTGCAAGCTCACAGACTCAGAGACCCATCGGGGACCTCCAGCATTCATCCTCACCTACCAGTGTTCCAGGGATACTTGCTGATCCACCCCATCAGACTTTTTGTTAAAATTGCCACAAATACTCTTCTAGCAGGGAACAGGGGTTCAGACATCGTTAGGGCTCTGGCCTCAGGGACCTCACAGACCTCCAGAGAGACAAGGCTACACCATGCTGAGGGCTGGCAACATGCATGAGCAACAGGTGCAGGAGTCGACCACGACGTATCAGCCTGAGCCTGAACACCTGGACCTGCCAGGGGATGGTGACCTCGGTACAGGCACACCTGATGGGTTAGTTTCCTAGGGCTGTTGATTGCAAACTACAAACTGGGTGGCTTGAAGCAACAGAAATGTATTCTCTCTAGCTTCTGGAAGCCAGAAGTATGAAATCAAGGTGGTGGCCTGGCCATGCCTCCTCCGAAGGCTCTTGGGAGGAATCCTTCCTCTCTTCCAGCTCGTGGTAGCTCCTGCCATTCCTTGGCTTGTGGCAGCATGATTCCCAACTCTGTCTCCATCTTTCCTGGCCATTTTCCCTATGTCTCTGTGTGTCTTCTCCTTTTCTCTTATAAGGACATCATTCATCATTTCTAGATTCACCCTAATCAAGCCTGATCTCATCTCGTGATTCTTGCCTTAATTACAACTTTGAAGGCCATTATTCCAAATGAAGTAGTATTCCAAGCTTCTGGGTGCACATAGACTTTTGGGGAACATTCTTTGGCCTATTGCACCTGGAAAAGTGCACAGATCGCTGCAGCAAGCTCTCAGGTGTGTGCTGGAGTCTTTATGATTATTGTTATTTGCACCCGGAGGGTGGGAAGCAAGTAGCCAGATATTTGAGAGGGGCCGAGGGTATAAGAACACCTTTCCACCTGTAAGCACAGAAAGAAGCTTCTTGAAGGGCCTAGAAGTACCCTCACCCTAATCAGAGGCCACATGGGGGAGACCTGAAGGGCAGAGCCACTTGCCCCTCCAGCTAGGGGTACTAATGGGTGTGTCCTGTATGTCAATGAACACATGTGTTAGGCTAGGGGCTGTAAAGAAACTTGCATTCTTTGCCTCTGCCTGGTACTTTTCTTTTGATTGCTGTCATCTGTATAATTACCAGGAACCTACTGGGCCGCATCTTTCCAACTTCTAGCTATAAAGGATCTAAATAGATGCTTTGTGGAAGATACGGTTTTACTGGAAGGTCAAATACATTCAGGATATGCTGAGTTAGCCACCAGGATTCTTTATTTCTGTAGGCTTTACCAAAGCCTTTAACACAATGAGGGCCATCGTGAATCTCCAAGATGCAGATGCAGTATGCTGCCTTTCTCAAACTTCACTGGCCATGGAACTCTTATTTCACAGTATGGCAGTAAGAAGAGCAAATACATATTGAGCATTTACTATGAGCCAGGCACTGGCTGAGGTCTTGATACATATTAAATCATTGAATTCTCAAGACAACTCTCTGAAGTTAGAGGCTATTGTTATTGCTATTTGATAGATAAGGAAATTGAGTTTAACTTCTCTAAATTTATATATACTGTGGTAGACTGAAGAACAGCAGCTACAATTGTCCACGTCCTAATCCCTGAGCCTGTGGTTATGTTACCCCACTTGGCATAAGGGACTTTTCAGGTGTGATTAAGTTAAGGATGTTAAGATGGGGCGAGCGAGCCCAACATCAGAAGAAGGTCCTTTTAAAAAAGAAGCGGGAAGGCCAATGTGGTGGCTCACGGCTGTAATCCCAGCACTTTGGGAGGCTGAGGAGGGCGGATCTCCTGAGGTCAGGAGTGCAATACCAACCTGGGCAACATGGAGAAACCCAGTCTCTACTAAAAATACAGAATTAGCCAGGCATGGTGGCGCATGCCTGCGATCCCAGCTACTCAGGAGGCTGAGGCAGGAGAATCACTTAAACCTGGGAGGTGGAGGTTGTGGTGTGCTGAGATCATGCCACTGCACTCCAGCCTGGGCAACAAGAGTGAAACTCTGTCTCAAAAAAAAAAAAAAAAAGGCAGGAGAGAGTTAGAGGAGATGTAATCACAAGATATCAGAGTGATGTGAAGAAGGGGCCAGGAGCCGACAAATGCAGATGGTCTCTAGAAGCTGGAAAAGGCCAAGGAGACAGATCCACCCCTCAAGCCTCCTGAAGGAATGCAGACCTCCCCACACTTCGATTTTAAACTGGGTTCCCGAAATGTAAGATGACATACTTGTGTTGTTTTAAACTATTACATTTATTGCAACTTGTTACTGCAGCAATGGGGAACTGATACATACACCTAGTAAGGAAGGGGTACAGTTAGCACGTGGTCCTGTGCTGTCTGGCTCCAGAGCCTAAACTCAACCATGATACTATACAGTGCTGTCTCTAGCAGTGTCTCTGAAACAGGGTTCCACTGGGCAACTGTGTGTGGTCCTCTAGCCTAGGAACTCAGAAGGAATTAGGGGAACATCCAGGATATGAGGAGTGACCCCTGAGCTAGATCTCAATAAGGGCAAGTGGATGTGGGAGGAAGCAGAGCAGAGACCATTCTGGGTGCAGGAGATTGAGGCTGTACCTAAAGTCCCAGAGGTAGCGTACAGGATAGCAGAGGCAGGTGAGATGAGGGCGGCAGACGGTGGCGTGATAAATCAGGTCAAATCCAGTTCAGGCTGAACCTGCTGGGCCCTGGAGCCCCAGGTTTGTGAGGAGCAGGACAGTTGGCAGGGCTTAGCCCCAGGAAAGATGCTGAGGAGGAGTGGGTTCCTAATGCTCCTGCTCTTACCATTCAGTGCTTATTTTCTTTTTCTTTTTTCTTTCTTTTCCTTTTCTTTTCTCTTCTTTGCTTGTCTTTTCTTTCCTTTATTTTCTTCCTTTCATTTTTTCCTTCCTTCTCCCCTCCCTCCCTCGCTCTTTTCCTTCCTTCCTTCTTTCCTTCCTTCCTTCTTTTCTTCTTTCCTTCCTTCCTTCCTCCCTTTTTGTATTTTTTGTACAGTCAGGGTTTCACCATGTTGCCCAAGTGGATCTCCAGCTCCTGCTCAAGTGATCCACTCACCTTGGCTTCCCAAAGTACTGGGATTACTGGCGTGAGTCACCACACCCAGCCTCAGTGCTTATTTTCATCCAAATAAGACTCAATGGAGTCTGGCTTTGGTGTCCCTACCCTAAGCCTTGACATAATCAGTTTCCTGGGCTCCCATTCCAGACTGAATGTCATTCATTTATTCATCCATTCATTTACTCATTTATTCATCACATATTTATTGAACCCTTGCTATTAGATGCTGGGCTAGGTATAGCTGAGACAGCAATGACCAGTGTCCCAGTCTGCAGAGAGTTCACAGCCAGCCAGAGTGGCATGCAAGTCAGAGCTGGATGGGCATGGTGGACCCTCCGGTGTGGGGGATTCAAACAGGTGGTCCACAAGCCTCACACAGCCAACAGACACATTTTTGTTTGACCTGCACATTTATTACTATTTGTCTTATTTATTTATTAACTTGTACAGATGGGAAGATTTCCTATAAACACCTAGATTTTTAGTTTCCCTTGAAAAACAATCAGCTCTGGAAAACCAGGCTCATGTTTCCATACAGTCAGGATCAGAACTGAATGGCTGTTCCCTCAGGTTCACAATCACCCCTTCCCTGGTCGCTGTGTCCCCCTTCCCCAGAGGACAAGTGTCAGAAGTCATTTATCATGATTTTGTTACTGTTTGTCCGATAGAAGTGGAAAGAAGACAGTGGAATATGATTCATTCTCTTGTTTCCATCAAAAGAGAGAAAACAAAAGACATAAAACAAGAGAGCCATGCATTTTAATAAAATTTGAATGCTTGACCCATTTTATTTGTTTACATTATCTGTGGTAGCAATCAGGGTATGCTGGGTTATGCTAATCAAACCACCCCCAAATCTCAGTGGCTTAAAAAGCAAAGATTTGGCTGGGTGCCATGGCTCACACCTATAATCCCAACATTTGGGGAAACCAAGGCAGGGTAATCATTTGAGGCCAGGAGGGGGTGAACTGCAGCCATGGTAACAGCAAGACCGCATCCCTCCCAAAAACCTAAAAATTACCCAAGTGTAGCGGCACACACCTGTAGTCCCAGCTACTCAGGAGGCTAAGAAGGAAGGATCACTTGAGCCCAGGAATTTGAGGTTGCAGTGAGCTATACCCTGCCACTGCACTCCAGCATGAACAACAGGGCAAGATCCCGTCTCAAAAAAAAAAAAAAAAAAAAAAAAAGAAAGAAAGAAAGAAAAAAGAAAAGAGAAAAAAGCAAATGTTTATTTTTCACTCATGCTACACGTCCATTGTAGTCCATTGAAGCTTGGAGGACCAAGGCCAGTTTCGAGTCTCCTCACTCTAGGACCCAGACTATCAGAGCAGCATCTTAAATGTGGTGGAGGGAAAATGAGCTCCAAGGGTTTCCCACCAGCAATTAATTGCCCCAGCACAGAAGTGGCACAGGTCACTTCTGCTGACAACTCAATTGGCCAGAACCGGTAACATGCCCCGCCCAATCATAGAGCCCAGGAAGTCCGATCCTACCATGTGTCCAGAAGGGGGCGAGCTGCAGCCATTTGGCAAACACCATTCATGACTTCCACACTGCCTGGTGGGCA
Source organism: Saimiri boliviensis (assembly GCF_048565385.1). NCBI lineage: Eukaryota > Metazoa > Chordata > Mammalia > Primates > Cebidae > Saimiri > Saimiri boliviensis. The sequence goes on from NC_133449.1 coordinate 117,187,859, forward strand.
TCCATGTTTGAGCTTGTATACCTTGCTCTAGTTGTTTTTTTTTTTTTTTTTTTTTTTTTTTTTTTTTTTTTTTTTTAAGACAGAGTTTCACTCTTGTTACCCAGGCTGGAGTGCAATGGCGCGATCTCGGCTCACCGCAACCTCCGCCTCCTGGGTTCAGGCAATTCTCCTGCCTCAGCCGCCTGAGTAGCTGGGATTACAGGCACGCACCACCATGCCCAGCTAATTTTTTTTGTATTTTTAGTAGAGACGGGGTTTCACCATGTTGACCGGGTTGGTCTCGATCTCTTGACCTCGTGATCCACCTGCCTTGGCCTCCCAAAGTGCTGGGATTACAGGCTTGAGCCACCGCGCCCCATGCCTTGCTCTAGTTTTAACCACTCATTTTATAGATGGGACGATTGAAGCCTGGAGGGGGAAGAGACTCAATCATAATCTTACTCCAGGCCCTATGCTAAACATTTCCCATGTGTTGTAAATGTTGCAGTGCATATGTGGCTGGCCCCTGATGATGGTCAGATCTGGGAGGGAAGCCTGGCTCTACACTTGCCAGGTTGTAGTCCTGGGCATGCTACAGAGCTTCCCCAAGCTCATGGTAGATAGGATAACACTGGCACCTGGCTTGGAATGTTATTTTGAAGGCCAAACGAGATGATGCATTCAAAGTCCTCAGCACTGTGGTAAGACTTAGATGCATGTTAGCTACTCCAAAACCTAGAACATTTTGCAGATGTGACAACTGCGGTTCAGAGAAGTTATGCAAGTTCAAATTTCACACAGCAAAAGTGGGGTTCAAGTCCAGGTCTTCTGACTCCCAGGCAAGATCAAAACTCTGTACTTAGCTTCCTTTCCTTCCTTGGAAGCCCCCATCTTCACAGGCAGTTCCCAACATCCATGGCCTTTATGATGTCTTCAATACCAATGCTGATCTGGCCGGAGTCCCGGAAAACACTGCATGGCACTCTGTTGAGTTCAGTAGTCAAATGAATATCCACCCACCAGTTATTGGCATCTGGCACATAGGGGAGTGCTCCATGCTGGGACTTAGAATCCACCAACGTGTCTTATATGGGCTTCCTCAGCACACATCACTTCTCCCTGGGCCGTGGTCTTCCCTGCACAATGGGGAAGTTAAAAATCCTCGAGGGGCCCTCCCGGCTATAAGACGCTCTCCTTGAAGCACCATGAGAACACAGTAAATAACAGATGTGGAGCTACCTTGAAAATTCAAGAACTCCCTTTGCACAGTGGCTAAGATCACATGCTTTGGAAGGCAACAAGCCAAGAGTTTAAGTCTCAGCTCAGCTCTTCCTTGACGAACTTGGGCATAATGAACTGAATGTTTGTGTCTATGTGATGGTATTTGGAGGTGGGCCTTCGGAAGGTGATTAGGTCATGAGGATCATGTGCTCATGAATGGGACCTCCCAGAGAGCTCTTTCACCCTCTTTCAAGTGAGAATATGATGAGTATCCAGCCCAGAAGGGGCTCTCGTCAGAGCTTAACCATACTGGCATCCTGGTCTCGGACTTCCAGTCTCCAAAACAGTGATAAACACATTTCTGTTGTTGAAGCCATCCAGTCTATGGTACTTTGTTACAGCAGTCCAAAATAAGAGACCGGGAGACTTTCTTAAGCTCCCTTGTTTCCTCACATGTCAAAAGAGTATAATAAATGTACCTAACTCACATTGCTGTGACTATTAAGCAAGTTATTGTAGGGAAAGTGCTTAAATGCCTGGCGCCCAGAAGTGCTCAATAAATATTAGCTGTGTGCCAGGAGCCACTGTTATTATCAAAGCCTCTGTTCTTGAAGGGCTTCTAAACTCATGGGAGACAAGAAGTGCCTCTAAAGTACAGTCTGGGGACAATAAGATTGTGTGGTATTCAATGTGAATTCAGAGAGTGCAATGTGGCCTAACAGAGCCATAGGAAATCAGAAAAAGATGGCCTGGAAGAGCCAGGGAAGGCTTCCTGAAGGAAGGTGCAGATGGGGACAATTTGTCTGGGAAATATTGGGGTGTCCATGGGAGGGCATTTTCATGAGGAGCCCTATTTAAGGAGATGGAATGTACCATGCATCATTTCACTTGTTATTCAGATCTTTAGTGATATATCTTCTTATACCCCAGGACCCAAGATGCATAGGCAATTCAGTGTGATAACTGAGATCCAGGGAAGTCAGTCAGGTATGCTTGTCATTCTTGAGCTTTGTGATCGTGGCCAAGTTATTTCACCTCTCTGAGCTTTACCTTTTCGTTCTGTAAAATGGAGGTAATGGTGGCACCTCATCATGGGGCTGCTGTGAGGATGAATGGTCTAAAGCCTAAAAAGGAAGTTAATCTCTGGTAAAAGATGACCATTGCTCTCTTGATTGGGAAGAGCATGGGGAAGTTGTGGGAACATGGAATGTGAGAGAAATATAGCTTGTGACAGGGACTTATTCATGACCCAAAGACTATTCAATCTATGCTGCATCCGGATCCATGAATAAAAAGTATCCCGTAGCAGTGCTGTTCAACGTGTGGCCCATGCTCCCACAACAGCCTGCAAACTCTTTGCAGGAGCTCTGTGATGAGACAACTACAAAGGCTGATGGTAAATAGCTAGAAATGTTTCTAGCAATTTTACATTGCTGTGATGTCTGAATGCATGTTCAGAGAACTTATGTCATTGAACAAGGTATGCCTCAGTTCAGTTACTGTTGAACTTGCCTCATAAATGGCAGGTGGTCAAGCTACATAACCAATCCTATACAGTAGGGCCATGTCAACCTATGATGGATTAGAAACTTTTTTAAATGGTCCTTTGCAACAGATAGTTCAAGAAACACTGATTTATAAGCAGTCAGAGATATTTAATCTTGAGTGAGTAATGTATCAGTCAGGATCCACCAGGAAAACAAAAAGTGCTCTAGATGATTCAAACATAGGAAATTTAACAGAGGGACATGACTACACAGGTAATGAAAGATTTGGGAAGCCAAGCCAGGGATGATGATACAACTCAGAGATTTGCCATAAAAGGAAGCTGCTACCACTGCTGGGGCTGGAGGGAAAACTGGGGGATGTGTTGCAATCAAAACTCAAGATTCAGAGTTGTCCACAGGAAGCCAGACCCACAGCTAGGGCTGCCTAGCCATGTAAGACATGGAGGAGACTTTGTCACTGCCAGGGATGCTGCTGGAGACAAATAAAGAGAAAGAGAAATACCTAGACTTTCCTGCTCCTCCCATCCTCCAGTCTCCCGCCAATGCCTTCCATTGGCTGAATCTACCCAAAAGCCAGTTGACAAGGGAGTGTGGGAATAGAGAGCAGGGAAAGGGCGGTAAATAGATCTGAGAGCAAGCAAGCCAAAGACTGTAGCAGGGGCGAGACAGCAGAAAACACAACAGGTGGAAGTGACTCCAATCTACTTCTGATATGGTGAGGGTGGTGGTGGATTAAGATGTTTCTGTTCATCCTTCTCATTGTCCCTCTGTGATATAAATAAGGCTGCCAGAGTCGGTCTGCAGTGAGGAAGACCCAGCAAGATGGCGCTAGTAGAGACTAGGAGAATTTGGAAGGATCAGCAAGAAGATAAAGTTTCTGTACCTTTAGCCTCAAGGGTACAGTTAATAAACAATATTAGGGCCTGTTTCCCTAGGATTTCTCTGCCAACCTCTCTCTTGTGGAACAACTTCCAAGTGGAAAACAAAAATCCATAAAGTCTGTAGTGCTCTTTAATTTTTAAATGAAGCTGTTAGATTCCGAAGATGTGTGTGTTGTGGAGAAGATTTAGGAGAATTTCTTAGGAAATGGAGAGAGAAATCCAGGGGAAAGTTAAAGCAAACATCAACAACAATCTCCCCTGTACCCCCCAAGAGGTTGGGAGAATAGAATACGTGTAAAAAGAACCTGCCAGGCTGGGTTGCAGGGAGAAAATTGATATTAATGAAACATCATGAGTGAATTAAGAAAGCCAAAGAGCTCTCATATGTCTGCAGGGACTGCTCCTCTTGCTGGCTTTTGGAAAAAGTTAACTGTAAAACTTCCTCATAAACAAAAGTATTTTAAGAATTTCAACTCGGAGACATTCCTGGCTTGCAGGGTTCATGCAGTTGGGAATACCTTTGATTAATTCCGGCTGGTAATTAGGTTGGAGCATGTTTGGACCAAGCACTCCCAAGGGCTGCACAAGGGTAGGGGAAGGGCTTCAGAAACATCCTAATCCACCACCACCCAGGGTAGAGCCCTCACCTCCTGCCTTCTTGCCCGAAGGTGCCTGAGCCAGATGGCAACTTCTGGTTTTAGGCATGAGAACAGTACACTCTCAGACCGGTCATGGAGACATCTTCAAGGCTAACTTTTGCCAAAACCACACTGTGTGTGACTGTAGAAGACACCAACTGGGTGTCTTGCCAGCACGTGGCTCCTTTCTCTAAGAACACTTGCTTCTTTCCTATAGAGGGGCTGTGGCAGCCTTGTTGATACAAGATCACAGCCACAGGCACAGCTGGTTGGACGGGGTTGGTCACCTGACTAAAGCTGAGCCAATCAGATTATCTCCCTCAAGCACACTAGCACTTGGAATTGGCATTTTGCAAAATGCTAGTCAGTTTCTATTTGCTGCATGAACTGTGGTAGTGTAGACCCAGGAAATGTTGGCTGGCTGCTTTTCACAGAGAAAGCAGTTTACAGAGAAAAAAAAAAAAGATGAAGATGCAGAGAAAAAGGAGCAATTCAAGGTTCTGGGGCCCTAGTTCCAATCCCCCCCCCAGGTCCTGTTTCATGGTGCCTTCTTCATGGCTTTGAGAGATGCATGCAATAAATAGTCCCCATTTTATTTATTGTACAAATTTGAAGGGTTTCTGCTATTTGACTCCCAGATACCAACAACATGAGAAAATGGTGGTAGTAGCCATATCGTAGCCTATGATGTGCCTAGTGCCCTAGTGCCTGATTGTGAGACTAATCAGCATTACCTCCTTAATATCCACTTCAGTTTAGGACACATGCCCCTATGCCTCTTAACATTTTATCAGTGTTTGTGTCCTCTTCTAATTCATGTTGAAACATAATCCCCAATGCAACAATATTAAGAGGTGGGGTCTTGACAAGGTGATTTGGCCATGAGGGTTCTGTCCTCATGGATGGGATTAGTGCCTTATTAAAGAGAGAAGGGTAATTACACCCTTTTTCATCTCTGCCGTGTGGGGACACAGCATCTTTTTTTTTCTAGAGGATACAACATTCAAGGCAACATCTTGAAAGCCTTCACCAGAAACCAAACCAGACCCTCACCAGACACCGAAGCTGCAAACACCTTGATCTTGGACTTCCAACCATACGTAACTGTCAGCAATAAATTTATGCCATTTACAAATCACATAGTCTACGGTATTTTGTATAGCAGCAGGAACAGTCTAAAACACTCCCATTTGGGGATGCCAAAAAAGAGATAAATGGGTGAATATGCTTTATAATTAGATGACTCTCCAAAGACTGCCATAACCAAAAGCAGCCCCTGCCTGCTGCCTTGTGTTCACATTAAACTCATTCCACTCTGTGTAGATCAACACAGGATGCTCCATGGGGGAGGAGACAGTCCCATTGTACAGATGACATGCTGAAGCCCAGAGCTTAAGCAACTATTCCTTGCAGCATCTGCAGCATTCTGGGAACCTAGCTTATACTTGGTAATACTCACTCAGCATCAGCACCAAGCTGAGACCTGTGACCCAGTTCAGACTCATTAGCTGTCATCATGCCATCAGCAAGGCTGTGGCCTATCTGAGGAATCCCATGAGTATCAGAGGAAAATGACCATCAGGGATTCCCAACACCAGATGCACCTTAGAATTACCTGGGGATTTTTTTTTTTTTAACTGGTTGATACCTGAACCACTTTCCAGACCAATTGACTCAGTTTCTGGGTTTAGGACTTGGGCGTTATTCTTCTTTCAAAAGTTCACAAGATGATCCTAAAATGCAATCAGGGTCAAAAATTACTAAGCTGTGTGAATTATTTTTGGAAAAGAGTAGAGATTAATTGAGCTGGGGAGTGCTGGATCTTCATTGTTGAGCACTGAGAATGGACCCCCTGAGTGCTTTCCTGGGATGGGTCAGAGAGAGTGGAAAAAATAGGGTAGACAGGGACAGAATTAAATTCAGATGTTTTCTATCACCATTGAGGTCAAACCAGCTTGAACTGTCTGAAATCTGCCAGTCAGTGTACTTCATTAATTTGAACTCAAGGTGGGAATTTATAAATATTCTCAAACTATGGGGAAATGACTTTGTTTAACAGAGGAAAGATATAAGTATGACTGTCAGGGACCTCCCTTGGCCTGCTTAAGGGAATAAACCCTACAAACACACACACATATGCACACGCACACACACACAGAGACACATGCCAATGGTGGGCATGTTAATGATACATCAGATTTTAGTTAGTCATTAAAGTAGATCTGTGGGGACCTCTATTTGCCAAACACTGTTCCTGGCATATGGTTAGAGGCTCAATAAATATTTGTTGAATTAATGAATAAATGAACATATTGTCACTGTAGAAATCACCACATGCTCTTTGGATTATGGAAGTTTTAAAAAGAAATGTTATATTTTGAGGTCCAAACAAAAATGAGCAGACCTATCTCCATCCAGAATGTGGGGAACTGTAGCCCAGAAATCCCAAATTTTGGCTGGAAAGTTTCCACTGCTTTTGCTTTCAAGATATTCAAACTCTAAACTATCCTTTCTGTATACTCCAAGGCTGGCTCCAGCCTGGTTAAAATTTGGCCAGTAATAAAGAGGGTAAAGCTGCATGTCTGCTCCTTACACATGCCCTATAACAGGGAGGCAACTGCCCCCTCCACTTGATTTTTCCTCTGGGCATTACCCTTTCAGGGGACACATTGACATCCCAGGGCTCCTCAGACTTGCCAATCAAAACACCGATAAAAGCGGAGGAATGTGAACTCATAACTCCCATGATTTGGGGGTATGCCCTGAAGCAACCAGGGCTTACAAGTATATCTGAAGTTTCCTGAATTTTTAATTTAAAAGTTTAAGATTTTTACTCTGCTATTATAGTCTACTTGCCAAAAAAAAATCTTGTTTTCTTTAATATTAAATATTCTGGTTTAAAATAATATTTTTCCTAAGGTTTCACCTAATCCCTACCTTATCGCCAATTACTTTCCCAGATGTACTGCCCAGTTTGAAAAGCACATGATGAGCCAAGTTGAGAAGAAGCTTAAAGGAGAGTGACCAGAACAAGGAGGGAGCTGTGAACTGAGTCCAGGAGAAGTGGTTAGAGGAACTGGAGATGATTGTTACTAAAAGGAAGGCATCTAGGGGGAGGCATTTAGCTATCTTCAGATGTCTGAAGGAGAATCTATAAAACATAGATCAAACTAAGTTCTATCACTTAAGCAATAGTGTGACCCCATTGATAAACATGAAATTCTTGCATATCCTGGTGATTCTGATACCTGTCCTCTGAAAGGGCGCAAGTGGCTCTGACCTCTGGGTATCCCGTCAGCCAAGATGTCATCAAGCTGTTGTTTGTATCATGAAAAAATTGTATTTATTTTTTTATTTCTCAGCTTTAAATGTTATAACCTGAATTGTGTGTTTTCAAACTATTTACATCCTTTACCCCTTCTCTCCCCTGGAGATTCTGGTGTACCCACCCAATCTGCTTCCTTATCTTCTTGCTGAGTTTCACTTTCTTAAGTATGCAGCTCCACAAAGCAGAATTTGTTCACTGAGGATGAGTTTTAGAGTGGTAGATTTTATCACACAAAAGAAAACTTTCTGAATGTGAGAGCCACCTAGCCATGATATGAATTGGCATGGGAGACAGTGAAGCCCCAATTACTACAGATGTGTAAGGAGAGTCCAGGGACGACTTGTCACCAGAGCTTTGGGTTGGACTCTGTGAATTCCAATTCTGATTTGGTGTTTCAGGAACTGCGACATACCACATGGGAAGCCACACAGCAGCCACACCTTTGTAGGTACTTTAAAGACTGTTCTCCATACTTTGAAAAAGAGCCCTTTTACCTCCAGTTCCTTGAGACCTTTAATTCTTCTCCCATATACTTTTTGGGGGTTGAATTTAAGCTGTTTGAGGACTAGAAAGCCCTAGCGTAGAACATCAGTGGTTTAGAATCTCAAAGTTGCAGGGCTTCAGGTGGAGAAGATGGTATTCTCTTCTCTATGGGATGCTGAAGGAAACAGCCACAGGTGTCAGTCACTTTGGCCTTTCCAGGTCAAAAGAGCACATATATTCTGTATGCACCTTGGAGGTGCCCAAACATGAAAAATTAGACTGGTCTTGCCGTCACTGCCCAGCTGCCCCACCATGCATACATTGCCATCCTGAGAAGTACCAAGGCCTCATTCTACCCTCAGTTTCCTGCCTTGGACCAGAAGAGGTTGCCCATAGGCTAATCACAATGCATTTGGTTTGATCAGAAGGGTTGTAGTGTTGTTTTGTTTTGTTGAGACAGAATTTTGCTCTTGTTGCCCAGGCTGCGATGCAATGGTGTGATCTCGGCTCACCAGAACCTCCACCTTCTGGGTTCCAGGTGTTCTACCTCAGCCTCCCAAGTAGCTGGGATTATAGGCATGAGCCACCACACATGGCTAATCTTGTATTTTTTTTTAGTAGAGACAAAGTTTCTCCATGTTGGTCAGGCTGGTCTTGAATTCCTAACCTCAGATGATCCACTTGCCTTGGCCTCCCAAAGTGCTGGACTTACAGTCATGAGCCATCATGCCCAGCTGATGGTAGTGTTTTACATCTGTGATTCCTCTCCTAAAAAGCAAAACAAAACGAGAGATTTCATGTCAGGAATAGAGATTTCCAGGTTCACTACAGAAGTTGGATCTGGGAATGGGGTCCTGAATCCTAATAGGGCATTGACTGGAGCTGGAGTGCCAGTCGGTTGCCTCCTTTGGAAAGGCATTCCACCTTCCCCAGTTCTCCTCCCTCCATTTCTCTCACAAGCAACACCATTATCTAGTTTGATCTCCACCAGAAAGAGATTCTAGGACCAAAAATAAAAAGCAGATAATCTACTCAGGAAGTGATCCTAGAAAACACCTGTAGAAGGTGGGAAAGTAAGACAGGGAGAAGAGAGCCAATTAAATTGGGTAGATGAGCAAGATACTACTGCAGGCAGCTGGAGTTAAATTGTGCTGTGACCATGTGAGAGTTGGCACAGAACATGTTTTGAGTTATCGCTCCAGAGGAGCAAGGGAGCTGGGGTATTTGTATACCTACTCATGTCAGTTGACTGTTGAGATTGCACAAGCAGGGAACAAGGCACTGGCTGGAGAAAGCAGTAGGAAAGAAAGTCTGATATTGGCAGCAGAAAACAGTGCACTGAAATGGTAAGTTTTGCTGGAGGGTCCAGGAGTAGACAGTACCTGGGCAGTACCTATATCATAGGTGGTACCTACAGCTTCCGTTACAACTCTGTAAGATGTTCTACTTTGTTACTCCTGCATTAAACCTTTCTGTCCAGCTTTAATAAAAGGATAATCACCTGCCATTCCAGTACTCATCTGATGCAATGCCTTCAGTGCTGTGTTGACATGCTGTGTTATGTTATATGGATGCTGTGAGGTTAAGCAGGGAGGTGAACATTGTCCCATAATGGAAAGTCACTTGCCTTGCAGAGCCTTGGAGACCAGGCCTCCCAAGTTCCCAGATGAGTCTGAGGTTCTTGATTGGGCAAACAGAACCAAGCATCCCCTTTCCTCCTCTCCCCACAGGCCAGTCTTGCTCTTTCTTTCCGGAACATGTAAATTCCTTAAGTCCTCTGCTCTCTTGTTCATTCTAAGATTAGACAGCCAACTGGTTTTGATGGCAAGTCATGGGGGGATTAATTGAAGGGGTGGGATTAATCCCCCATGACTTGCCAGTGGTAAGAGGTAAGCCCTCCCCTAAGTCAAACCTCCAGATCTGAATCATCACAAATGATGCCTTTTTAAGTGTTTCCATCTTTGCTGGCATCACTTTGCTGACCAGAGGAAGAACAGCAGATGGGAGACAATGGGCCCCAATCTGCCCTCATAGCCACAACACTTCCTGGAACCAAAGGGCTGGTAATATGTACAAATGAGAGGGGCAAGTTCTCGGGCAGGCCCTCCCCAGAAGGGAGTTAATCTTCACTGAAGACGTGCTTTATTCTGAGAATCTGTCTGTTAAACCCTGTGCAGGCAGCTGTTGTTTCCAGATTAGAGAGTCTGTTGACAGCCTCTCTGTCAACAGAGCTTTGGTTTGGGGATTTCAAACTTTGGGAACCATGCCCTCCTCCCAGTATCTGCTGGATTCATTTTGCCAGAGGCGCCAGCAAAGAACGTTTTGTTTTTTTCTTTCGTGTCTTTGGACACCAAGGCCTGGAACTGACTACAGCCTCTTCTGGATCAACTGAACTTTTTCTGGTCTTTTCTTTTCATATTCCCCCTTCTCAGATGCTGTAAGCTGAGACTCGAGTATATCTTATGCCCCAAGGATTCCTGCCTCCTGGAGTGTGTAGTTACACTAAGCAGAGGTGGCTGGTGGGAACCAGTCACATTCACAAAGACAAGAAGCCAAATATAAGGAGTCTTGAAATGTGCCGCTAAGGGTTCAAAATCCCTTTGCTTGCCAGCTGTGTGTCTTTGGCCAGACCACTTAACTTCTCTCTGTCCCTACTTTCTTGTCTATAAAATGAAAATGGGGATGGCACCTACCTCGTGGAATCATGGTAAAGATACAACGAGATTACCCATGAAAAGCACCTTGCCTGGCACACAGTAAGAGCTTGATAAATAAGAACTGCTTTCATCATCATCATCATCATCATCATCATCATCATCATCATCATCAGATGAACTACCAGAAATGCCAATACTAGGCTTTCATAAGAGGATTAGGCCTCTTATGAAAGCCCTTCTCATTCATTGAGAAGAATCAGAGGTAGCTTCTTAAATATTTAAGATTTGGAGATGTGCCTGGAGGAATGGGAAAAATTTGGGCAAGAAATGAAGTCATGAGGGAGGTGGCAAGTCCGAGAAGAAGAGAGAGGAGGGCATTCCAGGTGAGGTGGGGATAATGCCCAGGTGTGTGTAAGAATTAGCAAATAACGCATTTGGTTGCAGTGGCTATAAGAGACAGAAAGAAGAGGAAATGAGACACAGGAGGCAGGGTAGGCTGGGCCTAGATGCCAGGCTCGGGAGGGGCGAGCACCAGTCATGGTTTAACTCAGAGACAATTCAGTCAGAGCAAGGAGTGTGCATGCTCCGCACAAGTTTAGGAAAGGCCAAATTCCAAAGATAAAGAAAAAATTCTCCTTGGGTCTTAACAGAATGGCCAACATGACCACATGCTTAGATGTTCCATTTATCAAATTACATCCTTTGCTTTGACAGCAAAGCTGAGGCCTTGAGTTACATTACTGGAGAGGGAGGGGTAGGGCATTTTATTTGACTGTATTGAATTTGTTGAGATCCCTGCAATTCCCCTGGAAGGGGCCATGGATATGGGGTCAATTTACCCTCCGACCTGAAGCCACAGAGTTGATAACCAGCTGCCACCGTCTATGGGGGAGATAAACTGCTTTGTGGCACTGTTCAATAAATCTGCTATTAGCAGGGAAAGTGCTTACATGCACTTAAAAAAATTAAACAACAAAATAAGAGCAGTTGATTGACAAGGCATCAATAAAGCCGTGCAGGTGCACTGTTGACCTCCCCCCCACAACACACACACCTGCCAATCCGTGTTTATTAGAAATCAGTTTCTATAAATAGCTTGTAGCAGAGAAAACAGTGAGCTACTTCTCAGAATTTGTGATGGTGAAATTCTAACTGTTTATACTTGGCTTTTGGTTCAATTTAGTTGATTGTTCACTGCAGCTGAATTGTAGAGAATCAGTGGTAAGGGGATGTTTTCAGGAGACAGTTAATAATATTTTAACTTCCACTTTTGAGACAGAACTGCTAGCTCCCCTTCCAGATCCATTATTCTTTTTTACTGACCAACTGAACCCCAGTATGTTCTCAGGGTAGCAATATGATGCACTGAAAAAAAAAATAGCTTTCTTATTCTTCTTTAAAGCTATGGTCAGCCACACAGTTCTGGCTAATAAGACACAAACTTACAGTTTCTGAGAAAGTTTTTGTTGTTCTGACATATATGCTACTCTTTTCTCCTTCTCTTCTGTTTTCTTCCTGCCTGGAATGTGGATATGATTCTGGAGGTACAGCAGCCATGTTGTGACTATGAAGTTATAAGCTTGAGGATCAAGACCACTATGCTAAGCATGGTGGAGCAGAAAGATGGATATGTCTGAAGTCCCTAATGTTGTTGAGTCACCTACAGCCCCAGGCTTTCTGTTCATAGACTCTTTGTTGTGTGATAAAAAAATAAATAAACTATCTTCTGTTTAGGTCACCGTAGAAGAATTGTCAATTAATTGCAGCCGACTCCCTAACTGATGCAATCTTCTTCTAGAATCTCATCTCAAATTTATGCTGCAAGTATGTGAAACTCATACGCACAGCATTGAATGAGATTCAACGTCAGTAAGGTAGAGCCATACGGTAATTAAGAATAGGGAGCGGTGGCTCTTAAATCAGATGGATCTGGATTCAGATCCAGGAGCAAGCTGCCATTTACCAGCTCTGGGACCTTCGCCAGGTTTATTCACAGGTCTGAGCCTCATCGACCTCATCGGTAGAGTGCAGCCATATTACTTACTCCATCTGTTGTTATAAGTATTCGAAGGTGAATGTAAAAAGCATAGTTCTACATCTCTTCTAAGGTCTTTTCTCCGTTTATTTCATCTAGGTGTCAAACTTCATCTCCACCACTCACCGAACATGTCAAGGATTCTCACCTCTGAGCCATTGTCCATACCATTGGCCCCACCTAGAATCCCCTTCCCTGGGTAACCACCCAGCAGAGTCCTATTCAGCTCTAGGGACCCTGCTCCACAAAGTCCCCATCATCATGACTAGCTAGAGGGAGCTCTGTCTTATCTCTCCAGGTCATTTCTGTGAAAGGTAGTGTTGCCAAGTGGTTACAAGGGGTTCGGATTGAGACAAATTTAACAACCATTCCACATCTCAGATGCACAGCCTCCCAGAGATCTGTCCCACTGCAAGGCAGAAGAAGTCATTCTCAGTTGGGAAATGGTAAGGAACACTGAAGGGGCCCCTGGCTGTAGTTCCCAGGAGAAGAGATCTCCAGTGTTGCCCCAGAGAGTCATGTATGGATGGGGGTGTGAAGCTGTAGAAACCACCCTGGCTATCTTAGTCCATTTTATGCTGCTATAACAGAATACCAGAGACTGGAGAGTTTATAGTAAAAAATTTATTAACTCATGGTTCTGGATGCTGGGAAGTCTAAGATAGAGGAGCCAGAATCTGGCAAGGGTCTTCTTGCTGCATCATCCTATTGTGGAAGGACAAAGAGCAGAGAGGGAGAGAAGAGAAGAGAAGAGAGAGAGAGAGAGAAGAGAAGAGAAGAGAAGAGAAGAGAAGAGAAGAGAAGAGAAGAGAAGAGAAGAGAAGAGAAGAGAAGAGAAGAGAAGAGAAGAGAAGGAAGCAAGCGAGCTTGAGAGAGGTCAAACTTGTCCTTTTATAAGGAACCCATCCCTGCAATGACGAACCTACTTCTGTGATAACATTAATCCACTCATGAAAGTAGAGCCCTCAGGACCAAATAACCTCTTAAAGGTCTCATGTCCCAACACCACCACATTGGGGATCAAGTTTCCACCACATGAACTTTGGGGGACACATTCAAACCACAGTAGTGGCTTTGTGTCTTTTCTAAATTATGACTTCTGACTATCTGCTCACATTATTGTAGGCAAAAGTGAGTGTTGGCTTTTACACTGTTGGTGGGAGTGTAAATTAGTTCAACCATTGTGGAAGACAGTGTGGTGATTCCTCAAGGACCTAGAAATAGAAATTCCATATGACCCAGCAATCCCATTACTGGATATATATCCAAAGGATTATAAATCGTTCTACTATAAGGACACGTGCACACAAATGTTCACTGCAGCACTGTTTACAATAGCAAAGACCTGGAATCAACCCAAATGCCCATCGATGATAGACTGGACAAGGAAAATGTGGCACATATACACATGGAATATTATGCAGCCATCAAAAATGATGAGTTCGTGTCCTTTGTAGGGACATGGATGAACCTGGAAACCATCATTCTCAGCAAAATGACACAAGAGCAGAAAATCAAACACCACATGTTCTCACTTATAGGCAGGTGTTGAACAATGAGAACACACAGACACGGGGAGGGGAGCATCACAGACTGGGGTCTATTGGGGGGAAATAGGGGAGGGACAGTGGGGGGTGGGGAGTTGGGGAGAGATAGCATGGGGAGAAATGCCAGATATAGGTGATGGGGAGGAAGGCAGCAAATCACACTGCCACATGTGTACCCATGCAACAATCTTGCATGTTCTTCACATGTACCCCCAAACCTAAAATGCAATAAAATAAATTTTTTTTTTGAAAGTAAGTGTTTGTTTGAAAGCTGCTCTGAAATGTTTCCAGGGCTGGATCTTTTATACTTGCCATCTTCTCTGGCTGGCTAAGGCTTGAGTCTGTCTGTCTGTCCTCTCTCTGGTCAAACTCTTCCCATTGCAGGGGAAATCTAACAGAGAGAATTGATTAGATAATTGAGGAAAGAATTGGGAAGTCAAACAGGATGGCAAGGCAGACTAGGGCTGCAGTGGTAACAGGAGGGGTGGTGCCACCAAAGGCCAGAATCTAGGGTCACTGTAATGGAGCTGTCTAGTTGGGAGCTGGAGGAACTGAGCAGACACAGCACTACCAAAGGCTCAACAAGGGAAGAAAATGCACCAAGTCTTGTCCTGCCTCTGGCCTGTCAATATCCTGCAAGTATCTCTTATCAGTCCAACAGACCAGGAAGCCCTTGACAAGGGAGGCTGGGGAATGTATATTTCCCTGTAGAGCAGGAAATGTATTAGAAAGGAAACAGGTCCAAGCTGTAGGTGATAGGGTAGCTCCATAGATGTTCACTACGTAGACTCAGGGTCTTTAGACCTGAAAGGGAGTTCAGAGCACACCAAGACCATACCTCTACTTTACAGATAAGGAAACTGAAGCAGAGAGAGAGAAAGAGAGAAAGAAAGTGGGGGTGGGGAAGAGAGATAGAGAGAGCGAGAGAACAGTCAATCTGGAGCCAGAATCTTGATCTCTAGATATCCGGGACCCAGAGTACTTTTTCCCTGAATACTTCCGGTGGCTCTTTCTATGAGCAGCAGAGTCCCAAGTGCCAGAGGCTTTGCAGTCCATGCTTCCTGCCTCTTCTGCCAACTTTCAAGTTGCCTTATTAAAACTCAGCTGTGGCGGCGTAGGGGGGTGGGTGCCAAGATGGCCAAGAGAAGCCAGTGCTGGAATGCAGCTCCCAGCGAATGAGAGGCAGAGGGCTGGAGGACTTCACAGTTCCAAAGGAGGTGCTAGGTTCTTTTCTGTGGGACTGATAGGGCACTGGAATTTGGCCCAGGGAAGGAGCCACAGGGCAAGAACCACCCAGGGGGGCAAATCAAGACAGGTGGGGAGGTGCTTCCCCACCTGAAATCCGCAGCTGGCTGGAAGGGTCGGGGGACTTAACCCCCTTGATAATGTTTCAGATCCTGTGTTTGCCTCATCCTTCCTGCCACCCACAGTCCACGGGGGCCCTGCCAGACAGTGGGGCACTATGAGTAATTGATGCAAATCTGAGCAGCGGCTACTGCCCGGCTCAACAAGTTGTCACAGGGACCTGGATGGGAGTTTAGACTAATGCCAGTGGGACAGACCATCCCACAGAGGGAGGCAGAGTTGAAAGCAGGGAAACAGATCAGAAGGCCTTGCAGGCCCCACCTCCACAGAACTCAAACTGAAGCCCTCATTAGAGAACGTGGCAGCAAATATACCAGCTTGACCCCAACCAGGAAGATCAAGCTCTGGGAGAGATGCCATTGGGAAGGTGGGGCCAATCTCACCTGCAAACAAATTCCAGGAAAGGACCACCCACCCAGGAACCTGACTGAACCTGAGAGAGCCCAGCAATGGCTTCTACAGGCCAAAAAAGATACAACTCCAACCTCAGTAGAAAAGAAAAGTCCACTCAGAGACTCCTCCTGAAATCACCAACTTCAAAGATTAAAGAGAGACAAATCCATGAAGAAGGTAAAAAAAACCAGTGCAAAAGGGATGAAACCACCAAAGAACAGAACACCTCTTCTCCTCCCAGGGATCACAACTCCTCACCATCAAGGGAACAAAAAAAGACAAAGAATGAATCTGACAAATTGACAGAAGCAGGCTTCAGAAGATGGGTAATAACAAACTTATCTGAATTAAAATACCATGTTCTAACCCAATGCAAAGAAACTAAGAACCTTTAAAAAAGGTTAGACAAAATGCTAACTAGAATAACCAGCTTAGAGAAGAACATAAATGACTTGATGTAGCTGAAAAACACAGCACGAGAACTTCCTGAGGCATACACAAGTTTCAACAGCCGAATTGATCAGGCAGAAGAAAGGATATCAGAGATAGAAGATCAAATCAATGAAATAAAATGAGAAGGTAAGATTAGAGAAAAAAGAGTGAAAAGAAATGAACAAAGCCTCCAAGAACTATGGAATTATATGAAAAAAACCTAATCTACACTTGATTGGCATACCTGTATGTGATGGGGAGAATCAATCCAAGTTAGAAAACACTCTTCAAGATAATATCCAAGAGAACTTTTCCAACCGAACAAGGCAGGCAACATTCAAATTCAGAAAATACAGAGAACACCACAAAGATATTCTTCAAGAAGAGCAACCCCAAGGTACATAGTTGTCAGGGTTGAAATGAAGGAAAAAATCCTAAGTGCAGCCAGAGAGAAAGGTCGAGTCACCCACAAAGGAAAGACCATCAGACTCACAGTGGCTCTCTTGGCAGAAACTCTGCAAGCTAGAAGGAAGTGGGGGCCAATATTCAACATCCTTAAAGAAAAGAACTTTCAACCCAGAATTTCATATCCTGCCAAACCAAGCTTCATAAGTGAAGGAGAAATAAAATCCTTTATGGACAAGCAATTGCTGAGAGATTTCACTGCTATAAGACCTGCCTTACAGGAGCTGCTGAAGGAAATACTAAACAGGGAAAGAAAGAACCAGTACCAGCCACTGCAAAAACGTACCAAATGGTAAAGAATAATGATGCAATGAAGGAGCCCCATCAATTAACAGGCAAAACGACTAGCCAGTAACAAAATGGCAGGATCAAATTCAAACATAACAATATTAACCTTGAATGTAAATGGCCTAAACATCTCAACAAAAGACACAGACTAGCAAACTGGATAAAAAATGCATATTGACGGTATCCATCTCACATGCAAAGACACACATAGACTCAAAATAAAGGGATGGAGGAAGATTTACCAAGCAAATGGAGAGCAAAGAAAAGCAGGGGTAGCAATCCTAGTCTCTGATAAAATGAACTTTCAACCAACAAAGGTCAAAAGAGACAAAGAAGGGCATTATATAACGGTAAAATGATCAATGCAACAGGAAGAGCTAACTATCTGAAATATTTATGCACCCAATGCAGGAGCACCCAGATACATAAAGCAAGTCCTTAATGACCTACAAAGAGACTTAGACTCCCACACAATAACAGTGGGAGACTTCAACACTCCACTGTCAATATTGGACAAATCAATGAGACAGAAAATTAACAAGGATATCCAGGACTTGAATGCAGATTTGGACCAAGCAGACCAAATCGACATTTACAGGACACTCCTCCCCAAATCCACAGAATACACATTCTTCTCAGCACCACATTGCACTTACTCCAAAATTGACCACATAATTGAAAGTAAATCACTCCTCAGCAAATGCAAAAGAACAGAAATCATAACAAACAGTCTCTCAGACCACAATGCAGTCAAATTAGAACTCAGGATTAAGAAAAGCACTCAAAACCGCACAATCACATGGAAACTGAACAATTTACTCCTGAATGACCAATGGATAAACAATGAAATTAGGGCATAAATAAAAATGTTCTTTGAAACCAATGAAAATGAAGATACAATGTACCAGATCTTATGGGACACATTTAAAGCAGTGTCTAGAGGGAAATTTATAGCAATAAATGCCCACATGAGGAACAAGGAAAGATCTAAAATCAACATCCTATCATCAAAATTGAAAGAGCTAGAGGAGCAAGATCAAAAATCTCAAAAGCAAGCAGAAGACAGATATAACTAAGATCAGAGCAGACCTGAAGGAGAGACACAAAAACCCTTCAAAAAATCAATAAATCCAGGAGCTGCTTTTTCAAAAAGATCAACAAAATAGACAGACCACTAGCTAGACTAATAAAAAAGAGAGAAGAATTGAATAGATGCAATAAAAAGTGATAAAAGGGAGATCAATACCAATTCCTTGGAAATACTAACTACCATCAGAGATTACTACAAACAACTCTATGCACATAAACCAGTAAATCTGGAAGAAATGGATAAATTCCTGGACACTTGCACCCTCCCAAGACTAAGCCAAGAAGAAGTTGAAACCCTGAATAGACCAATAACAAGGTCTGAAGTTGAGGCAGCAATTAATAGCCTACCAACCAAAAAGAGTCTAGGTTCAGTTGGGTTCACAGCTGAATTCTACAAGACATACAAAGAGGAGCTGTTACCATTCCTGTTGAAACTATTCCAAACAATACAAAAAGAGGGAATCCTGCCTAACTCTTTCTATGAGATCAACATCATCCTGATACCAAAATCTGGCAGAGACACAACTAAAAAAGAAAACTACAGGTCAATATCCATGATAAACATCAATGCAAAAATCTTCAATAAAATATCGGCAAACCAAATCCAACAGCACATCAAAAAGCTTACCCACCATGATTAAGTAGGCTTCATACTGGGGATGTAAGGCTGGTTCAACATATGCAAATTTATAAATGTAATTCACCACATAAACAGAAGCAAGAACAAAAACCACGTGATTATCTCAATAGATACAGAGAAGGCCTTTGACAAAATTCAACAGCCTTTATGCTAAAAACTCTCAATAAACTAGGTATTGATGGAATGTACTTCAAATCAATAAAAGCTATTTATGACAAATCCACAGCCAATATCATATTGAATGGGCAAAAATTAGAAGCATTCCCTTCAAAAACTGGCACTAGATTTAGAAAAAGAAGAAGTCAAATTGTCCCTATTTGCAGACGACATGATCATATATTTAGAAGACCCCATTGTCTCAGTCCAAAACCTCCTTAAGCCAATAAGCAGCTTTGGCAAAGTCTCAAGACACAAAATCAATGTGCAGAAATCACAAGGATTCCTATACACCAATAACAGACCAACAGAGAGCCAAATCATAAATGAACTCCCATTGCTACAATTGCTACAAAGAGAATAAAATACCTAGGAATGCAATTAACAAAGGAGGTAAAAGATCTCTTCAAAGAGAACTGCAAACCACTGACCAAGGAAATAAGAGAGGACACAAACAGATGGAAAAACATTCCATGCTTATGGTTAGGAAGAATCAATATTGTGAAAATCACCATACTGCCCAAAATAATTTATAGATTCAATGCTATCCCCATTAAGCTACCATTGACCTTCTTCACAGAATTGGAAAAAAACACTTTAAACTTCATATTGAACCAAAAGAGAGCCTGAATAGCCAAGACAATCCTAAGCAAAAAGAACAAAGCTGGAGGCATCATGCTACCTGACTTCAAACTATACTACAAGGCTACAGTAATCAAAACATCATAGTACTGGTCCCAAAAGAGAGATATAGATCAGTGGAACAGAACAGAGGCCTCAGAAGCAATGCCACACATCTACAACCGTGTGATCTTTGACAAACCTGACAAAAACAAGCAATGGGGAAAGGATTCCCTGTTTAATAAATGGTATTGGGAAAACTGATTAGCCATAGGCAGGAAGCTGAAACTGGACTCCTTCCTGACACCTTACACTAAAATTAACTCCAGATGGATTAAAGACTTAAACATAAGATCTAACATCATAAAAACCCTAGAAGAAAACCTAGACAAAACCGTTCTGGACATAGGCACAGGCAAGGACTTCATGACTAAAACACCAAAAGCAATGGCAACAAAAGCCAAAATAGGCAAATGGGACCTAACTAAACTTAAACTTTTGCACAGCAAAGGAAACAATCATTAGAGTAAAACAGCAACCAACAGAATGGGAAAAAATTTTCACAATCTACTCATCAGACAAAGGGCTAATATCCAGAATCTACAAATAACTAAAGCACACATTTACAGAAAAAAAATAAACCCATTCAAAAGCAGGCGACAGATATGAACAGACACTTTTCAAAAGAAGACAAATATTCGGCCAACAAATGAAAAAATGCTCATCATCATCGGTCATTAGAGAAATGCAAATCAAAACCACATTGAGATACCATCTCATGCCAGTTAGAATGGTGATCATTAAAAAATCTGGAGACAACAGATGCTGGAGAGGATGTGGATAAAAAGAACACTTTTACACTGTTGGTGGGAGTGTAAATTAGTTCAACCATTGTGGAAGACAATGTGGTGATTCCTCAAGGATCTAGAAATGGAAATTCCATTTGACCCAGAAATCCCATTACTGGGTATTTAGCCAAATAATTATAAATCATTCTATTATAAAGACACATGCACACGTATGTTCATTGCTATTTACAATAGCAAAGACCTGGAACCAACCCAAATGCCCATGAATGACAGACTGGACAAAAAAATGTGGCACATAAACACCATGGAATACTATGCAGTCATAAAAAAAAAACAAAACAAACAAACAAAAAAAAAAAAAAACAAAAAAAAACACGATGAGTGATGAGTTCATGTCCTTTGTAGAGACATGAGTGAACCTAGAAACCATCATTCTCAACAAACTTACATAAGAACAGAAGACCAAACACTGCATGTTTTCACTCATAGGCGGATGATGAACAATGAGAACACTTGGACACAGGGAAGGGAACAACATTCACAGGGCTATGTAGGGGGCTGGAGGAGGGGACAGTGGGGTTGGGGTGGGGAGGAGGGGGAAGGATAACACCGGGAGAAATGCCTGATGTAGACAACGGGGTGGGGATGGAGACAGCAAACCACCATGGCATGTATGTAACTACGCAACAATCCTACAGAATGCAGGATGTGCACATGTACCCCAGAGCCCAAATACAATTAAAAAAAAAAAAAAAAAAAAGCTCCCTGTGTCTCGACATATGCTCAGCCTGGATTTCACATAATGAAGCTTAGCAGACAGTAAGAATCCCTTTCCCAAGAAAGAATGAGCGACTTGAGTCACTTTACCTGAGCCAGATGGGCCCAGGCATGGCTGAAGAAGGTCCAAGAAGAGGGCAGATACATACTAAAAGCTCAAAACAGAGAGCACTGTGCAGGGAGTCCACAGAGCCAGGATCTGGTTGGTCACAGGTACACACCTTCCCGTGATCCAAAGAAGAACGTGCTTACGGAGCAGCCTGTGCTGTGCAAGCTGTTCCTGGGCATTATTCTCAGCTTATTGCATCTTTATTCTACAACCTTTACTGGGAACCACCAAGCCCCAGGCCTGAGCTGAGCACTTGACAATGACAATCCTATATTTTCTCTCATTATCTCTCCAAACGGGTATTGTCAACCTAATTTTATATGAGAAGAAACTGAGTCAGAGTATACCTATTTCTCAGTCATTCACTCAATCCTGAGGGTCTCTTATCTACTAGGTACTGTGCTAAGCCTTCTCTAAGTCATTATGTTACTTAATCCTGAAATTGGCATTATGGTCTACAATAATCCTTTCAGACGAGGAAGCTGAGACCTGAAGAACATATTGATTTTATTCATTATTTCAGTGAATTCTGAAGTAGGCCAAGCTGTCTTTTCTACCATGGGGCAGGAGTGACCAGAGCACAGGCCAGGCCTGCAGTCTCCCTGGAAGACTCTCCTAAGTGCCCTTTCCCTCTGGCCATGGGTTTGGCCCATCTGTTACCAACAGGCCTGCAGGTGGCAGGTTAGTAGGACTAGCCTTTAGGAATCTTTCCAGACCCCTGCCCTTTGGCCTAGCTCTCAGCTTTGCAGCATTGGTGACCCTACACTGGTTCATGTCAGCCTCAGATTTGCTTTCTAAGAGAGGCAGGGCTAGGATCCTTTTCTCCATTTGACTGCTGAAGATGGAGGCAAGCCCTGCAGCCTGTGCGGTCTGAAACTGTAGAGTAAGAGTATAGTGGATCCCTCGGTGTCCTGGCTGGATTCCCTCTATTAAGCTGGGGCACGTAGTCTTCAGTGGCTGTAAG
The DNA here is from genome assembly GCF_048565385.1 of Saimiri boliviensis. Taxonomy (NCBI): domain Eukaryota; kingdom Metazoa; phylum Chordata; class Mammalia; order Primates; family Cebidae; genus Saimiri; species Saimiri boliviensis. The sequence goes on from NC_133449.1 coordinate 117,210,244, forward strand.
TATCAGCTGCCAGTGGCTCACAGGTTTTCCTTTCTCCAGACAATTGTCCGGAGAAGATTGTGAGCCCTTTTTCCTCAGGGGTTAAATTCCCCAATCCCTGAGAATGACCTGTGGCCAATGATCCACTGACATGAGGGGCTGAAAGCCTGGACACTTGCCTCGAGTGGAAGCCCCTCTGAGTTGTGATTCATGCTCTAGGGCTCACCGGGCATCCAGGCTGAAGCCAGGCACCAGCCAAGAGCAAATCAGCCCTTCCCTTACTCTAGCCCACTTCTCTTATTCTCTTTCTCTGGGAAAAAAAAATGGAATCACTCGTATCCGTGTTCTGGGTTCTGCTTCTAAGGATGATGAAAGTATCTGCGTAAAATCTTGGAAATTACCCAGTCCAAGTCCCCATTTTTAGGGTCCTGCCTTGTTCCCAAGCCGGGATGGGTTGCCTTTTTCATTGAAGCTTATACTGAATTTTCTTATAATTGTTTGCTTATCTGTTGGTCCCTTTGGATTGACTAAAAGATATTCAAGGACAGGACCGAGTTGTCGTCAACTTTTTGTCTTGCTCTTCGGTGCCTGCCTGTGGTAAATACCCACTGATAAGAATAACAATAATATTAAATATTGCTGACACTCACCAATAATTTACTATAAGCCAAGTTCTAGTGATTTGACATATATTGATTTACTTATACCTTTATATAATCCTCTTAAATAGGAACTATTATTATCCCATTTTGCAGGTGAGGAAACTGAGGCCCAAGGAGAGCTATGAAAGGGAAGCATCAGGACTGGAATGTTGCACTGCTGACTTCTCCCTGGGGCTCTCTCTCTTTCTCTATGCTCAGAGAGGATACGCAGCTCCACTCTGAAGGCAGGTAAGAATGTGCTCAAAAGTTTCCCGAACAGTGTTTCTCATCCTACCCTCTGAGTACAAGAAAGTAGCAGTATGCTTGACAAAAGCAAACCAGAACAAAACTAAACATCCTGGTCTCCTAGCATGAATCATACCAAAGTGGGAAAGAGAGATTGATTATTGAATGCTGGGTCTCTGCTCCAGGTAATATTTCATCAGTCTAGGAAAGGAAGGCATCCCAGAAGCCTGTCCAAGAGGTGGCTGGGGAAAGCAGCAGGAAGGAAGCTCTCTTCTGAACTTTAGCAACCACTGCCCCTGAGAGTATTTTTACCTCCCTGGAGACACATCAACTCCTCAGACACAACATCTCTTTCCTCTTTCCACTTAGGATCTGAACCATGCAGGGAATCTCCGGATCTCAAGGCTATAAGAGACTCTAGCAGTCACCTAACTCATCCCCAATTCAGGAATGATAATAATAGTAAGAAAATTTGTTAGCATGTAATGAGTACTTGCTATGGAACAGGCACTGTGCTAAGTGCTTTATGTATTTGTCTCAACCATCCTAGGAGGTGGGTTCTGCAGGTAGCTCCAATTTGCCGAAGAAGAAACGAGGTAGAGAAGTAACTTGCTTTAAATCATGCAGAAAGTAAGTATATTTGTTAGGATAGCATTAGTTCTGTAGCAAGTAATCCCCAAAATGTTAATGCTTAAAGCAATAAAGTTCTTAACAGTCTAGAACCTCTGAACAGCCTACCATTCCAGTAAAAGTATTTCTGGTCACTGAGTACTGTCCTCTACATGGTGCTTTGGGGACCCCGACTCCTTCTGTCTTGCAGCTCTGCTGCTCTCTAGGACCTTTCCTCTATCAACCCACCTGGTAAAAGAGAGAGCATGGAGCAGGCATATCTAGTCCTTAGAATCTTGCTCCAGATGTTACTTGTGTCACTTCCTTTCCTATCACTGGTAAGAAACAGTGATGGAGTCAAATCTCGATGCACGGGGGAGCCAGGCACTTCTTAGGAACAACTCTGCATTGTAGAATGAAAGCAATGAATGAAGGCAGGACGAGAGAGAAGAGGGAGTGAACATTGCAACTTTATCTGTCCTCTGTAACCAAAAATTTAAGAGTCTTCTCAAAACTCCTCCAGAAACTTCCACTTAGGTCTCATTGGTCAGAGCGGGATCACAGATCTGTCCCTAGCTACAAGGAAAACAGGAAAGACCGAGAATAAGATTGGCAGGATTAGCTTATATCCATCATGTTCTATGACCTGGAAGTGAGTGTGTTGCCTTCTAGAACTAAAACAGGATGCATTTAGCAAGGAAGAGTGGGGGTATATGCATATGAAGGAACCAGCTGCTTGGGTCTATCACACATTCATTTATTCAAAGTCTATTCCACAAATGTCCACTAAGCACCTTCTCTGTGTCAAGCACAGCACCAGGTGCTGGAAGAGGTGTTCTTTCTATCATGTAAGGCCATTCTCACGTCCACTCAATACTTCACTGAAACTGCCCTCACCAAGGCTACCAGGAAGCTCAAGGGAAATAAATCCCAGAGACATCTTCCAGGACTCTTCCTAGACATTGTGGCTGCATTAGATGCTTTTAGCATGTCATGGTCATCTCTATTCTTTGGGGTGGCCCGAAACAAATCCAGGGTCCCAGGATCAGATGTGGACATGGCATGACCAGATGTGAAGGTGTTCCCCTTCATGAGCTCCATCAGCAGAGAGGATGCTGAAGAGCTGGCAGCCTGACCCACAAGCCGCTCCTTTGACTGGCTCCCTGGCGAGGTGCAGGGAGGCGCCTTTCCCATCATTTCTGATGACTGAACCAAATACATGTTCAGAATGTATAGAAAGTTATTTGGGCCAAATTTCCATGTTAACTGTTCAGGTCAAAAATGCTCAATGTCAGTTAAATTTGGTTGGATTATAAGACAACACAGTCAAGATCAAGAACATGTGGCCTGATTTGATTTAACCCAGAGAAGAAATGCCTTTTTCTTTCTGCTGAGCTATAACATTATACATATAAAGATACACACACGCTTGCTCTCTGCCAGAAATGTCAACTGCTTTTGATCTCTCCCTCTAGATATTAAAGTTTCCCCTCCTTGCCCCTCAGCCTGGTGGGCCCCGTAAGGGCTTTCAAACCAATAAACAAGCCCAGAGCTGCTGAGATGGTGGAAGCTGTTTGCCTTTCTGAGCCAGAGCACCGTGGCCCAAAGGTCGTGTTTAATCAGCCTCAAGGTTTTGGTTAACATTGACTTAGAGTTTAAAATAGCATTTCAATAACCTCGAACCCTTCCTACTCCCCTTCATCAGCCATGGGAAGAAGGAGACAGAGGCCCGTGGGTTTGGGGTTTTGTGTGTTTGTTGTTAAGGTTCTGAAGCAAATGAGCTGTGCTTGGCTGGTGGCCATGGTGGAGAGCTGGCCTCCTGGCTTCAGGGAGGGACCTGGCCTGAATGCCAGAACCAGGTCCTGAGGGCCCCCTGCTAATAGGACTTAATGTAGCAGAATGGCAGTTACAGATGGAAGTTGTGTTTTTTCTTCTCTTCTTCTCACACTCTAAAGATAGATCATGCTCTTTAGAAGAAAGCAAGTGGCCAGCCTTGTATAAATTCTCTGTTTTGCCCACTGTAGTGAGTGGGAGAGGAGAGCAGAGGCATTACAGTCTGACTTACAAGCTGGTTGCAAACTCACCCAAGACTGAAGATGGTGGAAAGCACTCACTGCCATTCCTTCCCTTAGAGAGGTCCTTCATGCCACACAAAATTTCCCTGAGATGGCTGTTTGGCTGCTTCTGCTCTCTCTGTTCTCCTTCCTTTTTTCCAAATTCTTGACCCTCGCTGGACATTCCCAAAATATTCTTAGCCAACCCAGTTTCTCCCCCTTTCCCTTTCTTTATTTTCTTCTTGTAGTTCTCAGAATAACCATAGAATATAGTGGTAATGCAGTATCTTGAGATAGGGAGGAACTGCTTGGGACAGCTGATATGGCTTGGCTCTATGCCCCCACCCAAATCTCATCTTGAATTGTAATCCCCAAAATCCCCACCTTTGCCAAGGGAGAGACCTTGACAAGGTGGGAGGTGATTGGATTGTGGGGACAGTTTCCTCCATGCTGTTCTCATGATAGTGAGTGAATTCTCACAAGATCTGATGATTTTATAAGTGTTTGACAGATGATTGTAAATTTCCTGAGGCCTCCCTGCCCAGGCAGAACTGTGAGTCAATTAAACATCTTTCCTTTAAAAATTTCCCAGTCTCAGGTAGTATCTTTGTAGCAGTGTGAAAATGGACCAATTTGGCCAGGCACGGTAGCTGATGCCTGTAATCCCAGCACTTTAGGAGGCTAAGGTGGGCATATTAAAAGGTCAGGAGTTTGAGACCAGCCTGGCCAATCTGGTGAAGCCCCTTCTCTACCAAAAATACAAAAAAATTAGCCAGCTGTGGTGGTGGGTGCCTGTAGTCCCAGCTCTCGAGAGGCTGAGGCAGAAGAATCATTTGAACCCAGGAGGCAGAGGTTGCAATGAGCAGAGATTGCAACATTGCATTCCAGCCTGGTGACAGAGCAAGACTCTGTCTCAAAACAAAGGACTAATTTAATTGCCCAAGCCCTGTTCCTATTCCTCCTAGAGAAATATCCTGCATTGGGAAGAAGCTGTGCAGAATAGCCCAGCCTTTGTTCCTCCTGCCACTGGAAGCAGAATGTCTTTCAAAACTTTGTTCAGTGAGTCGTGTTGTCCTGAAGTATATAACTCAGGGCAGGTTGCCTTCAGGGTCCTATGATTCATCCTCCATCCTCCATCCATCATACTTTCTTAAGCCTTGGAGGATCTGCTTACAATGGATTATAGGCTTCCTTTGTCCTTGTGGTCTATATGTAAGCAGTCATGTAACTTGTGTGACTATGTTCTTTCCCACTGGACTAAGGCAACTGGTAAAGTTGTAACCAGAATGAAGTGGGTGGAAGCATTCAGACTCCTATTCCTGGTGGTTGGCATGGTGATGATCTCACTGTTCTCCATGCAGTGGGAGTCAACCCTTGGGAATCGTTATTAGTGAACCTACTTCACAACCCTCCTCCCACAGGATTCTGGTCCTTTACTGATAGCATCATTCCTGGCCTATCCTTGGAGCCTGGTAGTAGACAGGCTCTATTTAAGACAAATTTGGCCCTTACTAACAATCTTCCTAGTAAAGCATTCTTTCAATGTATTGCTATACTTAAAAATCTCCTCCTCATCTGGCTACCCAGTGAGTCTGGAGCTAATCATCTTTGGGTTAAATAGTTCAGCCAGTCTGTATTAATCAACATAAGGTAGGCTATGCTGCAAAAACAAAATAACCATGTCTCAATCCAACAGGGTTCATTTGTCACTTATAAAAATCCTGGCTGGGTACAGTGGCTCATACCTGTAGTCCCAGCACTTTGGGAGGCTGAGGCAGACGGATTATGCGGTCAGACATTAGAGACCAGCCTGATCAACATAGTAAAACCCCATCTCTACTAAAAATACAAAAAAATTAGCCAGATGTGGTGGCAGGTGGCTGTAATCCCAGCTACTCAGGAGGTTGAGGCAGGAGAATTGTTTGAACCCGGGATGCAGAGGTGGCAGTGAGGTAAGATTGTGCCATTGGACTTCAGCCCCAGTGACAGTGTGATACTCTGTCTCTAAGGAAAAAAAAATTCCATGCAAGTGAAGCAGCTCTTCATGCCATCTGGTCTCCATGCAGTGACTCAGTGATCCAGGCAGTCTCCCTTATCTCAACACATGGCCTCATGGCCAATAAAAAGACAACTGGAAAGCTGAGCATCAATATTTAAATGCTTTGGCTCAGAAGTATCACTCACCACTTCTGCTCACAGCCCACTGGCCAGAACAAATCATATAGCCATACTGACTGCAAGAGATTTGGGAAATTTTAGGGAACATATGGATATTAAGCAAGCTGGAAATTCCTTTGCCCCACATCCCCTCTCTCCATATCTCAGACTCATCATAATTTCTAAGAGAACTCATGGGTTCTTAATGGGGTATGGAGAAGTCACTTCTAAATCTATTGTTAGAGATGGACTGGGATATGCCAGAACCCTGAAGCAGAGCTAGAAGGGACACTGCTAGAATAGTAATAATAGCTAATATTTATTAGGTACTTCCTATATGTCAAGCGTGTGCTTCACCTTTTCGTGCATTGCCTTATTTATTCCTCTCAATGACCCTGAACCTCAGAGAAGTTAAGTGATTTGCCCCAGTCTCTTGGTCACTACTGGGCAGAGCCCCCGCTTCACACTGCAGAGGACTAGGCCACCCTGGCTGTGTTTGCATCAATTGCAAGGGGTCATTGTGCCTCCAGAGTGGAGCTTTCAGCTCCTGCCATTGCTGATGGTTGCCAGCCTCAGTGGTCCCCAGAAAGTGCATCACCTAAAGACGCTGCCCCTCGGAGGTCCTGGTGTCCCTCCAGCCATGCCTTCTTGGTAGGCCAGGCATCCCCAGGGTTAGGTTCTTATAGAATGGTTGCTCTGATCCCACCTGAATGCCCAGAAGATTTGGCTGAGAATCTCATCAGTGCGTGCAGACCTCTGGTGGGCAGTCCTGGTGTCCAGGAAAGAGAGGTGGGCAAACTCCAAGGCTTGTCTTCAAGCAGAGCACCATGACCAGCCCCAGGGAGAGAAAGAAGAGCTGCCTCCTCAGGGCTCTCTCCCTGACGCAGCCTCCCTACAGCTGGATGGGAGCTAAGCCTGACAAGAGAAGGTCTGATCCGTAGCTAAATATTATAATACGGGACTGGGGATATTTCATTGTCACATCCTAATCCAGACTCCAAGAACTGGGTACACATGTACCAGGAAAGCTGGTTAGGTGGGGCAAAAATTTCTTCGCTCATTTGGCCACTAATTGGGTAGCTAATAGCTGTGCAGGCTCTGCCTCCGGCCCAGAAAGAGAAATGACACAAGGCTTCCTGTGCTGGAGGAGAGGCTATCCTCCTGCAGGCGGTGAACAGATTATCCCAAGAGAAGGGGGAAATGGATATAGTAGAAGGAGATACAAAATATGATGGGATCCCAGGAGTGGCAGTCAGTTCCCACAGGTAGGGAAGGCTTCAGTGAGGAGATGATGAGGATTCTGAAGGACTTCACCTCATTTGACCCCAGGGGTTGGGGCAGGCAGAGAGAACAGCATGTGCAAAACCCATGGCTGTGGAAATGCATATTGTATCCCGACAATGCTGATCTATCCTGCATGACTATGATGCTGGGTATAGGCTGTGCAGAGGAGATAGAAATAGCTGGAGAGAGATTTCTGCTTTGAGATGATGGGCTCTGGGGGAAATTCACAGGAATGGTGGCATTTGACTTGAACCCTCCTGAAAGTTGAGTGGATGTGGAGATGGATAAATCAGAGTTTATCCTGGGCAGAGGCTCAAAGCTAAGGAGATCAGGGTTTGTGTGAGGAGGGCAGAGGACTCCAGGCAGTGGGGAGGCTTTTCATTTGCCGTGTAACAAATTGCTACAAACACAGCAGATTGAAACAACACCTGTTTAATAGCTCACAGGTCTGTAGGTCAAAGTCTGACATAGCATGACCTTATTCTCTGCCCAGGGTCTCACCAGCTGAAATCAAGGTGTTTCCTGGGGCCACAGCTCTCGCCAGGGGCTCATGGTACTCTTCCAAGCTCTCTGGTTGTTGATAAAATTCATATCCTTGTGGCTGTGGAATTGAGGTCCCCAGTTGCCTGCCTTCAGCCCTGAGAGGTTGCCTTTCCATCAGTAGTGCACACCCTGAGTGTTTACTTTCTCCATGGCCTGAGTCTACCTGACTTTCCATTAACCATTCAGTGGAAGAAAACTCTCTGCTTTAAAGGGCTCCCATGAGCAGGTTAGATTTGCCCCAACAATCTCTGTATATGAAGGTCAACCGATGTAGGACTTTAATTTTACCTGAAAAAATCACTTCACCTCAACACCTAGATTCATGTTTGAATAACCACGGGTCAGGAATCTTGGGGGTGGGGCAGCTTCGAATTATACCTACCATTCTGAGCAGCTAGAGTAGAAGAGCAGAAAATGTGAAATAGAGTATTAGGGAGAGGAAGTAGGCCCAGGGAGAGGAAGCAGGCCAAGGCCGAGGAGTCTCCTAAGGCAGGTAAAGGTTGACATTCACCTTGAGGCTTGGACTCAGAGCAGTGATGTTCCCTGGGGGCCTGGGTTAGGGTGGACTGTATGGAGGGGCCAAGACTTAGGGTAGAAGCTGCTGATCCTGATTGACTCTACCTGGGCTAGGCTCCCACTGGGCTTCTGAGTCCCCTGTGGGAGGGAAGAGGCAGGGCAAATACCTGCAGGGAAGAGACTCTCGGCCCCACCAGGTAGGTTCCCCAGCCCAACTAGCCTTCAGTCCCTGCTAGGTTTCTAGTGCCACAGCTGCCTGGAGACACAGAAAGCCTCCATCCAAGGTTCTGCTGGTGCAGTCACTTCCCTCCTAAGCCCCCATGTCCCCACTGCCTGGGCTGAAGCAGGTGTAGCTGGAAGACACTTCTATCTCCATTTCCAGGGGAGGCCTTGGGTCAAAGCAGGTAGCCAAAGCTTAGAAGAGTCAAGAAGCATGATTAGGGCCATCTCTGTATGTTTTCAGAGGTGGAAACTGAGGCCCAGAGACTCTAAGTTCCGGGCAGGGTCAGAGCTGGTAAGGGAACTGAGATGTAGTCCTCTCTTTGTTCACTCAGGTTCCTGATATCCCTCCCATCTCAGGAGTCTGTATGCCTTTCTTTGCGTCCTTCCAGAAACTCTGGGGCTCAAGCCTTCCTATGCAGAAAAGAGACCCCAGTCTCACTTCTGACTGACTCTCTGGGAATTTGATGGGCTGCCCTGACCGGGATTAGGGGTTGGGACTGGGGCAATGCTTAACCCAGAGGAATGAGTTGCAAAAGTCAGCGTATCAGTGAAGGCAGAGAAGGAGGGAGTGGGGAACTCACAGGAAAAGAGCAGGGGCCTTCCTGGTGCTCCGACATCACAGCTCACGTCTCCTAGGCCCCCTCTGCCCTCCACATCAAGGGAGGCACTAAATTGTTCCCCTTGTTCCTTAACCTCTTTATTTTCTCCACCCCCACCCTCAGTTCTGAAATGTTTTCTTGAAATACTTTAGCGACTACATATGTGATGAGGACAGAAGGCTCTGGCTGTGATTGCCCTGAATTGTCATATTGTCTGAAGTCACACTTTGGACTGCCCAAAGCAACTGGGTCAGAGAGATTCACTAGGCACAGCCTGGAAAAGGAAGTCATACTCGTGGCCTCCTCCCTTTAGCGAGCCTCATCGGAGTCTGCACAGGAGTAAGCTTTGGTGCCCAGGTGGGGGGAAACTAGTGACATTCCCCCTGAGCACATGGAAGCAGATGCCTCGGAAAGCCTGTGGATTACTTGCCTGGCACGCACCGCCTGCTAATTAAGTTTCACTATTTACCTCTGGAAAGAGAAGAGGCTGTCTGGGCTCTGGAGAGGGCCTGACCCCTCCCCTCTCTCCTTCCCATCCTCCACCCAGAATCAGGCCTCAAAATCCTTCTGGCTCCATGCAAAGGGTAGGCACCCCTTTGGGGTGTGGAGGGGAGGAGAAGTTACATAAGACCATGCCCACCCCCAGGCCATCCTGCAGGTAAAGGACAAGACTGGAGGTAGGGGGTAAGAAAACGCAGCAGTTCAGCCTAAGCCAATTAGCTCTTTCTAGCTACATGACCTTGATCTTTCTGAAGGCCATTTTCCTCATTTGTAAAGTGGGGGAGATATTCACATTTACCCGTGAGGATGGTTGGAGAAATTAGAAGAGAGAGTGTGTGTTGTGGGGTGAGGGGGAGAAGCTATATGCCCACCCAGTGTGCCTTCTGCCCTTATTCTTTACTTACAAACCTATGAGTCTTTATTTGGGCAGTGAAGGGCTTAGATAAAATACTACATTTCTGGCCATTTTTGTAGCTAAGGATGACCCAGGAGCTGTGAATGGGAGCTATTGGTGGTGATGGTGGAGTTTCCAGGCAGGTTATAGAAGGCTGCCTCAGCTGAGAGACGAGTCTATTGTCTTTCCCTCCTCCTTTGCTCCTCCTTCTTGCCTGGAGTGCACACCTGATGGCTGGAGCTCCAGCAGCCATCTTGGAGCATGAAGCAACCTTGAGAGTAGATACACTTGCTGGAGAGGGTGGAACTAAAAGATGGAGCTATCACACTGGCCCTGGAATGTCTACTCCTGCGCTTATTCTGAGGGATAGAGAAATAATCACTAATTTTTATTTAAGCATTGGTTCTCAAACTTTAGCATGTGTTAGAATCACCAGGTGCTCATGCTAAAACATGGATTGTTGGGCTCGATCTTCATATGTTCTCATCCAGTCGGCCTGGAGTGCAGCCTGAGGATTTCATGTCCTAACGTTTTCCCAGGTAAGGCCACAGCGGCAGGTCGGGGTTTCACACTTTGAGAACCAATGATTGGAGCCCCAGTGGATCAGATGTTGATTTTACAAAGCAGAACCCAATCCTAATGTAGATAGCGGGATAAGCACTTTGTACTGAATAAATGGGATTCATGTTTTTCTGCAGGAAATAAGAGCAAGTCATTGTGAGGCTGCCCGTTCACCCCACCGAGACCCAGCAGTGAGAGTACACCAGAGGATCAAGGGGATGGAGGAGAGCAGAGGGACTGATGGCCACTATGCTCAGCCCCCACTAAAGGGCAGCCTTGACCTCAAGAACCCCAAAGGAGACTGGGTGGTCCCAACACCTTTGTGTGGGGAGAAGCTGAGTTCCCACCTTGCTCAGGCCTATTTTATAGCATCTCCTATTCTTCCACATGTCCTAGAAACGTAACAAGTATGCCAAGAAAGTTTTTTTTTTTTTTTTTTTTTTTTTTTTTTTCTCAAATCAGGGATCTCGGGTGAAATGTTTCCTGAGTCAAGCCCTCTGCAGGTATTATCTCAGTTAATCCTCATGACCCATCTCAAAGGTGAAGAAACTGAGGCTGACAATGGCTAAGTAACTTGCACGAAGTCACAAAATACTAGAAAGTGACGGAGCCCAGACTCCACCGTAAATCTGCCTGACTAGATGCTACATTCCAAACAATGATTTAAGACTGATGTCACCCCTGCTCCACCACAGCTGAGCTAAACTGCATTCCCAGAGACAGGAAAGCCAGAGGGCCTTGGGGCAGCTTTAGCAGAGGGTGAGGTGGCAGAGAGTTGGACCCACCGAAGCTCTGGGGCCACCCGCCTTCCCCAGTGTCCATGGATCCCCAGCAAGAGCTGAACAGTAGAGATTGTAGAGGCTGAGAGAGGTGGCCCCTTGCTCCTGGCAGGTGACCTGTGGTGACAGATTGGAAGCCATGCTTCTCCCAAGGGGAGGGGGTCGGTGACCCAGCACTTCTGGCTGTTCCAATAAAACATGAAGTTCGGCAACTCCAGGTGATCACTCTCTCCTCTGAGTGATGATCTTGCAATCAGCTCCCAAGCCAGCTTGATTTATCCATTCCAACCTGGGCAGCCCGAAAGGATGGATGAGCTCCAGGGCCTGCAGAGGAGAGCAGGGTCCCCGGGAGCAGCGAGGCTGTGGGAATTGGGGCTGTTTGTCACCAGCGAGCCCTGCTTAATTGTGGGAAGATGAAGTGAGGAGGTACTGGATTGCACTGTATAAATCACGGTCTTTTGTAATGCTGCCTGGGGCCCAGTCTGACTGGGAGGGTGCTCCTATTTGGAGAGCCACAGGACATAGACTGGCTGCTCTGCCCCTATAACCACTCTGTGAAAGGGGCAGGCTTGTTTAAGGGCCTCAAAGCAGACCCTGCAGGGAGGGACTGGAGAGCTATGTGGTGTTGCAACCACAGTGCAATCTGGTGCGCTCTGCAGCCAGGGTATCCTCGGTTCAAATCCTAGTTGTGCCATTGGCCGGCCACAGAGCAGTGGCCATGTCACATAATCTCTCTCTTCTGGGTGTCATGGTTAAGAGCACTGACTGTGGCTTTGAATTTGGGCTCTGCCCCTTACTAGCTGTATGGCTTTGGGCAAGTCACTTTATCTATCCATGTGCCTCAATTTCCTGATCTGTAAAATGGGGCTAAATAATAGGATTTAGCTAATAGGGCTGTGTCAGTTTCCCAGGCCTGCCATAACAAACAGCCATAAGCCAGGTGGCTTAAAGCAACATAACTATAATTCTCTCAGAGTTCTGGAGACCCGAAGATTGAAATGAAGGCGTTTGCAGGGCTGTATTTCCTCTGGAGTCTCTCGAGGAGAATCCTGCCTTGGCTCTTCCCACTTGTGGTGGTTTCAAGAGCTCCCTGGCTTGTGTCCACTCCTCTCCCACCTCTGCCTGTGTCTCCTATTGCCTTCTCCTCCCTGTGTCTATTCCCTCTGTTTCTCATGAGGACACTTGTCATTAGATTTAGGGCCTACCTGGGTAATCCAGGGGGATCTCATCTCAGGGTCTTTAACTTAATTACATTTGTCAACACCCTTTTTGCAAATAGGGTCACATCCACAAGTTTTGAGGGTTAGGAATCAAACATATCTTTTTTGGGGAGGTGGGGAGCGCTACTCAATTCACTGCAAGGGCTCGTATGAGAATTAATGAATTAATATTTGTAAAGTTCTTAGAAGATGGCCTGGTACACAGTAAGTGCTAACAAGTACCTGATGTATTTATAAATATATGTACAAATGTGTGTATAAGTATAAAATAGATGCAATATTATAAATTAAGATATATACAATATTATAAATTAAGATATACCATATTAATGCATATATTTATATATACATTAACATAGTATAATTTATCTATGTGTATATGTGTACAGAAAATAACGGCACACATCTTGCTGCAAGTCAGACTGAGACCACCTTTGCAAAAATTATAACAGTAAGAAAATTATGACAGTGGAAGAGATCTGATCTAACCAACCTTCATCTTGCCTTTAACCTCCAGACACTCAACAAATCACTACTGGGCTTGGGCCAAGACAACTTTGGGAGAAATTAGTTTATAGTTTAAGTGATAATAGCCCTTTTCCCAAACTAAATCACCTTTGTAAAGCTAATAGGAGACCACCAGGTTAGGAAGATGAGAAGAACCTGAATTCTGTGAAGATATAGACCTAACTGATTACTGGCTATTATTCCGGAGGTCACAAGATTTACAACTTCTCCAATTATTACCGCAGATAACATCACTATTACAGAACCTAAGACCGGCCTTTTGAGATGCCTTTTCAGGTCTTTGCATTTCTGATGACCTATGGCTCCACCCGGACCCTCCAATCAGTCCTGTGGCCCCGTCCAGAAGTAGACTCAGCACATGCAAGAGAATTAACGAATTGATGTCTGTAAAGGACCATTTTCCACACCTCCATGATTGCATCCCCTCCGACCAATCAGCCACACCCATTCCCTTGCCTGCCGAACCCTCGAGAAACCCTTGCTTCTGAACTTTCAGGGAGTCTGGGCTGAGTAATAACAAAACCCTGGTCTCCCATTCAGCCAGCTCTGCGTAGATTAAACTCTCTCTACTGCAGTTCCCCTGTCTTGATAAATCAGCTCTGTCTAACCCATTGGGTGATTACAAGACGACTGTAAAGATTAGAGAGGATGATGAGTGCCAAGTGGCTGTCACTGTCTCAGGGTAGAGAAGACACTCAACAAATGGTAGCTTTTGTAATTATGACATTGTACCAGGCCCAAGGATGGAGCAGAGCAATCATTCAAGTATTTATAGATATTTACTGATTATCTATCATGTACCAGGTGCTGTGTTAGGCACTCGGGAGACAGAAAGAGATAGAATACAATAATCCTCTGCCCTCATAGAGCTTATATTGTGGTGGGGAAAACAGATAAACAAATATATATATAATGTAATATCAGCCAGAGATAAAGAAGCGCAAACACTAGCTGTCAATAATGACTGCTGTAACTGTAATGCAAAAGCAAACTGCATCCTGGTAGAGAGTGGACCCCTTAGGAAGACAGGCATTAGAACTGATCATCCCCACCCACCATCTCAGGGTCTGCAAGTGGAAAGAGAGGACCTGGGGCTGATAGGCGAGTCTCAGAAGACTTCAGGGTGCAGAGGCAGGTCTTGAAGTATGAGGAGGGAGTACCCACTGTGATGTTTTAATATAATAAGGAATATATATGAGATCTTTGTTCGTGGTTCCTGACAGAGGGGCTCTAAGACCCTTGAAATCTCCTGAGTGCTGAGTGTCTTTTTGTATGTCAGTGAGATGATTGGTGGCTGGAAACCCCAGATAGCTTCAAGATGGGGACTGGTTGCCAGAGGAACCAACCATGTGATTAAAGGGCTGGAACTTTCAGCCCCGCTCCCTTACTTCTTGAGACAGGAGAGTAGCTGGAGATGGAGGTCAACCACCAATGTCCAAAGATTTAATCAATCATGCCTACATAATGAAGTCTCCATAAAAGTCTAAACAATTATAGATTGGTTAGTGCTTCCTCATGCCAGGAGGGTGGCACACCATAAATTTCACAGAAATTGAAGCTCCCATCCATGCTTGATGTAGGAGCTATTAACTATGACACTAAAAGAGTGTTGAGAGGCATGTCGGTGAAGTGCTATGTGAACCCATAGGGGTGTGCAACTTGCACACCTATTTGTACCAGGTGAGGACTGATGCACTATGGGAAATAAGACAGTTTTCACAGAGAAGGCATTATTTGAGTTGAGGCTTGAGTACAGATAGAATGATATCAAGTAAACGTTGAGGCAAAGGAATTTCAGGTAGAAAAAGCCAGCCATGCCTGGGCGTCCTTCCTCTTGGATCACTTGAATGACTCACTCTAGAGGCCACCAGCCATTATGCAGTGAGGACACTCAGACCACCCTAGAGAGAGGTCCATGTCATGAGAAACTGAGGCCTCCTGCCAACAGCCACCATCACTTAGCCATCTCTGAGTCAGCCATATTGGAAGAGGATCCCCTAGCCCCAGTGAAGCCTTCAGACCATACTTGATGTACCCCTTCGCTTGGCTATTCATTTGTGTTTATTAAAATATCCTTTAATAAGACCAGTACACATAAGTAAAGTGTTTCCCTGAGATCTGTGAGACATTCAGATCTCAGGGAAACACTTTCCGCAATCTTAGGGTTGTGGACATTTCAAACTCAAGGAAGTGTTTGTGGGAACCCCTGATTTTTAGTCCAGGACACTGGGGACTTTCAACTGGTATCTGAAGTTGAGGTGGGTGGCAGTCTTATGAAACTGAGTTTTTTACCCGTATAGTCTGGTGCTAATTCCAAGTAGTCAGTGACAGAATTGAACTGAGTCACTGGACACCCAGTTGGTATCTGCAGAATATTATAGAATTGCTTGGTGTGGAAAACTCACATATTTACTTAAGAAGTGTTATGAATGTAGAGAAATGAGTTTTCCTTTTAACCAGCCAGAGGACGGTAGAGAGGAGGAAGGTATTTGGGAGATAGGACAACAGGAGCAAAAATGACCTAGTGCAGGAAGCTTGGTGTGCATGGCTGGGCCATGCGAACTGCTTGGCCTAGCTGGGGTGGAAGGAGTTGTGGGTGCGGGTTGGTTACGCTCTAAAGGGCCTCAGGGGACCCGAAGGGCTCTCAGCTGCATCTTGCTGCCAGCAAGGAGCTAGATTGTTGTGGCCTGACTAGGAACAGCATGAGGCTTTGCATTTTGCTTGAAACTGGAGTTCTGAGGAGACAGGGATGAGCGACTTAGGGAGCTGGAGTGGACAAAACCTGGGATGAGAATGAAATCAACAATCTACTGTTACAGCAGGTAGTCAGGCAGACATGAGCAGGGCAGGAGAGGGACCCCACCAGGAATGCCAGGCAACCAGGATTGTCAGGCAGTTGTTAAAGTGTCTCTCTAAAAAATAATTCATTGCAGCCAGCGCCAGGGGAAGGCAGTCTCCCAACAGATAAAAAACTCCTAAAGCTGGTGACCAGCAGTTCCTGATAAGATCTCAGGAGTTGGCTGAGAGGGTTCAAGTGTGGGTGGGTAGGCCCAAGCATGCAGTCTAAGAGGCAGAATGGAGGAGTTTACCTGGTATATGAACTTCCTCCAAAACACTTGGTGGGTAAGGAAAAAGCACCTCAAATGAGGATGCACACGACTTCAGCAAATGCACTATACATGTGCCCCCTCCCAAGTGCTGGCAGCCCACTGCACCTGCAGACAGCTCATGCCAAAGGAAGAATGAGGGAGACGAGATGCAACCCCCGGAAGCATGCCAGTGTATAAAATCCCATGTCAAAGACCAAACCATGCACCTGAATCTTTAAAGTCACCTGCTTGGCCCTCTTCCAAGTATACTTTACTTCCTTTTGTTCCTGCTCTAAAACTTTTACTCCTGTTCTAGAACTTGCCACTGTCTCTCAGATGAGTTCTTTCCTCTGAGGAGGTGAGAATTGAGTTGCCTTAGATCTGCACAGATTTTCTGCTGCTAACAATGCCAAACATTTACATCACACTATTTCTGTGCCAGACACCATGCTTAAAATTGATCTGTGCTGTCAGACTTAATCCTCACATCTGTAAAAAACGAGGCTCAGACAGGTGAAGGAACCAACCCAAGGTCACATAGCCAGTAAGTTATTGCTGCCATGGCCTGCAAGGTGCTGTGTGATCTGGCCCTAGCCAAAGTATTTTGGCTTCATCTCTTTCTCCCCTCCTGCCAGGTTCTGGCCACACTGCCCTGGGGGGTTCTGGACCCAGTCCTCCTCACTATTGCCTCAGGGATTTTGCATCTGCTATTCACTTATCCTCTCCTTATCCCGGGACTGACGAATTCTCATCCTGCATACCCCAGGCTGGATGTCAGCTTCTGGGGAGCCCTTCCCAAATTGCCCTCTCTGAAGAGCCTATGGCAGATGTTTCCTGAGATCTGAGCCACATCCCTTCAGGCCACCTGGGGTTGTGGCTGCAGCTGTGGGTGGTGGCCAGTTCTGGAGCAAATGGGCCTCATCTCATCTAAGGACTGCCTCATTGCTCAGCTTTCTGTCTCCAGCCTTCTCCATAGCCTGGGCAGTTTGCTCAGCCTTGTGTGTGTTTTGCTGGGGTAGCTGGAGCTGTAGATGAGTAGGGATTGATCAGGTAACAAGGGGTGAGGGGAGCTGTGAGAACATTGTTTGTATTCCTCCTCAGCACTTTCATTCAGACTAGTTTTTCCTACCTGAAATTCCTTTTCCCCAATGTCTACTTAATATCATTCTACCTGTACTCAAGTCTTAACTCGTATACAGCCTTCTCTGGAAAAACTTTCCTGTTTCCTGTAGTACAACTAGTTCCTCACCTGGTGCACGTAGCACTTGACACACTTCTCAGCACGTTTTTCTCACTCTCTTTTACTGTCATGGTTCATAGAATAGGCTCTAAAATCAGACTGCATAAATTCAAATCTCTAGCTAACAATTATTCACTATCTAACCTCTCTGGATTTATCTATAAAATAACAAGAGTAACTACCTCATAAGAGTTTTGCAAGTATTAAATGGTTAATATAGGTTTCAATAACATATGGCTATCACTACCATAATGTTACACAACAAAGCACCCCAAAACTCAGTGGCTGCAACAATAATTCTTCTTGCTCCTGTATGTGATGGTTGGCTGGGAATTGGCTGATCTTGGCTGGGCTCCACTGAGCTTGGCTCCAAGCTGCAGCACACGCGAGTCTGCTCCATGGTTCTGTCTTCCTCCTTGAACCACTGAGCTGTTTAGGACATGCTCTCCTCATGATGATAGCAGCAACCTGAGGGAACAAGCCCAACTACACAAGCACTTTCAAACTCTTGCTTGTGTCACATCTGTGAATAGCCCTTTAGCTAAAGCTAAAAACATGGCCAAGCTCAAAATCAAGGCAGGGGAGCACACTTCACCTGTGATGGAAAGGCAGCCAAGTCACATGACAAGAGACCTGGATACAGGAAGTGTAAAGAATTGACACAAACAATTCCACCTCTCATAAGACAGGCAGAACGTTTTGAACATGCCAGGCATATTGCAGATGCTCTGATAATTTGTGAGCTATTTCATTATTTTCATATGTGTCATATGTGTCCATCCTACAACTGCAACCTCCAACTAGACTTTGAATTACTTGGAGAAGAAAGGAGTTAAATGAAATATGTATGCCCTTTGTTCTGGGCATTGTGCTGCACTTTACCAGCTTCCTCCCACTGAAACTTAACAATTATCAAGTAAGGAGGATTCTAATTCAGTCCATTTAATGAAGAAACTGAAGTTCAGAGAGGTTAAGTGATTTTCTCAAGAACACACAGCTAATGAGTAATGCAGGCATCCATATGATTGGTTTTGTTTATTCAGATCTCTGCTCAAATGATACCTCTCAAGGAAGCCTTCCCTGACAACTCTGTTTAAAACAGTATCCCCTTTCTCTCTACATACTGTCATTCTGCTTTATCTTTCATTTTTCTGCATACCACATACCGATACCTGAAATAGTAAACATTTGATTACTGAATCCCCTGGTCCCCTCTCAGATCAGGAATCTTGTTCACTGCTATAATACTGGCACTCAGAGCAGCATCTGGCCTGTAGTAAGGGCTCAATACATCTATTAAATAAAGAATTGTGTCATGAGCTGCAATCTATTTGACAAGTCAACAAAATAGTAAGATAGACTTGTCATTTTATGGTTAATAAAAGTGAGGTTCAGAGAGGTAGAGTGACCTGCCCAGGGCAGCACAGCTAGTAAACATTCCTGTTGGGTTTTGAAAGTGTGTCTCTTCATGGTCCCAAAGGCATTGTCATTTCCCCTAGACCATTGTCTCACTGGAAACTCTGAACGGGGGATAGCCCTGAGGCTGCCAGCATCCTTGCAGTCAACACAGTCCTCCACCCAGCCCAAGGCAGGTCCCTGGTGCGTGGCTTGAGAACCCTACTTCCTTTCCCTCCAGTGGTGACATGGTGTTCAGGAAAGGACAAGTCACTGGTATCAGACAGAGTGCTGGGCCTTGCCCGGGTTCCCTCTCGTTGAGCTGTATGACCTAGGGCAATGCCCCTCCCCTCCCTGGTCTTAGCTCTGGCTTCCAAAGAGACTCAAGAACCCTCACTGCAGTAAAGGAGGGTCAGCGGGCAGGGTTCAGAGCCCCTATTCTGGCTCCTGGCTCCACTCAGGGTAGCTCAACATACCTGTTCTGTAGATTTGAGTTGCTAGTACATTGTCCCTTGATACACACGCCTATTAGAATAGTGGGGAAAAGTAACAATATCAATTGCCGGTCAAGATAGAACAGCCAGAACTCTCATTCATTGCTGCTGGGAACGCAAAACGGAGCAAACACTTCAGAAAACAGTTTGGTGGTTTCTTAGAAAGCTGAACATATAACATGGCCCAGAACCCACTTGGATTTTCCAAAAAGATATAATATATATGTTGTGTGTGTTTATACAAAAGCTTGTACTCAAATGTTCATAGAATCTTCGCAATAGCCGAAAAGTGGAAATAAACTCAATATCTCTCCTGTGGGGAATGGCTAAACAAACTGTGGTTTATCCATACAATGAATTCCACTCAGCAAGCCAGAGCAATGAGCTACTGACACAGGGAGCAACTGAATGGGTCTCCAGGGCATTGTGTTAAATGAAATGGCTGCATTATGTGTGATTCCATTTACAGAACATTCTGAAAAAGGCAACACTCCAGGGATGGAAAACAGATCCGTGGTTTCCAGGGGTGGGGAAAGAGGCTGACCACAAGGGACATGGGGATTTTAGGGGGACGATGGAACTCTTCTATATCTTGATTGTGGTAGTAGTTACACAACTGTATGTTTTTGTTAAAGTAGCAGAATTGTATGCTCTAAGGGTGAATTTTGCTGAGCGCAAATTATACCCTAATTTAACACTTTAAAAAAAAATCATCTGAAGAAAAGATTCTGTGGCTGCAAAACAAAAGCTGGAAAATCCCCAAACTGGAGCAGACTAGAGGTCTTTCCCAATACACCAGTGTGGGCTCCTGGGAAGATCCAGCTTTTGCCCTTGCCTGCTCTGAGCTGAGGCCAGGGGTTCCGTTTGTGGGTCTGACACCATGTGTCTGAGTATCTGTTGGGTGCCCTGCCTGGGAGGGCGACGTTAGGTCCTCTCATGTCTGCTCCTGTGTGGCCTCCACTGAACAAACACTGACCCCTGCTGTCTTCATATATTCCTCCTTCACTCCAGCTTGGTTTCAGGACCAGAAAACTGTAGTCCATCCCTAGATCTAGGGAAGTCATAGGGTTAGCAGAGATGGGGAGCTGATCTGAGGCTAGGAAAAGACCAGGCAGTCAGTGCTTCAGGGGATGGAGGTGATGATGAACTGGGCTTTTTTTTCCCCTGGAGCCTCAAGCTGGCTTCTGGCCCTGGAGCAGGGTAGAAGAGATGGGTCAGGGACCAGGCAGAGCCCAGGTGGATAGCCCAGAGGCTCCCAAGACACATTACTGTCTATTTGCCTTGTCTGGGTTTTACTGTCCTGGCCTTGGTGTCAGAAGGGGACACCAGGGCTTTCACAGATGGGGGTAGCACTGGGGTGGGGGTAGGAGGCAGACAGATAGGACTTTAGTGAAGTCCTGCCCAGCCTTTCTGGATCTCAGTCTTTCTAGCTGTTAAGTAGGGATGCCAATCACTGCTCTTCTATTTCATTCATTTATGTACTGAGTACCAGGCACTGTAGAGGTCTTTGGCAATAAGGGGCTGATTATCACTGCTGGGATCCCTGGCTCCACAGAGGTCAGAGATCCACAGTGATAATGGTACCAACAAGCTGTGGCCACACCCAGGCCCAGTCTACCGGGAGGCCTTAAACTTGGTCTATTATTTTTTGGGGAGGCTGGCCTGCCTGGGGACTACTCAGGAGAAATGAGGGGAAGAGGGACTGGCTGGAAGTGGATGGTGGGATAGATCCTGGGCTCTCTTGGCAGCTTCTCCTTGACCCTTCCATCCCGGAACCCCCTTAAACCTGTCCTCAGATGCTTGTTCAGATGAGAGAACACCAGCCTCTGGGGTGAATATGCCCAGGGTGAGGGAGGCCCAAGGGGCCAGGAACAACGTGCCTGGATACACACAATGGATACAGGCTAGGGCTTGCATGAACCTTTGCTTGCATGTGTGTGCATCTTTGAGGATAAGGACTCACAGTCATGTGGATCTCTGCATACGTGCACTGCCGCACGTGTGTGTGGTGTGTGAGTGCAGGTGTGCGTCTGTGTGCATGAACAATGTGGCCAGTGTGTGCCTCTGTATTGTTATGTGGGTACATGTATCTAAAGCACTGTACCCTGATACATGAGTTTACATACATATTTCTGACTCTTCAGGTATGTGCAATGTGGCTGTGTGTATGTTGGTGAGTCTGAGTCTGTATGTGTTAATAAGTCTGAGTTAAGTGTGTGTGTGTGTGTGTGTGTGTGCGTGTGTGCGTGTGTGCAGAGCTATTAGGATCCATGTCCCATCTCAAGTCCCAAGAACCTTTGTCTAAGAAAGGGACTGCTGCCCCCGCTGCCCAAGGCTGAGTCCAGGCAAACACACAGCTGCCTTTCTCTCGGGACAATGCCAGTGCCTCTCCAGGTGTCAGCAGCCACTCCAGCAGGGCAGGGCCAGGCCAAGCACAGCCAGCCAAGCACCGATGCACTCCCTTCATGTGGTGGCGTGGGCCTATTTCTGTCTTGTTTGGTTCATCTTGGCCGGGTGTTCCCGTCCAATAATGCCCTGTTTCTCCACCCGGCTATTTCGGCTGAGGAATGTGCTGTTTGTGTCTCAAGCAGAAAACCAAAAACCCCCATTATGGTTAGCCGTCCTGTGGCTTTGAGCAGCCACTCATTTATTTAGGTTTCTCTTGGTCTATATTTGTCGATGGATGACAAGATGAACTCAGAAGGCAGGGGTTGGAAGGGACCAGGGCCTCTTTGGGGAGGCTGGCACATCATTGCAGGTCTCCCTTCTGCCCAGGGCAGTATTTGACTTCTCCTCCAGGAGAAGTTGGCCTTTCTGCTCTCCTCCCCCCGCCATGGGCTACCCAGTACCATTAGGACATACTTCCCTTCAGACCATCAGTGGCTGGTTATCCCAGCCAGGCCTCTCCTCTCCTGACCTGCCTTAGCTCCACCGCAAACTCTCCCAATGCAGGATTTTTCTAGAGTCCGTCTCCACACAGCCAGAGCAGCATTGGTGCAGTTAGGATGCAGAATCCAGAACAAAGCTGTCTGGTTCAAATCTTGGCTCAGCCGTCGGCTGGCGGGGTAGCCTCAAAGGAGTTACTCACCTTCTTTGTGCAGCCATCCTCTCATCTATGAAATAGATGCAACAATTTCTTTCTGATTGTAAGGCACACGTTTTCACACTCTGATGTTAGCCTTACAATCGATGGTCTGACATTAAGTGATCACATTTTTTTCTCCATCTTAATGGTACTTCGAATAATGTAGTGGTTTCTAATGTTAAGGATTTCATGAAATATACCAGCACAACAGTTAAGGGATGGCACACTCAACTGAAGATCGTTTGAGGAGGTTGTAATAAAGGAGCACACAGGTGTGGTCAGAGTGTAGGGAAATCACAGGCAACAGTGAAGGACCTGGGACTGGAATGAAAAGCTGCTATGACTCTGGCCTCAGGAGGAGGTGGTGAGTGTGGTTACTAGAACCTTTTTTTTTTTTTTTTTCTTTTCAGTCCTGCTCCTTCTGTAACTAGAATCTTGAAGGGGAGAGTTAAGAGAGAGAGGAGCAGCTTGAGAGCAATGACCTTCAGTGGAAAGACACAGCCTGGCCAAGGTAGACTCCACCATCTATTAGTGGCATGACCTTGGACAAGTTATTTAACTTATCTATACCTCAGTTTACTCATCCGCAACGTGGGAATCATAATGATCCCTACCTCACAGGATTGTTGGAAGCTTAAATAGTAAAGATACATCAAGTATTTAGGACACCTCAACAAACACTGGCCGCCATCATCATCATCATCATCATCATCATCATCATCATCATCATCATCATCGTGTGGATATCTGGAGCAGGTCTGTCCGCTTGGTGTTCCAAGCCATTTTGGTTCTCATCCTAACTCCAAAACTAACTGTCCACCCTCCTGTCTGTTCTGCGAACTATTCAGTATCCCTTTAACAAATTGATTCTTTTGCTTGAGTCAACCCTGCTTGATTTCTGTTGCTTGCTACCAGGAAGCCCTAACCTTGGGGTGTCACAGTAATGACACAGAATCAGGTCACCTTCCCAGCAGACACCAGTGATGATACATTTGTGGCCTATTGCTGAATGCCAGACTCCACTCCATGCTGTCCCACTCAGCCTCACAAGACTAGGTCACAGAAGGCAACCTACCATGGAGATTCTCTGATGGAAGTGGGAGAGGAGGGTTGAGAGCCCTATTTTTTCCAGCTTTCTCTCCTTAACCCTCCAGCACCTCAGTCCCAGCTTTGGATCTTCTAGAGAGCACTGGTTTTCCAGCCATTGTGTCCACAGCCCACGTGGGCCAAACCGACGTCCCCAGACCATTAGTGTCATTCTATCCCCAAGCCAGAAGGAATGCAACCACACCGAAAAGCCTCGCAGAAGCATTTGGGGAATCTTCATGTACACCTCTGCTATAGAAACAAGGGCATGGACAATTCAGAACCAGATTGCAACACCTACATGTTTCACAGTCCAGTCGTTATTGGAAAATGATAGGCCCCACACTCTGTTGGTGCAAATATGTATCTCTACATGCTGTGGGGTTAACCAGCAAGCCACCACAAGCTGGGCTGATGAGGAGGGAATCAAACCGAGAGCGATTCGTAATTAAGATGTAAGAATAGCAGCACCCAAAAGCCAAGACCAGCCCAAGGCGGCCCCAGTGGTACCCTGGTCTGGAAGGATCCTGCCTGAACATCTCGCCTCTGACGTCTTTGCCTGTGGTAACATGTAGCAGCACTTTGTGATATTGCCAGGGCTTGCCCGGCATCTTGACTTCTTAGCCAGATGCTGAATTGGGCCTTTAGGAACTTCTCCTAACATGCTGATTTTCGTTTATAAATTCCGAGTCTTAGTAGCCCTTGATGACTCACTGCTTTTATCCGTGAGTGACTATTTGTCTACAGAATTGTGTATTATTTGCTGAAGAAAGGCTCGTCCCTTGGAAAATCACTGTTTCTGGAACCTTTTGCTGTAGGCAAAATAGCCATAAAGTGGGAATGAAAAGACTGGGGCTTGAAACATGATAATACACAGTATGAGCCTCAAAGTCTCATGAAAGATTGGAATGGGATGCTGTAACATGCTGATTTAGCTTCCATGGACGGAGAACTAACTCTTCGTGGTTCATAGGAGCTGCTCATGGCACCATAGTGGGGATTTATCAGGAGGGCCTTTGGGGGCAGTTGATTCAACAGTGTAGTGATACTTTCAAGCACCCGATTCTCTCTCTGTCTTCTTGGCCTTCCTTGGCCTGCTTCCTCCTCAATGTGTTGGTCTCAGAAGCAAATGCACAGGGAAGTTATTAGATAACTGCCTTGGAGAGGAGATGGGAGAGAGCTTGTGAACGTGTAATACAAGTCCAACATTTAGGGAGGGAATGGAGGTTGGATAAGAGCAGCTTGGATGGCAGGGCAGTTCGACAGAAAGCTCAGCAAAGCTATCAGAGAGTCCCCCAGCCAAACTGACCACTGTTCGATGCATCCTGGGTCTCTCTGGAAGCAGCCTGCTTCAGGATCCCTGCCACACTCATTCACTGCTGGGAAGAGTAGCCTGAATGCAAAGATGGCCAAGGATTTCTGGGCGCAGCAGCTGCAATCTTGGTCAGTTCCCGTTCCATGGTTAGAGGTCTGCAGGGGAGAACCTCTGCTGAGCTGAGGGAGGCTGCTGGCCCTCGCACTGGCGCCTTCCTCATGGCTTTGTTGGAGGGCGTGCCTGCTGAGCCCTGCGTGGAACTAAATCCCCTGATGGGTCTTCAGACCTGCCAGAATACATCTACTTCAGCAAGCCCACTTCCCCCAGCTTTCCCTCCTCCCTTTCTCATCTGCCAGGCTTCTTGAGCATTGCCACTTTGCTGAGCATCAGATTTCCTTTCCCTAGACTTCTAACAAGCGCCCCAGTAGCATTGACCCATCCCCTGAGGTCCCTGACAGGATATTACATTCCCATGCCCCAAATAAGTGCCCTCAATTCAATGAATTCTTGTTGATATAGTTTCATACTCCAGCCCCCTTGAAAAAAAAACCGTAAATCTAGTCTTGGGAGCACCACCAGGCTGCAGCCTGTGCCATGACATGCAGTTAATTTTTGCATCCTTTTTAGATGCCCGAGGTGGGGTTTGCCCCAGTTATCCGCCTGGCAGCCGGGACGAGGAGGTGGGGCCAGCTCCCCAGGGAAGCCCTTGTTGCCGTGTTGGGGAGAAGCTTCTGTAGCATCTCCCAGCACAGAGGATATGTCAGCTCTTATGAGGGAAGGACAGTCATTTCTGCAACCCCCAGAGCCCAAGGAGTTGCAGAATCCACGTTCTCAGAGGCATCTGTCCAGATGTCCTCATGCCGTATTTCAGGATCCGGGTTTTCCCACCAGGGCCTTGGCCTTTGTGTAACAGAACCATGGTGGCTGAGTAGCCCAACGTCTCCGCGGTTGTACACTTCTAACAACAGAGTCCTCCACCTTTCGCTTAGCTGTCTGCCCTTCCTGGTTAGGTGAGAAGCATCTCCTTGTGATCTACCACCAAAGCATTTGGGTTCTTACCCTGTGCTACGGACTGCCTGTGAACCTCCCTCTGATTCTCCCTCTGCAAGGCTGCAGGGGTGAAACAACTTAGCCCTAACCAGTCAACTCTGTGTCCTCACAGGCACTGTTTGCCCCATGTTTCTCAAATGCCTGAACCACACACGTGGCACATTTCCCTCCACCAGGATGCTTCCCCAGGCCGTCCCCGGTGAATTCTTCAGCAATCGAGCCACCACTTTGTGTTAGGGACTATCCATGTCCCACCTACCAACACAGATGGCATCCTCTTCTGCCACGGGCTGGGTGAATGAGTCTCAAATCCTCATCTTTCCACTCCTGTTCTCAGACCACTCCTGGTACCACTGGAGTTAGCCTCCAAAAAGTGAATGCCAAGAGGACGGGGTCAGGGGCAGAGAAAGGAGAGTTGGGTGGAAGTGTCCCAGACGGCTGTGCAGCCTTGGTGGGTTTGACAAGGCCATCATACATTCCTCAGTGGAATGGGCCTGACGGGGTACCACTGCCACACATTGGCTGGGAGCAGCCAGTGGGAAGTGTGACTTTGGCTTAAATGTGGCAAAAGATTTCAGAGCAGCCAGGGCTCTGGGTTATTAAGCTGTCTTTAGTTGGAGGTCTATGAGGCCCATTCTCATGGCCACCACACTGAGGTTGGGTCCTTTTGGCTTCTCGGAAGTGACAGTACCATTGGTTGAAGTTCCTCATTTCGTTGCCTGAGTTTTTCAGGATACCGAGTAGATGCTTTCCTCTTTGTAAAAGGTGTTCCTTGGCCTCAGTGGACCAAGTTGGGACATATGTCCTCCTCTAAAGCTGCACAAATTTCACAGAATGCCACATGCTGATCAGCTCAGATAAGCAGGAGTCCACTCCTGGAGCCAGCAATGGAATGAGTGGATTTCTGATCAGGAGGTGAACTGTAGGGAGGAAAAGAAGGGCAGTGAGATCGGGGAAGGTAACCAATGGGGTCTACTACAGAACAGAGCTCAGAAAGAATACAACGCCTTTTTCTCAGAGATGGGGGTGCAGAGTTCTAGAATGAAGATGGAAATTGATGTGGCCAGGACTTCGTTGTGAATTCTGGGAGAGACAGAACTGGGACTCATGTCAGGCCCTTCCAGAGTGGATTACACACCCATCCAGTCCTAAGAGCCTTGAAAGTGCCCAGGGCTGAGCCCAGCCAGGGGATCTCGGCCTTGACCCTCACTGCACTGGCCTGGCATGAGTCACCCTTTTTCAGAGTTCTCAGCTTGGCTTGTCATTTTGGTTTTCTATGTCCCACCTGAGGTTTGGCCACTTCTCCCTGGAACACTGGATCAGCACCCAGGAGTGAACTCACAGCCAACCCCAGTGAGGTATTTTTAGAGCCATTAAATGAAGCAATAATTCCTCACTTTCTCTTAAGGCTCATTTCCTATTTCTCTATTAAAAGGAATATTCATCCTGGAAGACTGCCCAATACCCTTTTTGGGGAAAGAGGTGGGACTGGACACCAGGCAGCCCTGGCCAAGGTCAGATGAAGTTTGCCTGTAATCCTGTATGAGGCTTGTCTGATGGGGCAGCTGTAGGCTCAGCCAACTCAGCAGAAGCCATGCCTGAGACCCTTCCCCTGCAGCCTGGGAGAAGGTGGCTCAGCAAGTGGGTGTCATAGGGCCTACCATTCCCATGCGGCAGAGCAGGCAGCAGCATCTGCACCTTATTCATACTCCCGCAGTTACCTCCAAATCACCTCCAATAGCCCTGCCAGAAATTCTTACTGTAAGCTTTTTGCCTTGTTGGTAAGCACAGGGTTAATTCTTTCCTTGGACATAGCTTTTTTCTCTGCAGAAACAAAAATACCCAGCTTTAAAACAGAAATACGCAGCTGGGTGTGATGGCTCATGCCTGTAATCTCAACACTTTCAGATGCCCAGGTGGGAGAATTCCTTGAAGCCAGGAGTTCGAGACCAAGCTAGGCAACATAGTGAGACCCTGTCTCCACCAAAAAAATTAAAAATCCCTACCCTCTCCTTCCTTCCCTCCAACCCCCCCCACTGCAAAAAAAAAAAAAAAAAAAAAAAAAAAAAAAAAAAAAAACAGAAAACTTCCTAAGAAAGAAGATCCAACAACTGCCTCTCAACATATCAATGTGTCTTAGCTAGGAATGAGTATTGAATCTGAGCTGGGAGGCCCAGGTTTGAATCCCACAACTGCCATTTGTAAGCTGAGTGATGAAAAATTTTTTTTTTACTTTTTATTTGGAAACAATTTTATACTTACAGAAAAGTTGCAAGCATGCTGCAAAGCACATACTCTTTACCCAGATTCATTCCTTGTTAATACATTTTTTCAAAATAAATTGTATTGTACATAATATATTGTACATATAAGATGTGCAAAAATGATGTTGTGAGATACCTATAGATAGAAAATGATTACTACAGTGAAGCAAGTTGACATGTCCGTCACCTAACATCGTTACCTACTTTTTTGTTTCCAGCGCAGCTACCATCTACTTACTTGGCAAAAATCCTGAATACAATGCACTATTAATGATATTACTCATCTCCTACATTAGATCTCTAGACTTCGTCATCCTATGTGTCTGCTACTTTATATCCCTTGACCTACATCTTCTACTTACTCTCCCCACCCTGCCCCTGGTAACCACGGTTTTATACTCTATCTTATATATTTAATTTTTTTCTTAGATTCCACATGTAAGTGAGATCACACAGTGTATGTGGCTTTTGGTGTCTGGCTTATTTTGCTTAGTGTAATGTCTTCCAGGCTCATTCATGTTGTAGCAAATGTCAGGATCTCTTCTTTTTCTTTTTCTTTTTTCTTTTTTTTGAGACAGAGTCACTCTGTTGCCCCGGCTGGAGTGCAATGGTGTGATCTAGGCTCACTGCAACCTCACCCTCCCAGATTCAAGCAATTCTTTTGCCTTAGGCTCTTGAGTAGCCGGGACAACAGGCACGTACCACTATGCCTGGCTAATTTTTGTATTTTTAGTAGAGACAAGGTTTTGCCATGTTAGTCAGGCTGGTCTGGAATTCCTGACCTTAGGTGATCCGCCCACCTCAGCCTCCCAAAGTGCTGGTATTACAGGCATGAGTCATGGTACCTGGCCAGGAGGTCCTCTTTTTTAAAGGCTTAATAATATTGCTATACACACACACACACCCATATATGTGTGTGTGTGTGTGTGTGTGTGTGTGTGTGTATATATATATCTCACATATTCAATAATGTATCTATACCACAGTTTCTGTACCCATTCATCCATTAACAAACACCCAGTTAATTTTCCTGTCTTGTCTACTATGAGCAATTCTGCTATGAACATGGGAGTGCAGATATTTTTACAAAGTGGTGATTTCATTTCCTTCGGACATATATACACAAAAGATGGATTGCTGGATTGTACAGTAGCTCTGTTTTAAATTTCTTCAGAAACTTTTATACTGTCTCCCATAACGGCTGCACTTACCTACCATTCTCACCAATAGCATACAAGGTTACCCTTTTCTGTACACCCTTGCTGACACTGGTTATTGCTTGTCCTAAACATAAGACCCCAAAATCACAAATCTCCTAGAAGGAAACATCAGGGAAATCTTGATAATGGCCTTGACAATAATTTCGTGGACATCATCCCAAAAGCTTCTGCCACAAAGGCAAATATAAAGAAGTGGGACTACATCCAACCACAGAGCTTCATGACAGCAAGGGAAATAAGCAACAAAATGAAAAAGCAGCCTGTGGGTTGGGAAAAATATTTGCAAACCCTAGATCTGATAAGGTGTTATTCTCTGAAACTCATAAGGAATGCATGCAACTCAATAGCAAGAAAAGATACAACCCAATTAAAAACTGGGCAAAGGACTTGAATAGACATTTCTTCAAAGAAGACATAAAAACGGCCAAGAAGTTTATTAAAAGATGCCCACGTCATCACTAGTCATCAGGGAAATGCAAAGCGAAATCGCTAGGAGATATCACCTGCTACGAGAGCTCTTGTGGAAAACACAGGCAGTAATAAGCTGAGTGATTCTGGGCAAACCGTGTGTCTTGTGTGAATCTCAGTTTTCTTAAATATCCATTGGGATCACTAGTCTTTGTAGGGCCTCCCTCCTGTGGGTCTTGTGAAGATCAGATTAATGGTTGTATTTTTTTGTTTATATATTTTAATTTTTATTTTAGAATCAGGGTCTTGCTCTGTTGCCCAGGCTGGAGTACAGTGGTGTAACCACAGCTCACTGCAGCCTCAACCTCCCAGGCTCATGATCCTCCTGCTTCACCCTCTCAAGTAGCTGGGACTACAGGCATAGGGGCTTTGCCATGCCCAGCTAAGTTTTGTATTTTTTGTAGAGAGGAAGTTTTGCCATGTAGTCTAGGCTAGTCTTGAACTCCTGGACTCAAATAATCGACCCTCCTCAGCCTCCCAAAGTGCTGAAATTACAGGCATCAGTCATGGAGCCCGGCTGGATTAATGGTTTTAAAAAGTGTTTTGAAGCTGTGAAACTGTATTTATCAGGTTAGGTTGAGATTAAATACTCCAGAAAATGGAAAATAATTTTGAAAGTATTCAAAAAAATAATAAAAGCTGAAGTAATAATCTGGAAAGTAAGCCAGAGACTATGAAATGAAATCCTTTGTTGTGAACTTTGCCAAATACAATTTTTTTTGTTTTGTTTTGTTTTGTTTTTTTGAGACGGAGTTTCACTCTTGTTACCCAGGCTGGAGTGCAATGGCGCGATCTCGGCTCACCGCAACCTCCGCCTCCCAGGTTCAGGCAATTCTCCTGCCTCAGCCTCCTGAGTAGCTGGGATTACAGGCACGCGCCACCATGCCCAGCTAATTTTTTGTATTTTTAGTAGAGACGGGGTTTCACCATGTTGACCAAGATGGTCTCGATCTCTTGACCTCGTGATCCACCCGCCTCAGCCTCCCAAAGTGCTGGGATTACAGGCTTGAGCCACCGCGCCCGGCTGCCAAATACAATTTTTTAAAAGCATTACTAGGAAAATGAAATGAAGAACGTCCAAACTTGTCTGAATCCCGTTCAATGAGATGAGACCATTGCTCAGACCCTCGGATACCACAGCAATACCAAATCGCTATAGGTTATCACTAAGCGTTACTGGCAGTGTCTACCTTCTCCTGTGGTGGGCCAGTTACAAAGGTCTATGGCTCTGCACGGGCTCAGGAATACACTTGAAGGGCGCTGCCCTAGATATGAGCTCTTGGTGGACAAATCCTGAGTTTCCCTAACAGGGAAATACCTGGAAATACCCAGCTCAGCAACCCTCCATAAGGGAGATGCCAGGCCCTGGAGAAGGCTGGCTAATAAATAATGGAGACTTCCAGCCTTGGCCTGAAAACACTCAAAGGCAAAGCTCTCCAAGCCATTAGTGAAATGTTTACCCCCAAGTCAGAGACTTGCCCCTGGAGACATATATTTTGGGTTTTCTCTTTTTCCAGATTCCACGTGTCTCCTTCTGCCATCCCGTTCTCACACGCCACAGCCACTCACTCACGTTTACGGCTTTTGTCTGCTCTAGTCTATATTAATTAAAATGCAGGCTCAAGATAGGAGAGCCAAGTGTCTTATTTCATAAAGCAGATAATGTTCGAGATTTTAATTTACAAGGAGAGGGGAGAGCAGGGCCTGTCTGCAGAAGAAACAGCCACAGAAAGCACCTTTAGTTTCTGAATCTGATATCTCAAGACTCTCCGAGTTGCCATAAATTCTGATAAAATGTCTTCCCAGCGGCAAAAGATAATTTTTATAAGCTTTTGGAAGGGACTAATAAAGCAGTAATCTACCGTCTTCCATTATTTAAAGACCTGGCTTGAGGGATGTGATTTGTAAGGGTTTTTATATATAAATATATAGACATATATTAATTATATGTCTCAATCCATCAGCCTCTGTGGAAAAGAATTGTGGCAGGGCTTTGGTCTGCTCGGGACTAGCCTCTTGCCTGGGCAGGACCTGGGAAGGTCTATCTCTGAGACTTACCCCTTGCTGATGCCTATGCTTCTAGGAGAAGTGATCAAAGGTGTTAGTGCAAACACCCTTCATCTCCCTGCTGGCCCTCTGTGATAACCTTAGGGTTATAATCCATGTCTGACAAACACGATTCCACTGTGACCAGGCTTGGTGGTGATGAAGGCAGCTTAGTCATCATGTGACAACCGACACATGTTGGGGATTTCCCCCTCTCTCCCTGGGCTGAGTATTCTAGCTCTGGTGTTATCACGCAGATGCCAGTCTAAATAGTCAATAACAACAAGCTTAAGCTCGGAGCCAGAGAAGTCAGCTCTTGCATCTTACTCCAAGAACCTGTGTTCTCTGCCTGGCTGCAGGATTTATAGGTCTTGTCACATAAAGCAGCTGCAATGCTCCAGGGAAAGCATGCTGTCCAAATCCCAGCCCATGAGCTTCTTTATGTCACCCAAGCCAAGAGGCAAAGAGCTCGAAGATGTTCCTCAAACCAGGGGTCCCCAACCCCCTGGCCATGGACCGGTATTAGTCCCTGGCCTAGTAGGAAGAGAAACAGCAGGAGGTGAGTGAAGGTGAGTGGGGGAAACTTCATCTGTAGTTTTAGCTGCCCCCCATTGCTCTCATTAACTCCTGAGCTCTGCCTGCTCTCAGATCGGGGTAGCATTAGATTCTCATAGGAGCATGAACCCTATTGTGAACTGTGCATGCAAGGGATCTAGGTTGTATGCTCCCCGTGAGAATCTAATGCCCATGTCACTGTCTCCCATCACCCCGAGATGGGATCGTCTAATTGCAGGAAAATAAGTTCAGGGTTCCTGCTGATTCTACATTATGATGAGTTGTGTAATTATTTCATTATCTATTACAATGAAATAATAATAGAAACAAAGTACACAATAAATGTAATGCACTTGATTGATCCCAAAGCTATTTCCCCCTGTCCTGGCCCATGGAAAAACTGTCTTCCATGAAACCCATTCCTGGTGCCAAAAAGGTTAGGGTCCACTGTCAGAGGTTGTCTCTCTGCATTTGCCACAGTTTCCAGCATCCTGACCCCTGCCTAGGGGACCCAGCCCCAGGAAGAGACCAGCAGAAGTGGTGGCATTTCATCCTTGAGCTCTTCTCCCTCCAATCTTGTGACTTAGGAACCCAGTGTATAGGTGAAGAAATTGAAGTTGGATTAGTGAAGTACAAAGTACACAGTTCCAAAGTTAAAGCCAGGATTCCAGTCCAGGTCTGGCCAATCCCACAGCTTTCCATGCCTTCTAGATAGAAAAAATAAAGGAAAAAAAAAAAAAGAAGAAGAAGGAGAAGGAGAAGACAGAAAGGATTGCATCACTTTAATTAGCCACTTAAACTAGTTGCAATTGTGTCAAGGGAGGAGGCATGGAGAGAAAGCTTGTGTAGGAAAATAACCCACACAAATAAACAGCAGGGGCAGAAGACCCCTGCCCTGGAAGCTCTGCAAAGACCCCGTGAGAAACGTCGAGTGGCAGGTAGCTGGAGAGCCCGGGGCTGAAACCTGAAAAGCAA
The DNA here is from genome assembly GCF_048565385.1 of Saimiri boliviensis. NCBI lineage: Eukaryota > Metazoa > Chordata > Mammalia > Primates > Cebidae > Saimiri > Saimiri boliviensis. The sequence continues at coordinate 117,243,359 of NC_133449.1, forward strand.
AATAGGAGAGAACATCTGGCGGCAAATTCCAAAGCAAGAGGGCTCCTCAGTTCAATAGGAGAGGCTCAGCCTCCAGAGACTGCCTGCTGGCTTTGTCTAAGCCCAGACTGGACCAAAAACAGTTCTGGTTCTGGGACAGGCAATCTGGCCGAACCTGGAGCCTGGACCACATCTCATTGCCTGACACTTGATCTCTGCAGCTGTTGCAGGAGAACACATTTTACAACTTCAGGACTCAGGTATCAAGAGAGACCTTGAGGAGCATTCTGAGCCACTGAGGAGAGAGGGGAGGGGACGGAGGAATGATGTAGTCATGAACACCAGCAGGCTGGCTTCCCATGATACCCAGATTCCTCCCTGAGAAGGCCAGGCACTGGAGCACAGGCAGCTGAGGTCACGGGCAGAGGCTCTGTCACAGTTCCTGAACTTCCAGATTTATTGAAAGTCATCAATAACCTTCCCAACCTTGGCTTCCATCACCACCCCTACCCACTGCCTTTTAAGAATTGTACATTGTCCCAATTGCCTGAATTAATATCTTTTTTTTACTGGAAATACCCACAGCAGCTCCTGTCCCCCTGGCTGAAACTTGAGTGAGATGGGGGCAAAATCCAAATACCCTGAGGATAAATTTCTGCCACTTTTTCAGTGGCAGAAATCCTCATTTAGTTTTGGAAGAACAAGATTACCCCCTTTTCACACCAGAGAACATGGATGGATCATCACACCTGGTGCTTGCTATCAGAGAGCTGGAGTCCTCACGAGCTGCCCACTTCTCTTACCTGATCATGGGTCTCCATACTGACAAGGAACATTCACAACCACCCATCCCATCAGGAAGCCCTGCGAGGTGGATATGACTCCTAGAGGGCAGATTGGAAACGTGAGTCCCTGGGACACCAGCAACAGAAGGCAAGTGCTTGGACCCTGTCCTAGTTACTTCAGGCTGCCATCCCCAAATATCGTGGCTGTGTGGGCACAAACAACAAAAACGTATTTGTTCCTGGTTCTGGAGGCTGAAAGTGCTAGGTCAGAGTCCAGCACGGCCGTTTCAGGGGAAGGAGCTCTTCCCGGCCACCTTCTCCCTGTGTCTCCACATGGCCTTTCCTCAGCCCGTACTTGAGAAGAGAGAGAAAGAGAGGGCTCTCTGGTGTCTCTTCTTCAAAGGGCACTAATCCGATAAGATCAGGGTCTACCCTTAAGACCTATTTAACCTTAGCTACTCCTTCAGAGGCCCCATCTCCAAATACGCATCTCTAGCCCACTCCTGGTTTTATCACACTCGAAAACTGGGTGCAGTGGGGAGAGACATCTGATGAGGGTGAAAAGAGAAAGAGAGAAAGACAGACGTGAAGGTTGTAGTGTAATTTCAGGCCAAGTCAAAAGTGCTGCTGCTTTCCCAAGCCTCAAAGGAGAACCCCTCTGACACAGCAAATCAGCAGAGGTCGCACATGAGCAACCCGCGGCAGCTTTTACTGGTTTACATACTATCTCCTAGAAATCAAAATGTGTTACCAATGTATAAAGATCGGAAGACTTCCCATAAAATCCTGGGCCCCTGGCTTCACCTGAAAACTCAGAAGGTCTTGTTTCACTGGGGCTGCAATGTCAACCTAGCAGCCGTTAACCTGAATTCTGGAGCAGTCCCTTCTGATGAGGCATCTCACTTATTCTCTAGCTCACCCCGTCCTCACCACCAGCGCTGGACCTCCTTGGCTCCCTCTGGGCACTCACTTGCCCCATGGGTGGGAGGAAGACAGGGCGCCACAGGGCAGCCCCGCCTCTGTGAGCTTCCTTGCAGAGGCTACAGCGCAGCATGGGTACTCTTTGATTCCAGGGCTGCTCATCTAACGTCCAGCTGCTCTTTGTTCCATGACAATATTGCATAATTCACATGAAAGCGGATTAATATACAGTCAGGAAATTCAGACACTTGATACGACTTCTAAGAGCCTCTTTATTTGTATGAAAAAAGGAATCATCTTGAAATATTCTATTCCCCTCCCCTTTGGGGTTTGAAGATCATTCCCCAAGACTCTGTCCCACTGACCACTTGGACAATGACCAGAGAATCCTGTAGGCTGAGGGTGGGCAGCTTCCTGGGCACCCCATGCTGGCTACAGGCTCCCCAAGCCTTCCATGTGAAGGCTCAATCTTGGCGTTTATTTATTATTAAAAGCTTCATCTCTAGCTCCAAATCCTTTGCTGTGTTTTGGCTCTTGCCCGAAGTCTCTCCCACAACCCAGCTCTTCTGATCATCTGTGTCAGAAAGTTTCCTCCTTGGCCCAGAGGGAAACAAGCCCAATACCCCGTATTGCTGCTCAGCCTAGAGAAAACGGAGTGGAAGGAGTGGGAAGAAGCGGGCACGGGTGTCCCTGCCCCTGAGCTGCACGACCCTGTGAAAGGTGTTTACCCTCTCCGGATTTTTGATTGTTCTATTGTCAAGTGGGAGTTTGAAGAACCTTGGAAAAAATTTATCGTGATTGTGAATGGGGAAAAATTTTCGAGAAATACAAAACGCTATCTAGAAGTAATTAACAATGCTGAACTGGCCAGGTCCCTGAAGGAAACAGCGCAACCAAACTGAGTAACGGGAAGTGAGGTTAGTTAGTACAGGGACTGTTTTCAAAGGCATGGGCAGGTGTGAGGATCCCGAAAAAGCAAGGGGCAGCACCTAGGGGCTGGAATCCATGGAGGTAGACTCGAAGGAGCAGCTGTTACAGAATGCAGGACGTGGCTTTACAGAGAGGGCCGCCTTCCATACAGGGTACAGCCAGTGCATGGCGACCCAGGCGTGGGGGAGCTGGAGGGTTAAATAAATAAAATAAATAAAAGCCAACCTGCTTTTCCTTGCACCTTCCACAAGCCCACTGGGACCTTGCATTGGCCAAACCCAAACAGAAGCTAGAGAGCGAGGGAGCCCTTGTTGCTGTTCATAGACTCCGTTCTCCCAAGCCAGAAAGCAGGTGCTGAGGGTGGAGATTCGGTCTGGGGGCGGGGGGAGGGGACAAATGGAACACAGCTGGAACCATCTGGACCAAATGCCTCTAGTCACTGTGTTTTTTGAAAGTACACCAGACACCATGGCAATGCTTAGTTTCATCGTCTCCCTGACCCTTCTCATCAGTGCTACAAGGTAGGAATCTCTTATCCCCACTTTACAGATGAGTAGGCTGCGGTCTAGGCACACTGATTCATATGCCCGGGATCTCTCAGTCACTAGGTGGTAGAGGCAGGAGGCAAACCCAGGATTCCAGACTCCTTGAGCACGTTACTGCACAGCCTCTCAAAGAGAGAGAAAGGGATATATGTTAGATCATCATTCTGGGTCGCAGCACCGGACTGATACCTCCTGCATTGTTCAATATTCAAGTATCAGTGCCCATGCTCAGCACCATGGATGTGTGTTGCCTTGGTCTCGAGCTCCTGATAATGTATTCGTGAGCTCCGTGGAGGCAGGAAGCACAGCCAGGTTGACAGGCACGGGCGACGGGTGAGATGAACCACGCAGTAGAGTATCATGCTTGGAGGCTAAGGAGCTCTGAGAAGTGAGGCGACAGCCAGCCCCAGATGACCCCAGGGCTTGGAGATCTGGGCTGACAAAAGCGAATCACCCAGGACTGCCTGTGTGGAGTGAGAGGAGTGGGTTGGAAGGGGATGGAGATGAAGAGGTCGGTCGAGGTACCTGTGGAACATGCAACTGGACATGTCCAGCTGTGGCTGGGCTTTGAGGAAGTGATTTAACTTCCATTTCCCAGAGCACTAAAGAAGCAGCCTGCCTTCCCTTACTTTTGCTCATCTGTGGATTAATATGGAGGACCTAGGAAGGGCTAAGCCTAAATCTAGAAGGAGCCCTTGTCCCTATCACCATGTGGATGTCATCTATCTACCAGAAACTCTTGCCTTAGACTAATAATGGAAATGAGAAAATAAGTTTTTATCCTGTCAAGACACTGACAGCTTAGTGTGTGTTTTTTACAACAGCCAGAATTAACTCACCGATACACAGAGTTTTCACATGTGAATCCTATATATAAAAAGGCTCTGCAAGACGGGAAGCTCAGAGTTTCCTTCGAGAAGAACCTTCTGTCTTCTAAGAGCAACTCACCTAAACAAGACAGAAAGAACCCCATCTATCTCTAAATGAGACTTGGCTCTAGCCAGGCAGAGGCTAGGTGAGGCCAGGCTGGAAAGGCATTTAGATCCCAGAGCTGGGATACCCAGAGATCAGCTTCTCTGAGCAGTTGGTGCCGGTGAGTTCCCTGGTCTCCAGGCACGCAGAAGTGGCTGAGGCTTGGGTGTTCCATAACTTCATCTGGTGTTAATAGTAAGCTTTGAGGTGCAATGACAGTCAGCCGGCAGGAAATTTATGTCCAATGCCCTCGCTTTCTTACTGCATATTGATTGAAGTAGCTCTTATACATCTAAGTCTCCAATGGCAGAGGGTTTTTCCCTCCCCCTCAAAATGAAGCCATTTTTTATTAATTAATTGAGACCCATCCTACTTCCTCCTGCTCCACTGCTGGCCCCAACACTGTACTCCCAGGATGAAGCCCCAGAAAAACTAGTGAGGCCGCAGCCAGGGTTTCCCAAACCATGGCCTAATTCAGTGCTATTTGATATTCCTGCAAACCCAGGACCCACACGACGTGCTGGGACAATGTTTGTTTGAAGAAGACATTTCCTCCCACTTTGTAATGCAAGCCTGGGACCAAATGATATGCAGGGATTTTCTGCAAATCTGGAGTGTGGAAGTATCCAAGGGAGGATAGCCTGGAACTGCATAGATTCTCTACAGTTTCTCTATCCATGAAATGGGCATGCTGGTATGTTACCTGGCCATCTCAAAACATACTTAAGAAATAGTGTGGAAAATGTCTTTGTCAGTAAGGAATGCTCCCAACTTCAAGGAACAGAAAAGCCTACTACTTGTGATCTAAATTAATAGAGGGTTTTCCCCCACGACAAGATATTTAAAGAATGGCATGTGGGGACATTGGTTCGGCTACTCACTTATGTGGTCAAGGTCTAAGATCTGTTTCATCTTTCAGTTCCACCATCCTTAGCATGTTGACTTTGGACCACATGTTTTTGCCTCCTGGTCCCAAAATGGCTGCTGGCTCTCCAGTCTTCACATCTGAATCCAATGGGCAAAAAAAGAGGATCAAGGCAAAAGCTTTGTTCTAAGGAGATTGCATGTTTGTACTGGTTAAGGTAAGCCTACCTCAGGAGATGGCTCCTTACTTGTCAGGGATTGGAACTGGATCAGCAGGAGGAAAGAGGGCATGTGTGGTGGCTTTGAATAGGCAAAGGGTAGCTTTTGCCATAAAACTACAGACTAAGGGGCAAGATGAGCTTAGTTCTAGTCTTGGTTCTGCAACGAGGATGACTATGTGTCTTTGGGTCTTGTCCCTGACTTCTCTGGGCCTCAGTCTACCTTTTTTTTTTTGAGACAGAGACTCGCTCTTGTTACCCAGGCTGGAGTGCAATGGCGCGATCTCGGCTCACTGCAACCTCCGCCTCCTGGGTTGAGGCAATTCTCCTGCCTCAGCCTCCTGAGTAGCTGGGATTACAGGCACGCGCCACCATGCCCAGCTAATTTTTTTTTTTTTTTTGTATTTTTAATAGAGACGGGGTTTCACCATGTTGACCAGGATGGTCTCGATCTCTTGACCTTGTGATCCGCCCGCCTCAGCCTTCCAAAGTGCTGGGATTACAGGCTTGAGCCACCGCGCCCAGCCCCAGTCTACCTTTTTAACTAGGACAGAATTGAGCTCAGAGATCTTTCAGGGTATTCCCTTGAAGTCTGTGCCTCTGTGGCTATGGCCTGAATTTGTTGGCTCAATAGTGGTATCCTGAGCAGAGGAAGCCCATCAAGTCTCAGTGGAGACAGCTGGGTGCCCCCCCTTCTGCGTATGCTTCCTACTACCCTGCAGTGGCAAATTCATCTGCCCCTGGGTTCTCCCTCGGGGATCAAATTCACTGGGGTCGATCTCAAAGAGTCAAACCTGAGAGGGTGCAGGGGCTGTCTGAGACAGAGGAGGTAGCACATGGCTAGGCCCAGCAGTGCTGGATTCTGGTCCTCGGGACACTTTCAGCTTGCTGAGTGATCTTGGATCCGTCTCTAGCCTTGCCCTTGCCTCAGTTTCCCCATTTTTTCAGGGAGGGGGTGCACAAGATGACCCATGCTGGGCTTTATAGCACTAAACTTCATCTGAGAGGGTCAAGGAGGAAAACAAAAAGGAAAGCTGAGGTCTGGATTCTTGGGTGTGCAGAAGCCCTGGAGGTGGGTGGTGTAGTCAGGGCTGCCATAGGCAAACAGGGAGGCCTCCTTAACAAAGGAGCCAGAGTTTCTCAGAGCTAACAGTCCCTCGTTCCAACCAGGACCATACACTGATGGTTCTCAGAGCCCCAGGGAACCAGGGGCAGACCCTCTGGTTATTTTTAATCCTTGCTCAGTTCATGTTTTGCAGACATCTCAAAGCATGGTCTGGAGACAACCCTGTTCTGCTAAACTCAGGGTGTAAGCATTCAGTCTAAGAATACTTGGCAATGGTCCATCTCCCTGTATTTTTCACATTCCTCCCTTCCCCCTCCCTCTTTCCTTTTTCCCTCTCTCCCTCCCTTCTCCCCTTTCCTCTTCCCTTCCTTTCTCCCTCCCTCTCTTCTTTCTTTCTTTTCCTTCCCTTATTTCTCTCTTCCTTCTTCCCTCCATTCCTTTCTTCATTTATTCATGTCTTCCTCCCTCACTTCCTCCCTTCCTTCCACTGAAATACGTTGCTCAACTACTGTACGCCAGGTGCCAAAGATACACTGATGAACAAGGTTGACATAGTCCCCCTCCTTCCTGGAGGTGAAAGTGGGGAGGTAGTCATTGAATCGACATTTCGTATCTGTGTATGTTGATGGTTAAAAACTGGAGCAGAACGAACTATGGGAGCACAGATAAGCACCAACTACAAAGCCAGGGAGAAAGGATGCAGTGAAGCCTTCCTGGAGGAAGTGGCATTCAAGTTGAAACCTAAAGGATGAGGAGGAGTTAGCCAGGAGTACTTGGCCCTGGTGCACCCACCCTGTCACTGAGGTAGGGTTGCTAAGGGCTCACCACTGCCCCTCTCCAGGAGAGCATCTGACCAGGAAGGGCACCACTTCACCCGATTTCCTGAGAAATTCCGTGTTCCCCCCACTACCACCCAGAAGGGCAGAATGTAGTCAATGACTGACGTGAGGTTTCAAAAGGCCAGTCTCCCTGCCTGAAGGTGGAGAAACTCCAGTGCCATCCGCTCTCCAGAGCTCCTCGCAGGGTCAGGCTGAGGCTGGACTCTTCCTGAATGTTCAGTGCTGCACAGCCTCTCCTCTCGCTCCCTGCCTGCTTGCTCCCAGGAACCATTCACTGGAAAGCCACTTGTACAAGAATCTCCATGTCCATCTCTTTTTGGGGAACTTAAGACATCAGGTGACCCAATGCTCCCGCAAAAGGAACCACATACATAAACCACCCCCCCAAGAGAGAATATGGGAATTTCAAGAGAGCAGCAAGCAATTCAGGGTAGCTGGACTGAGTGATGAAACAGGGTGCTGAGCCCAGAAGGTGCCAACCCAACCTGCAAGGCCCAGAGTTTCCACCCCAGCTGCTCTTCTGACTCAGGCCTGGTGAGGTATCAGTTGGAATCTACCTCCTCCCTCTGTACTGCCTTGGTTTCCACAGGTACAAGCAAGCCCAGTCCCAAGAGAGGGAGATTTTAGAAAGAGGGAGCATCCAGAAGAAACCAGAGGTGTGCCTTGCTGACAAGATTGCACCAAGCATTTTGCAGGCCTTGTGGATCCATAGCAATGCATGATTGAGAGGTTCAGCCCTGACTCGTTACTTTCCCAGTAAGTGCTGCCCAAGGTCATGTGTGCCCGAGGGAAGCAGCCATTGCCTGCCTGAGTCCCAGGGCTTGCTGCCTGGCTCTGAGACATCTTCCTCGGCTTCCAGCTCTCTCCTCACTCAGGAAGAACAGCATCCATATAATGGAAGGCAGGCACACATACAACACGGGCAGAAGGATCAATAGTTAAGAGCCTATGCTATGGAATCAGGCTGTATCAGTCAGCTATTGCCATAATAATGCTGTGTAACAAACAACCACAAACTTTCAGAACAGGGAGTATTATTAATATGATCCGTAACAATAAGTCTTAATTTTGTTGATACTCCTGTGGGTTGGCTGGAGCAGTACCACTGACCTTTAGCTAAGATTGTTTGTATATTAGTGGCTCAGCTAGGAATCAGCTGATCCAGGGAGTAGAGCTGGGTCTATACTACCTAAAGATCTGTACATCTGTTCCTCTTGTCTGTTATCCTCCTTGGTCCAGTGAGCTTACCAGGGTACATTTTCAGAGCAATGGCCAGTGAGTTTGCCAGGGAATATTCTCACAAGCCATGAAAATAGAAACATTAAACCTCTTAAGGCCTACACTCAAAGCTGTCACACTGTCACTTTTGTTTCATGATCTCGATCAAAGGAAGTCACATACTTGAGCCCAAAGTCAAGGATGGGGATATTTACTCCACCCTTTTACTGAGTAGTACTGTAAAGTTACTCAACAAAGGGTAAAAATCAGGGTCAATAAAGTTTCTTGTATTTTGTAAATAATGTGAAGGCTAAAAAATCAGGTTTCAGATTATTTCTTTGGAATTGTGGCTAAAAAAATCAGGTTTCAGATTATTTCTTTGGGATTGTGGCTAAAAAATCAGGTTTCAGATTATTTCTTTGGAATTGTTGTTCTACCAGTTACGAGCTGTATGACTCTGAGTAAGTTGCTTAACTTCTCTGAGCCTTCCTTTACTTTTTTCTTTCCTTCTTTTTTTGAAGGGAGGGCAATATAAGGATTCATTTATTACTTTTTTGTTTACAAATAAAGGAACCCAATAAATCTTCTATTTATTTCTTATGAAAGATTCTCAATTTACATTTAAAACAAAAACACAAGACAAAAAATCCCAAATCAATTCCTACAGACAACACAAAAAGAGGGAAAAGCAGATTCTTTTCCCTGTTTTCCAGCTTTATTACACAGGTTCAAAAATTAGTATTTTGTGCCATCCTTAAGTTAAAGAACGCACTGTCATGCTTCTCTGAACTGAAGCTCAGGACATGTTAATGTTGCCAAGTCAAATTTAAATATAGTCCCAATGACATCCCAGTCTACAAACGCATATGCCAGAATTAAGAGTGAACAGGGGAAAACCCCCAAATGTCTTAGAATACAGTTTGATCAAATGAGTTAAATGAAACAAGAAACTTTTAATTTGGTAGGCTATCCTGTTAAATAATGTGTTTTCCTTTTCTATAAAAGAGAGATAATGATGGTAGCTTCCTTTGGGGTAGTTGTGAGGACCCAATTAATGCAAGAAAGTCATTGTTCTGTAAAGTTAGTTATCTTAGTACCAAGAAATCCTACAACTATGAGGAAGCATCCTTAGGGCAGAGCCAGCTCTGGGGTAGCAGAAAGAAACAGAACTCTGATCCTCGATGAAATGATTGAACTGCCTGCTAGAATGGAATGACTAGAAAACCTCCAACCCTAGACTTCTGTAAACATCAACATTCTCTTACTGTTTAAACCAGGGTGGTCACTTTTCCATTACTTACAGCAAAAAAAGTCCCTTCTGATAGAGACTCAGACTTCTAATGTTTTCATGCTTTTTTCTTAAACTCCAGTTCTTTTCAGAATGAATAGCTCTTGAAAAGAAATAGCCATCTTCTCAGAATGAATATCTCTTGAAATGAAATACTCAGCTAATAATACTATTAGCCATTTTACTAATAGTTTCATAACAATTTACTTTTCTTTCATTAAATTCAAGCTAAACATATTCAATAGCTTTTATTCAAAGTAACATAAATACATAGTAGGAGCCCACTGTTATAACTTGCTTACGTTTGGATCTGTGTGCCTGTCTTCCTATTGATCTACCCTCCTTTCTATCGGTGCTTATGCGAAGAGGAACAGGTGAGGCAACACGCACTAATGTGAACGATGGTTACTTAAAACAAATATTTTTTGATTTTTATTTTTTACATGTTAAAGTTTCTTGTATTTTGTAAATGAACACACAACTTTTTATTTTACAAAAAATAATTTTTGGTAATTTTTTTGGTACAATGTTCTTTCACAAAACCTAAACTGCTGACATAATAAAGTCAAAAGCTGCCCACTATTTACAACAGTAAAGACTAGGAACCAACCCAAATATTCATCAGTGACAGGCTGGACAAAGAAAATATGGCATATATACACCATGGAATACTATGTGGCCATAAAAAAAAAGCACGAGTTCATGTCCTTTGCAGGGACATAGATGAAGCTGGAAGCCATCATTCTCAGCAAACAGAAACATAAAACGAAACATCACATGTTGTCACTCATAAGTGGAAGTTGAACAATGAGAACACATGGACACAGGGAGGGGAATATCACACACCAGGAGGAAGGGGAAGGAGAGCATTACCTAATGCATGCAGGGCTTAAAACCTAGGTAATGGGTTAATAGGTGCAGCAAACCACCGTGGCACTCTTAGACCTATGTAATAAACCTGCATATTCTGCACATGTATCTCAGAACTTAAAGTAAAAATTTTTAAAAAGACAAAAGCTGCCATTAATTGAGTGCCATCTACATTCTAGATCAATCCCTCCTGAAGCATATTAAAGATTGCATAGGTGTCATTTAGACTCCTTCCCCTTCCTCTTTCCTCCCTTTGGACAAACATTTTCTCTTAATCTTTATTAACTGATAGCCTTACGAGACACCTGTGACAGGTGGGTGCAAAAGTAATGTGGTTTTTGACATTAAAGTAAGGCAAAAGCTGCAAATACTTTCGCACCAACCCAAGCAAGTCAAAATTGTAATTGCTAGCCCTATTTGAAAAAGAGCAAGCTGAATCTGTAGAAACTAAATGGCTTGGCCAAAATTCTTCAAATGAAACCGAGGTCTCCAGACTCCCACCCTGAAGCCTCTAGGGTTAGGGCTGTTGGGAGGTTTCAGATAAGATGCCACAAATTCCGTCTTCTCAGTCCAAGACTTGGTGCATTCACTGTCCATCTTCTGCTGGAATCCCATTTGAGTTTAGCCCGATCTCTAAGACAGTCTAATGAGACGCCCATTCTAATGCTCAAAGAGCTTTTTATGAATAACAACCAGCATTGGAGACTTTTTTTAAGTTGCTAATATTAATTTTACAGAAATAAAATCTAAATTGAATTCCTTCTGGCTCTCCCCCATTAAGTTAATGTTATCGACTTTTAACGGATGTCTTAATTAGACGTTCCTATTAATGGGAATATGGCTCAATTTTCAAATGAGGGCCTAAGCTGCCAATATTCCCATTTGGACTTTTAATTAAGGTGAGAAAATATTAACCAATTACACTGGGTTATTGCCTGGGCTCTTTGTAAGATGAGGAGGTCGCGATAAACCAGGCATGCAAGGTGAGTAAATGAGGGTAGGAGGCAGGTTTGGGACAGTGGGGAAAGGCAAGTTGGGCCTCCAGCCACTCGGGGGAAGGGATCCAGGGCCCAGGATCAGCTATGGCTCCATGCAGAGACATGAGTGTGGAAGCTGGTTTTTAATACTTACCTGTATTTCTTCCTGACATTGCTGGGGTTTATGAACAACTCAGTTGGCAACTGTATCATTTTGATGTGCTATGTAACAAAACACCCCCAAATTTAGTAGCTTTAAAAACAACCTGTGTTATTTCATAAGTCTGCAGGAAAGCAACTTGGGCTGAGCTTGGGTGAGATTTCTTCTGGACTAAGCCAGCTTTGACACATCTTGACTGGGTTTCTTCACGAGTCTGCAGTCAACAAGTGGATCACCTGGGGCAGGCAGGATAATGATGGCCTCAGCTGGGATACCCAGGACTGCTTTGGCTTCTCTCCATGAGTTTGTTCATCTTCCAGCACTCTAGCCCAGGTTATACAGTTTCAAGAGCTGCAAGAAGGCAAGTACTTTTGAAGTCTCTGCTTGTGTTGCCACTGTTCCATTGGTCAAAGCAAGTCATGTAAAGGGCACCACCAAAGGATGAAGATACAGGAGGCATGAACAAATGGGGCCATTTCTGTAATTAACTCACTGAAGCAGGTTGGGTGAAAAGCAGAAGGATATAGGCTGGATGCAGTGGCTCATGCCTGTAATGCCAACACTTTGGGAGACTGAAGTGGGAGGACTGCTTGAGCCTGGGAGGTAGAGGATGCAGGGAGCTGTGCTTGCATCACTGCACTCCAGCCTAGACAAAAGAGCAAGACGCTCTCTCAAAAGAAGAAGAAGAAGAAAAAGCAGGTGGTTATAGAGATAGAGGTGGCTGACACAGCTCAGAGACAATACATCACAGGTCCCAAATCGAAATGCCATTTGGGAGAGCATGGTACGTGACTGAATACAACAGCCCTCACTGTAGGCACCCAGGGACCTGGTGACCCATATCCTAAGAGAGTCTCCACTGTTCATTCCCATTCAATCACTGCCATGCAGGAACACCAGCCTGGGGTGGTCAAAGAGTCTCTTTTCTCTGTTGAAACCAGCCATCTGTATTCTAGTACACCGTTTCTCAATGTTTAAAGGTTGGTGACAGATTAAAATTTTTAAATCCTAGATAGTCAGTTGAGAAATAGGGAGAGAGTTTAAACAGGATTTTTACAGAAAAGAAAAATTTAAATAGCTAATAAATATATAAAGTAATGGCTGACCTTATTAATCATCAAAGAGGTGTAAATTAAACCAGTAATGAGGTACAGTTCACATGACAATCTCAGACATCATTAGTGGGACTGCAAGTTGAGGTTAAGATATTATCTAGAAGAGCTGAAGATGTGCAAAGACCATACCCAGAAATTTCCCTTCTTGGTACACATTAAGATATGTGAGCCCATATTCTACACAGTCAAGAATGAGCATAGCAGCATTGTATCAAACAAGCCAATGTTGGAAACATCAATAATAGAACCAATAAATATGTTGTTGAGTAGCTATACAATGGAGTACTATACAGTAATGAAAATGACCACAATATTGATATAGGCAACAACATGGATAACTCACACAAGACTGACACTGAGTAAAAGAAGCAAGACATAACTGACTGCATATTGTATGATTCCATTTATATGAAGTTCAAAAAAGAATAAAACTAACCTACAAATTCACATATCTGTACATGAATGATTAAAAACAGCTTTTAGAAGAAAGGAAAAGTTTACAAAACAGCCTAAATGATGATTACTTCTTGGTGAAGAGAAGAGGTGGTTGTCTAGGGCACTGCAGGGGCTTGGGATTACTGGCAATATTCTCTCCCTTGTCTGGGTGGTGGTTACATGAGTTGGATATTTTAGCAGGGCTTGGCAGGACAATTGGTTTACTCTGAGTGGTGTTGACTGGGGTTGCTTGGTGGTATCGGCTGGTTACGGCTAGTTTGGAGGATCCAAGATGGCTTCACTTACGTTCTTAGTGCCTTGTCAAGAAAAGCTGGAAGACATGGCTTATCTGGGCCCCTCTCCCTCTCCATGTGTTCTCTCCAGCAGGGTAGTTGAAATTCTTACATGGTGGTGGCTCAGAGCTCCAAGAGGCAGGAAGTGGAAAGTGCTTGTCTCTTAAAGCCTGAGCATGGAAACTAGCACAATTTACTCACACCAAATTCGATTCATCAAAGCAATCACAGAACATCCGGGTCCAAGAAGAGGAAGCACGGAACCCACCTCTCCGTGGGAGGATGTCAAAGAATCTGCCATCTTTAATCCATCAGAGTACTATTTTATTATGACTATGTATTTATGTATTTAGGCTCACTTTTGAATAACACAGGGGCTAAAGATGTCAACACCCGCACAGTTGAAAATTCATGTATAACTTTTGACTTCTGCAAAACTTAACTGCTAATAACCCACCATTGACCAGAAGCCTTACTAATAACATTAGCAGTCAATTAACACATATTTTGTATGTTAGATGTATTCTTTACTGTATTCTTAAAGTCAGCTAAAGAAAAGAAAATGTTCCTTAAAACATGAGGAAGAGAAAATGTACTTAATAATCATTATGTGGAAGTGGATCATCATAAAGTTCTGCATCCCCCTAATCTTCACGTTGAGTAGGTAGAGGAGGAGGAGGAGGAGGGGTTGGTCTTGCTGTCTCAGGAATGGCCGAGGTGGAAGAAAATCACGTATAAGTGGGCCCATGTGGTTCAAACCTGGGTTGTTCAAGAATCGACTGTGTTTGTTCATTCTTATCCAATGGTTAGAAGTTTGAAGAAGCAGTACTGGACCCAAGATCCTCCCACTGCACCTGCTGAAGAAGCAAGTCCTGAAAATCAGCTTCTTCCTTAGTCCAGGGTGGGGTCCTTGCTCCTGCCCACTCCTCTGTGGCTGGTTAGTTGGTGGGTGTTGAATAGGTTTTCCTTAGACCTTAACCTGGAGGACATGCCTTCCCCACCCTCCCAGAGCCCAGCATCTCTTCCTGCTATACCACATGCATAGGCAGTTCTCTCTCTGGCCCCACTCCCTGCTCCCAAAGCAACTCTAGCAGGCCTGATAGACTCTCATTGCTGCAGGCTTTGCAGCCGAGAGGAGGCTTCTGTCACCACTTGCACATCTGTTCACTGTTCCGTCCCAGGGCACACCTTTTCATGGCTCAATTTATTTGTCAAGCAGTTTTTATGAAGCAGCAGATGAATACAGAGATTACGTGTCTGCACTTTGGAGCTGGGCTATCAGGGTTCAAATTCAGTTATGCTATTACCGGTTTGAGTGCCTTAAGCAAGTTACTAATGTCTCAATGACTCAGTCTTCTTGTCTGTGAAATGGGGACAATAATCATACGCTCCTGGTAGGGCTGTTACAACAATAAAATGAGTTAATATAAAACACCAAGAACAGGATCTGCCCGTAGTAAGGGCTGTGTGAGTGTCTGCCTTTATTTTTATTATTGCAAAGTAAAAATGCACCTAGTGAAAATTATACAGAAGAGCATACAATGAAAAGTCAGTCTTCCTATAAGTTTATATCTTCTGCCTTTCTCCCCAGAGGCAACCTCTGCTAGTAGTTTCTTGGATTCACTGTCAAAAATGTTCTCCGTGTGTGTGTGTGTGTGTGTGTGTGTGTGTGTGTGTATGATTTAAAAACTTATGTGTATTTCATGTCTGTTGTAGAATACTGAATACTTTTAGATACTTGTATGTACTTTTCTTTCTTTCCTTAACTCAGTATCAAGAAGATTTCTCCAGCCAGGCTCAGTGACTCATGCCTGTAATTCCAGCACTTTGTGAAGCCAAGGTGTGTGGATCACCTGAGGTCAGAAGATCAAGACCAGCTTGGCCAACATGGCAAAACCCTATCTCTACTAAAACTACAAAAATTAGCTGGGTGTGGTGGCACAGGCCCGTAGTCCCAGCTACTTGGGAGGCCGAGGCAGGAAAATTGCTTGAACTTAAGAGGCAGAGGTTGCAGTGAGCCAAGATCATGCCATTGCACTCCAGCCTGGGTGACAAAGGGAGCCTCTGTCTCAAAAAAGAAAAAAAAAAAATTGAGTACATCTAGACTCAAGGAACAGTGCTCTAACAGAATTCCAGAGTATTCATGACCTTAGGGAAGAGATTCATGGAAGAAAAAATCCTCCAGGAGTTATTCCTCAAATCCTTTCATGTAGTTCCTGACTCTGGTTATGACTTTTAAAGGTTTTGTCTAAAATTCACTGAGTATCCTGGAAAGTCCCTTCCTCTGACCTCAGCTTTCCCATCTGTGAAATGGGTATTGAGCAAAGCTATCCCTAAGTCCTTCTGAAGCAAGACACTGTAGGGCTTCAGGGTACAAGTTGGCTTCAGCCTCGCTCAGGACCCAGGACTTCAGGGTTCCAGGCTTCTTTTGCAGCCTAGGCACTCCCCGCCCCCGTTCCACATAGCCTCTCAGGAGGTGTGGAAGGTCTGTCGACAAGGCCAGAGAAAGAACGAGGCAAATGTCCTGGGACTGCCTGAACCGAGCCCAGGGCATTCGGAGACGCCAGGCGGGCGGCCTCGGTTTGTGTTGGACGCCTCACAGCCCGCCCGTGGTAATCGAACCGGCTTTTGTTTATTTTTCTAAATAGGAAGACAGAAGCTCGGGGCTGCCTGGGATGGCTCCACAAACAGCCCCGTGGCCAGAGTAGGCGGCCGGGGACTGAGCTGGGCAGCCAGAGGCCGCAGGGACCGAGGAGGGGCACCTGGAGGCCAGACTCACTGAGCCTGTGAAGGGCCCAGCACGGGTGGGTAGGCAGGGCCGGGGACAGTGAGTCCGTCGTATCAGGCGGCCTTGCAGAAGTGTGAGGGCAGCAAGGCAGAGACTGGACTGGCCCAGTGCAGGGCCCAGAGTGGCCCTCCCTCCCTCAGCCCTGGCTCTGGCCTACAGCCTCCTATCTCACCCCAGGATTGCGGGACTGGGCCCATCCCCCGTGAGCTGCCTCTTTCTTGCCTGTCAACAACAAATCAGTGTCAAATTGTCCATTGATGTCTCCCTTTTGCTGCAGAGGAGGCAGCGGCCAATGAACTGGGACCTTCTCTGGTCAGCCAGGAGAGTGATGGGGTGGCGCTGGTTCCTCGCAGGCCAGGGGAGCCACAGATGCTAAGCAGGTATCCATGGACCTTCCTGGCCCTGGGGTTCTCAAGGTCTGGTTTCCTCTCTGTCTCAGGTCATGCTGGAAGAGACAGGGACAGTGGTGGTACCCTGAGACTTAAAGGAATCTTTGTTAAAAAAAAGAAAAAAAAAAGAGAGAGAGATAGACAGACATAGATATAGCTACAGATTATATAGGTATAGGGTTAAACAATTTGAAAGAACTATTCTAATAGATCAAAAATGGCCTAATATCAACGTTATGTGGCTCAGTCCAACAGCAGTAGTTATAAAGGTATAAATGTAATAATGACATAGATATAGACATACACACATATGCAGAGACACATAAATATGTCTGCCTATGTTTAAATGATACAATAGTCATTAAATGTACCTGTTTTTCTGAACTGGCCCACAGAAATCTCATTGATCTTTTTTTGCCCTCTGTGCCTGACCCCCCAGATACTAAGACTTCGATCTGGTCTAAGGGCCTCTGTAATCTCAGGGCTCACTTCAATAGTGATCAGACCTCCAAGGATTGCTGGTCAGGATTGAACCTCATTTAGCTGCTGCCAGGCTAGATAGCAAAAAGACAGCTTTGCCATCAGGAAAATCTGAAGCTGAATCCCCACCTCTCCGCCCTTGAAACTTACTACAGGTGTTAAGATGTCAGCTCCTCGAGCCCTGTGAATAGGGGACTAAAAACAAAACCTCCTTGGTTTTGCCTTTGTGAAGACTCAATAAGATAATATATGCCAGGACCTGACACACTGACACACAGCACAGCCTTAACGGGTTGGTGTTCTTCACCTCTGTGTTTCTTACTGGGCCTTTCTGGGCTACCAGGAGGGAAAAAAGCATAGTGTTGGCCACTGTGCATGGGGTTGGGGGGACAGAAAGCATTTTTCATATAATGTTTTTTAATTATAATAGTAGTCCAAGTTTATGATATACAATTCAGAGAAATAAAATAGAAGAAGCAAGTAAAAGCTCTCTAATCCCACAACCTGAGACTACCAGTGTTAATATTTTATGTTAAGAAGAAGTCTTTCATTTACAATTTGCAAGTAGAGAAAACCCGGCTCAAACCAGTTTAAGACAAAAAGGAATTTTTGAGGTCCTGTGACTAAAATATTCAGAAGAAGTTTGTCAGACATCAGGCACAGATGGCCCGGGCGTTAGGTGATGTCGTCGGGGGAGCTACTGCTTCCCTCTGTGTGGCTTCCACCTTTGGCAGGAATGATGGCCACCAGCAAGTCTAGGCAGACCTATGTACAGCAACAGAAAGAGAGCATCTCTGTCTTTATTGCTTCTGCCAAAGTCCCAGATTTCCAGACCAGGTCATGTGCCCACTCCTGGGCCAATCACTGCGATTCTGATGGGTCAAGCCTGTGTCACATGTTCCTGCTGGGATAGGAGATAAAGTTATTTCCACCTGAATATATGGCCGAAAAGAGGAGATGGGTCAGTTCCCCAAAGGAAATCGGGATGTTCTTTTCTTCTTTTTTTTTCAAATTGCTTTTTTTAAATTATTATACTTTAAGTTCTGGGGTACATGTGCAGAATGTGCAGGTTTGTTAAATAGTTATACATGTGCCATGGTGGCTTGCTGTGGATGCTCTTTTCAGAACAAGGGTGCATAGATGATGAACAGGCAAAACAACTCATGCTCACCACATATTTTGAATACAATCATATACAAATATATTTTTTCCCAAAAAAAAAGTGTTTAAAAATATTGGGTAGCTTGGAAAGGCACAGCTACCAGCCACCTATCCAAATGCCAGTTCTATGGTCTTTCCTCAAGGCTGCACGCTGCAATTCTCCTACAGATGCCCTTTATGCCCTTCTTATGTAAGCCTGAAAATCAGACCTCCCAACAGACATATCTCCTCTAGAGAGAGCCAAGGTGGCTGCAGAGCCTGAGAAGGCGGAAGTATCAGAAAAGAGACATTGGACCTCACAGGTCCATTGAAAAGAAAAATGGCATCAAATTCCATATATTACTCAAACAAAAGGCAATTACTGCAACCATCAAGAGATCAGCATTCCAGCTCTGCCTCTTCCCTGACTTCCCCTTTCCTGTGCCCAGTGGATCCACCTGTAAAGGAAGCATTCTGATCAGTAGTAGACCCTTATTGGATCCCAACGCCCAATCTCCTGAAATCAGGACCCATATTTCCTTTTGCAGAATTTACCTCTCTCCCTCAAAGGGGTAGTTGGGTGGAATGATAAATTCAGGTGTTCGCTATGCCATGTGGGAGCCAACAGGACAAGATTAGTCCTCTCCCCTCCACTCTGCAGCCAGAGAACAGGTGCGTGATGTAGGCACACCTAAAGTCGTGAGTACTTTGTTCCTGGAACCAATGATGCATGGATGAAGGCCTAGGGAGATTTTTCTTGCTCCAGGTGGTCTAACTCATAACCAGGCCACTCCAACTGTGACACCGTGCTTGTGGTCACTGCTCCCTGGGTGTTCAGAACAATCCCTGCCATATCTATGCTTGAGATTCCTTGATATCCTGCCAATAAATGCCCCAATGCTTATCTATTTCTGTTGCTTACAACCAAAGGACCTAAACCAGTTAGTGCTCTAAGGGCCCTTTCAATTCTGCAATTGTCTGAGAGGATAGTCGTGACTGAGACCACTTCTGAATGCTCATATCCATGTCTACCTCTTCCTCCCTGAGCACACCACAAGACTATTTCCCAGGCTCACTTGCAGCTAGGCAAGACCATGTGACTAAATTCTGGCCATTGGAATGTGGGCAGTAAGTGATGTATGTCACTTTCAGGATTGGCCCACAGAAACTCAGTGCAATTCTCCCTGGAGTGGACTCGGGTCCTAGAGGAGGGCAGGGCCACGTGCTGGGAGGAGACTGCAAAGAGTGCTTGCACTGAGCACAGGATCATCTTCGTCTCCACCTACTGTCATCATTTCAGATCACATGGATAAGAAAGGGAGCTGCATTATCTTAAGGCACAGAGACTTTGAGGTTTACTTGTTATAGCAGCTGACATGGTGTGCCCTAACTCACAATAATTCTCCAGAAAAGGGCTCTATGCCTTCAAATTGGCAAAGAAGACATCATTGAAGCCGGGAAGTGAACACCAGCTACTGTTTCCCTTGTCAGCCAGAGCAGTGAGCTCCCCTAGACCATGGGCCAGGCCATGTCTCCTGTAACACTGAAGGGGTTTGATCGGCAAATAGCCTCAGCCTGAGGCAGGCCACTCTGCGATGACTGCTCCATTATTGCTCCTTCAAGTAGAACCTCCAATTACATGAAGAGTGAAGTTTCATCAGGGACCCTGGGATTTTGAAGTGACTTTCGAATGTTCTGGAGTCTTCCCTTTAGAGTTCACTGGGCTGGGCTCCTTTTCCCAGAGCACTCTGGGAAGATCCTTCCCTGAGTAGATGAGCAGATGTTGATTTGCATATATGCATGTTTCTGGCCTCTGATGAGATTAGGAGGTGCATTTTTAATCAAAGCCTCCAGCGAGGCTGAGCCCTGGGAGGCAGACTCAAGGTGGGAAGAGGAAATGTCACAGCAAAGAGGGTGTGGGCCTGGGAGAAAGAAACTCTCAGAGCTGAGCTTTGTTTATAAAATCGGAGATGGCTTGGTGCACCTCTGTGGCTGGGAAACTGGGATGAAAAAGGAGGGAGACACTCATCAGGCGCCTGGTGCTCACTCTCTGTAAAACCCTGGAAGAGTCTTGTCTTTCCTTGTGGCTCAGTTTCCTGTACAAAATGGAGAGTTGGGGTGATGCCACCGGACCTGTTAACTTTCCCAGGTTATTGTGAGATTTTAAAGTGTCATGAACATGATATACTTTGCAAATATCCTGCCCTTATTATTCAGATTGGAGAAATTCTCTCCTGAACATTGCAAGCAAGAGAGCCCACCCACCCTCCCTACCAGGGCACCTATTGCTTAAGAAGGGTCAAGGGGTTTGTCCCAGAAGAACGTAGCACCAAGATGCCTTGCTTGGAGCCCGTTGTAGGGTAGAAACTCTCCAGCAACCCTTCTGGTGAACGAAAAATAATCTCCTTTTATCGGAAGAAAATATTGAGAAATTATTCCAGGGTGAAATATGGATTCCTTGAGTTATCTCATTCACAAAATGAAATCCCCTCAAGTCTTTAGAAAGGATAGCCTGTGTCTGCAACCATTCCTTAAACACATCAAGAACCTTTGCCCTGACGGTCCCCTCTGCTTGGAAACCTCTTACCCCAGAGTTGACTCCCCAACTTTTATTCATGTCTCTACCGAAATGTCACCCCCTCAGAATAACCCTTCCTGACCATCCTGGCTGCAATATCTCTTTGGTCTCACTCTTCTACCACCAACCCAGGGCACTTCATCTCAGCATTACTGATATTTTATGCCAGATAATTTTTTCTTGCAGGATCCTGTCCTGTACATTGTAGAATACTCAACAGCATCTCTGACCTCTATCCACAAGACACCGGTAGCAGCCACCCGTGAAAGGTTATGACAATCAGAAATGTTCCCAGACATTGTCAAATGTGCCCCTAGGGAATGGAATCCCAAATCCTCCCAGTTAAGAACCTCTGGTCCAATGTTTTCTTTCCTTTCTTTTCCCTTTTTTTTTTTTTTTTTTAATTTGAGCCAGGGTCTTGCTCTGCAGCCCAGGCTGGAGTGCAGTGGCATGATCTCAGCTCACTGCAACCTCCAGTTCCTGGGCTCAAGTGATCCTCCTTCTTCAGCCTCCTGAGTTAACTGGGCCTACAGGCACACTCTGCCACATGCGGCTAACTTTTGTATTTTCAGTAGAGATAAGGTTTTGTCATGTTGCCCAGGCTGGTCTCAAACTCCTAAGCTAAAGTGATCTGTCTGTGTTGGCCTCCCAAAGTGCTGGAATTACAGCCCCAAGCCACCACATCCGGCCCCCTTTTTTTTTCTTCTACATAGGACTTGGGGCCAGCTGAAATACATTTTCCATGTTTTTCTGATTATTTATTTCTCAGCCCTCTCTCCGACTGGAATGTGGGGTCCGTTCAGGCGGGGTCCCTGTGTACTTTGCTCACCTGGTGGCCCCAGGTCCAGAATAGTGCCTGACAGGCCTAGGAGCCCAGCAAATGCCTGTTGAATAAATAAGTGAGTAAAGAGAAGCAGCAGCTTCAGCAATCGTGTGCCGCATCATCCTATTAGTGTCTGTGTGCATCTGTGTGTAAAAGACACAGAGGAGCATATTCTCGTCGCAGCTGGTGCAAAAAGCCTCTTAGGAAGAGGCCAATCTCTGCCTGAAGAGCATCGTTCTTCACACATCCACTCTGAGCAGGGCATCCCCATGGCCTATTGAGGTCAGCTCCCTGTTGGCCTTCTCAACGGGGCTGAAACTGCTCTGCATCAAACAAAGATCAGAACTCTCTGCTGGTTCCCATCACACGCAGAATAAAAACCAGTATGTGTGCAGTGGACTGTAGAGGCCCTATCAGGCCTACACCGCATGCCTCTCTGGTCTTCACCTCCTTTATTCTGCCCCCTCCAAACTCATCATGACCTACCTGACCCCTTGATGTTCTTTAAACACTCCGAGTGTCTCTTGCCTCAGGGCCTTTGCACTTGCCGTCATTGTCTCTTGCTGGACACTATTTTTATTTTTTTACTTTAAGTTCTCAGACACATGTGCAGAACATGCAGGTTTGTTACATTGGTGTAAGTATGCCATATTGGTTTGCTACACCTATCAACCCGTCATCCAGGTTTTAAGCCCCACATGCATTAGGTATTTGTCCTAATGCTTTCTCTCACCTTGCCCACCACCCCCCCAACAGGCCCCAGTGTGTGATGGTCCCCTCCCTGTGTCCATGTGTTCTCATTATTCACTTCCCACTTACGAGTGAAAACATGCGGTGTTTGCTTTTCTATTCCTGTGTTAGTTTGTTGAGAATGATGGTTTTCAGCTTCTTCCATGTCCCTGTAAAGGACATGGACTCATCCTTTTTTATGACTGCATAGTATTCTATGGTGTATATGTGCCACATTTTCTTTATCCAGTCTATCATCCATGGACATTTGGGTTGGTTCCGAGTCTTTGCTTGGAACACTCTTAACACCAGCTATTTCCAAGGCTTCAACGCTCCCCATGTCTTCTAGGTATCTACTCAAACATAAGCTCTTCTGGGAAGCCTTTCCTGACCACCCTGTTTATTTAGTGTTTGAGCTGTCTGTCTTCCCCATGATAATGCCAGCTCCTTGACGGCAGGGACTTTTGTTCTCTTGCTGTTCCTCCAGCACCTGGACAATTGTTTGGCACGTTTTTAGGAGGGTGTGTGTGTGCACGGAGATGGCATGTGTGTGACTTACTTAACACAGTCATGCTGGACCTAAAACCATGCCTGAAACATGGTGGGTGTTTAAAGTGGGTTCCCCAATGTCCACGCTGAGATACAGTTGGGTGAAAGTGATTTAGTAGACAGCATTTTCAGGAACAACCTACAGGGGATGGGGGAGTGGAACAAGGAAGAGAAGGAGACCAAGAGACGGTGCATATCATGCAAAGTCCTGTGGAGGGTTCCTTGGGCTGGAGACGGCATAAGTCACACATCAGGGTTGTCCCAATCAGGGCAAGGGGAGGTGAAGTTTTTATAACCTGTCTGCATTAGGCTGCTCTAGAAAGCTGTACGTGTCCAGGCACTTTCTGCTCTCCGTGCAATCAAGTGAAGTGCTGCAACCCAAGGGCAGCACGCCAACAAAAGGATGCAGGTGCCGGCTGCTAGAGGACATGGCGCATCCACAGCCAGGATGTGACGAGCCTCAAGATGGAAAAAGGGTCTGGGGGTTTGTTCACGGGGCCCTGAGAGCATCTGCTGCAGCAGGCCTGCTCCATATTTGCTGAATGAATACTCTGGCTTTGCTCAATTGCAACTGGAACATTCTTGTAGCTAGAGAAGTGACCTCATTCCATGCTTCCACCAGTCATACTTCTCACTGAAATGAGGACACCGGGACCCACTCCCAGGGTTTGGGTGGGATTACATGAGTGGGGATATGCACTCACTTCCCACTCCCTGAAGTTCAGGTAGAGGTGCCCCAGCCCAAGGCTGAGTGTGTTCCCAGGGTCATCTGCTGTGTTCCCTGAGGTTGAGCCTGCAAAGACGGTCCCCGGAGCACTGTCCCTGGAGCAGGCCTCATGTTCATCTGCTGCAACTCAAGTTAGTGACTTGCCCTCTCACATCTCCATGCCTTTGCAGAAGCCATGCCCTCTGCCCAGAATGCCCTCCCTTCTCTTCTTGGCCTCGAAATCCAAGTTTTCCCTTCTTGAGCAGTTCAAATGTCACTTCTCAAGTGAGTAAAACCTCCCTAACTGTCTTTTCCCTGGGTTTTTCCAGCAAACATTCAGGAAACAAACAAACAAACAAACAAACATCCCACCCCACCACTAGTGCCCCAACCTGTGTCACACAGTCTTGCTCTGGTTGGTTTCCCCATTAGGCAGCAGCTGTAGCTCTGTCTCTCCGGTAGCCCAGTGCCTGCTGGGTGCCTGGCTTCCAGATGTGTGACATATGCCTAATCAATAAACTGATCAACTGACTCATCCAAAGAGGAAGAGGAAGGACAGAAGCTACTTAAGCCTGAATCCTTCTTCATGGCATCTTCTCCCACCCCACGTGGACCTGAGATTGAGCATTCAGAAATGGCTCTGATGTTTGAGGTTACCACCAGGGACCCTCCTTCTGAGGTTTCCTTTCCTTGCAGTGGTCTCCCATGGCTTTGGGGACTTCTCTCCATATCATTTCCTGCTCCAGAAACTTCTGGAGCCTGGTTAGATGCCGGTGCCCCAAGAGTTAATCGCCTCAACTTCAGCTCAAACTGCTTATTGTCAATGGATTTCTTGGGCCAGCCAAGATGCTGGGAGCCCGGGCTGAGCCGGGTCGAGCGGAGGTTTATTTTTCTGCTGACTACCATCTCCCAGTTGAGTATCTTTCCCAGGACAGATCTCCAGCCCCATTTTCCCTGGCTCTCTCTCCCCATATAAAAACAACTTTATCTCTAAAGAGCAAATAACACCCAGGGCTCATAACAGATGCCAAGTACTGTTTCTGTTTTGATTTTTGAAAATAAAAATTCAACTGTGTTCAATAAAATTCAGAAGCCGCTTCCCTCTGTGGAAATTAAAGGAATCCAAGACGCCCGAGAAGCCACCGACCTTCCTAATTAAAGCTGCAGCAACGGCGGGAATCCACTTTCTACAACCAGCCTGCTCTTGCTGAGCCGAGAACAAAGCCGGCCCCCATCAATATTTCATTCTCTCTTTTCTTCCACGATAACAATGCCGTGTGTTCTGAGTGCGCCCCCCAAAAAGACATGCAGAGCTATGTTAATTAGGGTTTAAATAATTGACGCCCCACATCTCGCTGTGTTTCCGGAAGTGTGCAGTGTGGTTGCTGGCGCAGTTCATAATTCCATCTGTTCGTGGTCACAGCCCCCCTGCCCCCTCTGTCTGTCTGTCTGTCCAATTTGGCAGGTATGGGCTCAGGGTTCTCCTAAATTGCTCCCATCCTGAGGTTTTAGGGTTTTTGGTGGTTTTTTTTGTTTGTTTTGTTTTGTTTTTGCTTTGATTGTAGGCTAGAGTTTGATAAGATGTGTTAACAAGGGGCCTACTCACAGGAGGTGAGCTCTGTAGTGTGTCCTGCCTGGGCCAGGGGCCAGGCCACCCCCGGGCCTCAACTATGTTCTGGGCACACTCCCTAGATTCCTGATGTGATGTGCAGGGAAGGCAAGTAAACAATTTTTAAACAGGTGGAAGGAAGGAAGGAGGGAAGGCAGGAAGGAGGGAAGGAGGGAGAGGAGAGGAGAGGAAAGATAGGTGAATGGATGGGTAGATGAATAAATTTGTCCTGTGGACCCATGGTGACTTGTCTCCTCCTAGGTAAGATAATGCAAACAAGGTGGACAGTCCAGCCCCAGGTCTTCCTGTGCAGATAGTACCTGACATGGTTTGGATGTTTGTCCCCTCCAAATCTCTCATCGAAATGTGATTCCCAATATTGGAGGTGGGGCCAGGTGGGAGGTATCGGATGGTCGGGGAGGATCCCTCATGGAGGGTTTAATGCCATCCTCTTGGTGGTGAGTGAGTTCTGGTTCAGTTAGTTCACAGGAGATCTGTTGTTTAAAAGAGTCTGGGATGTCCCCTTTCTCTTGTTCTTGGTCCTGCTCTCCCCGAGATGTGATGTGCCTGCTCCCGCTTTGCCTTCTGCCATGATTAGAAGCTTCCTGAGGCTCTCACCAGAAGTCAAGCGGCTGTTGGCACCATGCTTCCTGTATGGCCTGCAGAACTGTGAGCCAGTTAAACCGTCTTTCTTTATAAATTACCCAGCCACCAGTATTCCTTTATAGCAATGCCAGGATGGCCTAACAGAGTACCTTGGTACCTTGTTCTCTAAATGGCAATGAGAGAGCTGTGAGGTTGCGGGTAACAAAACGAGTTCTGGACCAGACAACTGAGGTTCGGATCCCAGCTCTGCCACTTACTGGTTGTACGACCTTGGACAAGGTACTTGGCCTCTCTGTTCTTCAGTTTCTTCATCTGTAAAATGAGGATAACAATAGTGACTACTTCACAGGGTTGATGCAACCATTAGGTTTTGGACATTAGATGTGTTATATCAAGTAGAAGTCACATTCACTATTCTTGTTGTTCCAGGTCACTGGCATCCCTGCCACCCCATGTGTCTGAGAAGTACCTACTCCAGTGTCCAAGAGGCCTCCCAGCTGGCAGAGGAAGTGTGAACCTGGGATCTCAGTACTCTGCCCTCCACTTCTCACCTTGTTCCTTGCCTATCAAGCTGCTGCCCTGGTAGGGTCAGGTCACTGTCACATCCGCAGGGCTTTCCACTGTGCTGATGGCCACCTAACCTCCAGGACTCATGGCTCTACCAGGTGCTTTTAAATCTCGGGACCTGACTTCTGAACTCCCCAGCCCCCATCCCGCACATCACACAAATGATCAGTGTCGCCACAGCCCTATCATTGCCCCCTGCATCCAGAAACCTGGGCAGTTGGAGTCCAGTTCGGAGTGTCACTTTGGCCACCAAGTCTGCCCAACCCCATCCAAACCCAAGGGGAATCTTAGAGCCCTCTCTGTAGATGAAAAAGTAGAAGTTTCTTTCCTAGTGGAGGACCACGGAGGGGATGGGTTCTTCTCTGCAGAAACCAAACTTTCTGCCAACACTGTCTTGCCCTCTGGCCCTTCTTCTACCGCCAACTCCCAACCCCCACCCCGGCAGAGTCCTAAAACACAGAATTCATTACTTGACTTTGACTCAAGTAATCAGAGATCATCCCAAGGGCCCGCGGTTCAGGACCTGCCTATCTACACACAGTCATCTTCTACCTCTTTTCTCCACCTGCTCAACAAACAAACACCATCCTCATTCAGACCACCCAGCATTTACCCATGCCATTTCCTATACCAGGAAGGTCCTTCCTCCTCTTTCCTGTCAAATATTACTCGGCTACAATGTAATTGTGATAATTAGATGTTCCTTGGGGCTCCCAATATTAGTCCCAGAATGATGCAGTGAGTGGTGCCTATAGCAGGCTTCTTAGTTACATTGGGAAGGTAGCATGGATGGGGGTTGGGGATGAGATATGACTTATCTCCAGTGTGTGGCCCAGCATCTGACTCACAGCAATTCTCAGTTATGTGAGTGGATGAATGGATGGATGGATGGATGGATGGATGGATGGATGGATGGATAAATACATGTAGATAAAAATGGGTACATGGCTAGGAGGTGAGTAGGTAGGGTTTGGTGAATGTATGGGAAGATGAGTGGATGACAGGGGAGAACACTGGTAGACAATGGCTGGGGGCATGGGCGAAGGTTTTCACTGTCGGATCTCTTTCAGATCCAACAGATCTGCCTGTTCTGTTTCTAGAGTTCACTCCTCTGACCCTTCTGACACAGATGCATCTTCTCTGGCCCAGAAACACAGACCTGTCTTTGTTTTATGAACACCTGCCTATACCACAGCTCTGGAGCAGAAAGAGCTGGACTAATTGGGAGAAAGATGGGTGGATGGACCCCTCCAATAAAAAGGGAATGAAGAACCAGAGTCCTGGAGTTCCTGGAAGAGCCACCATCCTCCAGTGGGGACATGAGCTGGGGAAGGGAGTCTCTCTCCCCTTGGCCGTCTTTTGCCCTTATGTGTTGGAGTCCCTGGAGGTCCCCCCTACTCTCCTGCAGTGCCTGAAATTCAATACTTTGTAATGAGACCTTGCCTTTTTAGGAAGCCTCAGCTGAAAACAGTTCTTGCTTCTGGGAGTCACTGATGGCTTCATATGATTAGTTTTTAAGCCTGCTGAGAGAGTCACAGAAAGGTCTCTGGTTGTCAAGAGAAATGATGGCTTTAAGAACACAGGACCACCAAATGGTGGGGTCCCTTGAGACACAGAATTCTGCCGGTTGCCCTGCTGATGTCATGTTTAGCAAACCTCTCTTGGATGCTGGAAGAATTTAGCAGTGGCCTACTGTATGTACAGCGGCTCTTGGTGGGGCCCTCCTTCCACTCCCTCTTCTTTTGGTAACTCCATCCTCATTTTCTTTTTAAGACATGCCCTGCCCTATTCCTCCTCCATGTAGTTCTTGCTGAATTAGCACATGTCTCAAGCCAGACCACATGACACCTAATGGGCACTGAAGGGGGAAATGCTCTCTTTGTCCACTGGGCTTCTGACACTCTCAGGGAGTCAGGATACAGACCCCCAGCCCACTTGTCTGATGAGGGGGGCCAAAGAACCAGAGTGCTAGGGCTCCTGGCAGAGCCACAGGGAGAGACTGCTGAGAGTGAAGCCGGCACAGAGGAAAGCCAGGCCAAGCAATGGAGCCAGTCACCCTTCTGAAATGCCGTCCACAGCCCTGAGCCTCACCTCTCTCTCCATTACAAGGGAAGAGGCCTGAAGGGTCCACCTGCCTTCCCTTCTCCCATCTGCCCAGGCCTTGAGCCTGGATGAACCTCCCAGGAATGACCCCAACACCTTCTGCTGAGACCCAACCTACCCCAGGCCATCTCTCAACAGTTTCCTTCCTAGCGTCCCCCAGCCCCTTTTCCAGCTTGCCTTGACCCCTAGAAGGCAGATATGGGGACTCCTTCCCTCCCACTTCTCCAGGATTGTTTCGTGAAGTGGAACAGCATTGACCAACCTCCAGAAACCCAGGCAGAGAAGTCATGGGCTTTCCTGACTCCCTGCAATGTCTATCCTACAATCACTGATCTTCTGGGCCCAGCACAGCTCATAGAGAAGAATGTGGCATCTGTGTCTGAGACATGCACTGGCCTCGTAGAGGTGAATGACACACTCAGGGTCCCATCTCCAGGCCTGTGTCTATACTGAGGTCCTGGCTGGGAAGGCTGGCTCTCTTCTGCATGATGGAAGGCTCCCCATTGCTTAAGGTCCTGCTGAGATGCCACCTCCTCCAGGAGTCCTTCCTGGATGCCCCCTTGTGGAGTTCTCCCACCTTCTAGCCTGTTCCCTTTCCTGGGACTCGTAGCTGGGCTGCCTTGGGACTGCCTGTCTGTGTCTGACATTTTGTCCTCTCCAAACCAGGGAGTCAGGGGAAGGCATGGACTTTTCCCTGCTCCCTGTGAGTTCCCTGATGCGCCACGTCACCACCTACTCTGAGACGCCACTCCTCTATTTGAGGCTCCTTTATCCTCTTTGTCCCATTTTGGTTGCCCTGGCCTTTGGGGACACGTAAGATAGGATTGTTCTTCCATTTCTGCATATTGTTCCAGGACTTCCAATTAGACCTGATTCTGACACAGCCACGAGGCTGGAAGGGTCAGTTACATTGGGATAGCAGCACGGATGGTGGCTAGGGGTGAGATAGGACTCATCTCCAGTATCTGACCCAGCATCTGGCTCACAGCAGTTTTCTGTTACGTGAGTGGATGGATATGCAAGCTCTAGGGAAGATCTACATAGAAATCTCACCCTCACTGCCTTGGCACCTGGGCTCCCCACCAAAACTGCCCTCAAACTTGCTGGGAGACTTGCTTCTCAGAGCCTCGCTTCACTCATGGTGTAAAAGGAAGTGTGTTCCTCTTCCTGGCTACCGAGAGCAGGCCTAGAGGAGGGCTCTGAGTTCTACCGGCGGACCATCTGCTTCTTTGGGGCTCACAAGATGGTAACGAGTACCACCTGAAATGTGCTCATTGTGCAGATGGGAAACCGAGACCCTGGGCATTGCCTGCCAGCAGCAGTCACTTGGCTGGCAGGAACTGGGTCCCAGGAAGACTGAGACAGGCAGATCCACACTGACCAATGAATCCTTCTTGCCCTGGGACAGAGCAGCTGGGGGCTGTAACGTAAGAACATGAGGAAGGGACCCCAGGTGATTCTGGACCTCTCACTATAGGCATTTCTGTACAGCTAGACAGACCTAATGATCACGAGCTGATATACTTTATAATGACTACAAAGCACTTCAATAGTCTGGTATCTTCATGATACTACATCAAGTGGAACACTCATTATCCCCATTGTATTGATAAGAAAACTGAGGCTCAGAGAAGTGAAATGACCTGCCCAAGGTCACACAGCAAGCAGCTGAGCTGGGATCTAGACCCAGATTTCTGACCCAGAGGCCCTCACTCTGAACATTTCAGCTTGGCTTTTTCATCTGATCGCCTCTGACCTTCACAACAGCCCCTGTGAGCACTTCAGTGGATATCACATCCCCATTCTATAGATGAGGAAAGAGAAACCCAGAGAGAGAGAGAGAGAGAGAGAGAGAGAGAGAGAGAGAGAGTGAGAGAGTGACTTGCTCAAGGATCCACAGCAAGTCAGGAGCAGAGACTGGCCTTGAACACAGGGCTCCTGACTCCCAGGTATAAGCCTTTCATTTGCCACCAGGCAGCTGCAGAAGCCACGGGTTCTGGCTTCAGCCCTCACAGCTGCTGATCTCTTCAGTGACTCAGCAGTGGTCTCTTTGTTTCTAAATCTAATGAGTTTGTCAGTCCTTCACTGATATGGACCCTTGACAGTACGTGACATGTTAATCACTAGGTCCTCCCTGGAGCATGCCTTTCCTGGACTCCTCACTCTGTGGTTTTCTGACTTCTCTGATTGATCCTTCTCCACATCCTCCAAGGTACCTCTTTCTGAGCCCAAGCCTTAAATATCAAGGTCAGTAGGGCTTAGCACCCTCCCCTCCCTTGTCTTTCCCTACCTTCTTCTTCTCTTATTTAAGCCTCTCTTCCTGGACACCCTCATAAACTTCCATGGACCCCTTCCCGTGCCTAAGCCTTTGCATATCAGCTGAGATACTGACTGACTGTAAACGTTGACAGACTGTCTCGCCAGGCGCGGTGGCTCAAGCCTGTAATCCCAGCACTTTGGGAGGCTGAGGTGGGCGGATCACGAGGTCAAGAGATCGGGACCATCCTGGTCAACATGGTGAAACCCCATCTCTATTAAAATTACAAAAAATTATCTGGGCATCGTGGTGCATGCCTGTAATCCCAGCTACTCAGGAGGCTGAGGCAGGAGAATTGCTTGAACCCAGGAGGCGGAGGTTGCGGTGAGCCGAGATCGCGCCATTGCACTCCAGCCTGGGTAACAAGAGCGAAACTCCGTCTCAAAAAAAGAAAAAAAAAAAAAAAACAGACTGTCTCTCCCGTTACTCGGTAGCACTACTCAGGTGTCCTACAAACAGTTCAAACTCAGCATCTTGCATGGCAAGGCTATGTTTGTGACAGATCACCTGTGCCCAAATCCTGTCCCTAATTCTTGCCAGCTGTGTGGTCTTAACCGTTTGGTGCCTCAGCTTTCCTGTCTATAAAATGGGAGCAATGATAGTACTTTCCCTATCTCACTGGGTTGCAGGGAGGATTTAAAGTATTCATACAGTTAAAGCACCTTGGTACAGTCCTGCCTCACAGTCATTGTGTTTGTTTGTTTTGAGACGGAGTCTCACTCTGTCTCCCAGGCTGAAGTGTACGATCTCATCTCACTGAAACCTCCACTTCCTGGGTTCAAGCGATTCTCCTGCCTCAGCCTCTGGAGTAGCTATGATTACAGGCACCTGCCACCGTGCCAGGCTAATTTTTGTACTGAAAAGACAGGGTTTCCCCATGTTGGCCAGGCTGGTCTCGAACTCCTGACCTCAGGTGATCCGCCCTCCTCAGCTTCCCAAAGTGCTGGGATTACAGGTGTGAGCCACCATGCCTGGCCACTCACAGTCATTGTTATATGGATGTTTCCTCCTGTTGCTAACATTGCCTCCTCCTGACCTCTAACCCTGTCCCTTCATCAGCCTTTCCATCTCAGCAAGTAGCACCGTCATCTGCCCCCATGTCCAAATAAAAACTGAACCTCATCCTGCTGCCCTGATCTTTGCTTCCTGATACGGGTTGGATCTATGTCCTTGCCCAAATCTCATGTCAAATTGTAATCCCTCATGTTAGAGGCGGGGCCTGATGGTAGGTAATTGGATCATGAGGGCAAATTTCCTTCTTTGGTGCGGCTGTCATGATAGATCCTCATGAGATCTGGTTGTTTAAAAGTGTGTGGCACCCTCCTCCCAACCCCTTGCTCCTCCACCTGCCATGGGAAGTGCTGCTCTGCCTCCACCATGATTGTAAGTTTCCTGAGGTCTCCCCAGAAGCCAAGCACATGGCCAGCATTATGCTTCCTGTTCAGCCTGTGGAACCATGAGGCAATTAAACCTTTTTTCTTTATAAATTGCCCAGCCTTGTATTTTTGTTGTTGGTGGTGGTTTTGTTGTTTGTTTGTTTGTTTGTTTGAAGTGGAATTTCGCTCTTACTGCCCAAGCTGGAGTACAGTGGTGCTATCTTGGCTCACTGTAACCACTGCCTCCTGGGTTCAAGTGATTCTCCTGCCTTAGCCTCCTGAGTAGCTGGGATTACAGGCATGCACCACCATGCCTAGCTAATTTTTGTATTTTTAGTAGACATGGGGTTTCACCATGTTGGTCAGGCTGGTCTCAAACTCCTGACCTCAAGTGATCTGCCCACCTTGGCCTCCCAAACTTGGAATTACAGGCATGAGCCACTGCACCCAGCCTCATGTGTTTCTTTACAGCAATGTGAGAACAGACTAACACACTTCCTTACCACCACCCACACTATCATGCAGTGCTATGTGTTCTCAGAGCTTAATGCTTTCCAAGAGCATCCACATCTCACCTTCCCATTGCCATCCTTCTGTCTCTCATCTCTCTACTGGGCCCTACAGCAGCTCCCTCCTGGTATCACAGCCTCCAGTGTTTCCTCCTTCAATCTGCCCTCTATCCTGAGAGCAGATGATCTTCCTAAGCCTTCCTCTGAGTCTGTTTCCACTCTCATGGCCCCCAGGAAAGAGCCCCAAGGCTCAGCAGCCTCCAGAGACCCTCAGGCTGTGGCCTTTGCAGCCTCTCCTTCTTACCCTGTTCCTGGTCTAGCTGCCCATGGGCCTGAACTGCTCAACTCTTGGCCTTTGGCCACGGTTTTGTTTTCCTTTTTTTTTTTTTTTTTTTTTTTTAAACAGGGTCTTGCTCATTCACCCAGGCTGGAGTGCAATGGTGAGATCATAGCTCATGGCAGCCTCAAACTGGGCTCAAGTGAGCCCCCTCCCTCAGCTTCCTGACTAGCAGGATCAGAGGTGCACACCACCATGCCTGACTTTCTTATCTTTTATAAAGATAGGGTCTTGCTATGTTGCCCAGGTTAGTCTCAAATTCCTGACCTCAAGTGATCCCTTCATCTGGGCCTCCCAAAGCACTGAGATTATGAGTGAGCACCTGGTTGGACATGCTTTTGCATCCTCCTGGGATATGCTTCCTCCTCCTCCTCCTCCTCCTCCTCCTCCTTTTACTCCTCCTCTTTGTGCTTCTCCTTTCCCTCTTCCTCCTCCTCCTCTTTCCCCTGGAGTCCTCCTACCTCCCCACCAAATTCTGCTGTCCCAGGTCTTACTTAGAAGTGCCACAGCCTCCTGACTTTACCCCCATGGCTGTCCCAGTCTCACCAGGCTAGAAATACCTGTGTCCCCCATCTACTCTGAGACCCCTAAAAGTAGTATGCTCATTTTCTACTGCTACTTTAAAAATGACCACAACCTGACGTCTTGAAACAATACACACTTATGACCTCTCAGTGTCCTTGGGTCGGGAGGCTGGGGATGGATAAACTGGGTCCTGGGCTCGGAGTCTCATGAGGCTGCAGTAAATGCATCAGCTGGGCTCCACAGTGCTGAGGTTGTTGGCAGAATTCAATTTTCTGCAGTTGTGGGCCTGAAGTTCTTGCTTTCTTGCTGGCTATCAGCAGTGGGGTAGGCGATGCTCTCAGTCTGTTTAAAGAGGCCACCTGTGGTCCCTTCCATGTGGCCTTTTGCAGACTCTCACATGCGGCAGGTGACTTCTTCAAAGCCAGCAGGAGAAATTCTCTTTCTTTAAGAAGGACCCAGTCTCTTTTTTAAATATATTTTTTACCTGATTAGGCCAGGCCCACCTAAGATAATCTCCTTTTGATTAACTCAAAATCAACTGCTTTGAGACTTAATCACATCCATAAGTCGCCTTCATCTCTGCTATATAATGAAACCTGCTCATAGAGTGAAATCCCATCATAGTCCCGCCTGTACTTAAGGAGAGAGGATTATACAGGAATTGTACCCTCAGGGGTGGAAACCTTGGGGGCTGATATGTTTTGGCTGCATCCCCACTCAAATCTCATCTTGAATTGCAGCTCCAACAATTCTCACATGTCATGGGAGGGACCAAGTAGGAAGTAATTGAATCATTGGGCAGGTCTTTCCCATGCTTTTCCCATGATAGTAAGTCTCATGAGATCTGATGATTTTATAAAGAGGCATTCCCCTGCATAAGCTCTCTCTCTGTGCCCTGCTGCCATCCATGTGACTTGCTCCTCCTTGCCTTCCACCATGATTGTGAGACCTCCCCAGCCATGTGAAACTGTGAGTCCATTAAACCTCTTCCCCTAACCCCCTAGTCTCGGGTATGTCTTTATCAGCAGTGTGAAAAGGGAATAATGCAGTAAATTGGTACCAATAGAGTGGGTCACCACTGAAAAGACACCCGAAAATGTAAAAGTGACTTTGGAACTGGGTACCAGGTAGGGGTTAAGAACAGTTTGGAGGGCTCAGAAGAAGACAGGAAAATGTGGGAAAGTTTGGAACTTCCCAGAGACTTGTTGAATGGCTTTGTCCAAAATGTTGATAGTGATTATCGACAATAAAGTCCAGGCTAGGGTCATCTCAGATGGAGATGAGGAACTTGTTGGGAAGTGGAGCAAAGGTGACTCTTGTTATGTTTTAGAAAAAAGACGGGTGGCATTTTGTCCCTGTCCTAGAGATTTGTGGAACTTTGAACTTGAGAGAGATGATTTAGGGTATCTGGCAAAAGAAGTTTCTAAGCAGCAAAGCATTGAAGAGGTGACTGGGGTGCTATTAAAGGCATTCAGTATTATTTGGGAAGCAAAGTATAAAAGTTCAGAAAATTTGCAATCTGACAATGTGAAGAAAATCCCATTTTCTGGAAAAAATTCAAGCCAGCTGCAGAAATTTGCATAAGTAATAAGGAGCCAAATGTTAATCCCCAAGACACTGGAGAAAATGTTTCCAGAGCATGTCACAGGTCTTCATGGGACCTCCTCCTATCACAGGCCTGGAGGCTAAGAAGAAAATATGGTTTTGTGGGCCAGGCCCAGGGTCCCAGTGCTATGTGCAGCCTGGGAACTTAGTGCCCTGAATCCCAGATGCTCCACCCACGACTGAAAGGGACCAAATCACAGCTTGAGCCATGGCTTCAGAGGGTGCAAGCCCCAAGTCTTGGAAGTTTTCATGAGGCATTGTACCTGTAGGTGCAGAGAAGTCAAGACTTGAGGTTCGGGAACCTCTGCTTAGATTTCAGAGGATGTATGGAAATGCCTGGTTGCCCAGGCAGAAGTTTGCTGCAGTGGCAGGGCCTTCATGGTGAACCTCTGCTAGGGCAGTGCAGAGGGGAAATGTGGGGTTGGAGCCCCAACAGAGTCCCTGCTGGGGCACTGCCTAGTGGAACTGTGAGAAGAGAGCTACCATCCTCCAGCCCCAACAGTGATAGATCAACTGACAGCTTGCACAGTGCACCTGGAAAAGCTACAGACACTCAATGCCAACCCATGAAAGCAGCCAGGAGGGGGGCTGTAACCTGCAAAGTCACAGGGGCAGAGCTTCCCAAGGCCATGGGAGCCCACCTTTCGCATCAGCATAACCTGGATGTGAGACATAGAGTCAAGGGAAATCATTTTGGAGCTTTAAGATTTGACTGCCCCACTGAATTTTGGACTTGCACGGGGCCTGCAGCCCTTTGTTTTGGCCAGTTTCTCCCATTTGAAATGACTGTATTTGCCCATTGCTTGTGCCCCCATTGTATCTAGGAAGTAACTAACTTGCTTTTGATTTTACAGGCTCATAAGTGGAAGGGACTTGCCTTGTCTCAGATGAGACTGTGGACTATGGACTTTTGAGTTAATGCTGAAATTAGTTAAGATTTTGGGGGAATGTTGGGGAGGCATGATTGTTTTTGAGTACATATTTGGGAGGGGCAGAAGTGGAATGATGTGGTTTGGCTGTTTCCCCACCCAAATCTCATCTTGAATTGTAGCTCCCACAATCCCCACGTGTTGTGGGAGTGACCCAGTGGGAGGTGATTGAATCGTGGGAGCAGGTGTTTCCCATGCTGCTACTCACTCATGATAGTGAGTTTTATGAGATCTGATGGTTTTACAGAGAGGAGTTTCTCTGCACAAGCTCTCTCTCTTTGCCTGCTGCCATCCTTGTGACTTACTCCTCTTTGCCTTCCGCCATGATCGTGAGGCCTCCCCAGCCATGTGGAACTGTGAAACCTCCTTTTCTTCCCAGTCTTGGGTATGTCTTCATCAGCAAAGTGAAAACAGACTAATACAGGGGCCATCTTAGAATTATGCCTGACACAAAGGGGGACTTATCTGCCTTACCACCATTATGTTCCAAGCTCCTGGCACATGGAAGTTTCTCATTAAACCTTTATTGAATATGTAAATGAGTGAATGAATGAATCAATCAAATGGCCACCGAACTCACACCTTTCTACTTGGAGGGGAAGGATGAGATGGATTAGAGTAGTCTGAAAGGTGACCCCTAGATTCACCTTCTAATCAATTCCTTTGAAGGTACCTTCAGATGCCACTGACCTGTGGAGAACATATCTCTGTCATTCCTTGGGGGTCACCGGTATGATGTATGATGAGGTGGGTGGCTGTCACTTGAGTATAGACCCCATGAAACATAAACTCGAGTTCCCCAATGTCCCTGAGGCCGCTCCAAAGTGAGAAGCTTCTCCTATTTTCAAGGAGTCAGCTGAGTGGCTTTTCCTACTCCCACATTAGCATACACTGTGTCCCACTAGAGCCAGTGAGGCATCCCAGGGGACACCTGACTTTGGGCAGGAATCAGGGATAGATATTGTGTGTAGTGAGCTGTGAACAGTCACTCGCTGAGAAGCTCATGGCATCCTTTATTTATTTGCATTGAAATATTTATTGGGATGTGAGGCATCTATAATAGATATGTCAGCCACATGGGCAGGCCTGCTAGGGGGAGAAATCTGGGTGGCCTCTCTCCTAGGTATCACTATGTTTGCTCAGTGAATAACTCACCTGGAAAACATTTCCTGGGCACCTACCACAGACCAAGCTCTGTGCTATAGAATCAGATTTAGTCCCTGCCCTTTGGGAGGGGTGGAGAATCAGAGATGGCTGGGGAGAAACCACTGTTTATTAAGTACCTACTCTTTGCTAGGTATTTCTAACATGTTATCTCACTTAAGTATCAAGACAACCTATGATTTCAGTGGCATCATCATGCTTACTGTACAGATGAAGAAATCGAGGCTTAGGCAAGTTCAGTAACTTGCCAAAAGTCACACAGTCTCTTTTGATCTAAAATCCAAGGTCTTTCTACCACGCCTCGCTTCTAAGATGCCTCGTTTCTTACGTCCTGAATTTGGAGATCTTCATAAATTTCAGCACTGAAGTAAGAGAGGGTATGTACAAATAGTAGACTTAGGGTGAATTTAGCTCTAGTTGTAGTTAGATTTTAAAGTTATATCTAGAGAAATCAGGAAAAGGAGGAGATGAGGGGTCTACTTCCAGCCAAGAGGCTGATGATGGGAAAATCACTGTAGTTCTCATTTTGGGGGGCTTTCCTCTATGCCAGGCCCTATTCAAAGCACTTTAGCTCATTGAACTCTTCCAACCACCCTATAGGGCAGCTCAAGGAGAGAAAACAATTTGCCCAAGCTCACCAGATACCAAGAGGCTGAGCTGGGATTTGAACTGAGGCCTGCTGTTCCCATGAGCTTTGCATCTCAGAAATGGTTCAATAACAGTAGTTGTTTCTTGGGTCCTAGCTCTGACCAGGCAACTATTCAGGGGGCTCCATATTAGTTCACCAAATACTCAGGAGCACCCCTGTAAGTTCTGTACTGCTAGAAGCTCCGTTTTGTAGAGGGAGAGACTAAACTACAGAGAGTCCATCCCAGGACCTGGGAGGAACAGAGTTGGGATTTAAGTCCAGGTAGTTTGGGGCCCAAAGCCAATGTATGCACTCCTTGTGACCTACTTCCTTTCTGCTAAGCTCCTGGGGCACCAACATTGACTTGTAGACAGACACAAGCACCCCTAGAAAAGAGAAGGAGGTTGGGCGTGGTAGCTCATGCCTGTAATCTCAGCACTTTGGGATGCTGAGGCGGGTGGATCACCTGAGGTCAGAAGTTTGAGACCAGCCCAGCCAACATGGCGAATCCCTGTCTCTACTAAAAATATAAAGAAATTAGCCGGGTATGGTGGTGCATGCCTGTAATCCCAGCTACTTGGGAGGGTGAGGCAGGAGAATCACTTGAACCCAGGAGGTGGAGGTTGCAGTGCACTCCAGGCTGGCTGACAGAAGAAAGGAACAGGAGGAGACGGTAGCGGAGGGGAGGGAAGAGAAGAAGGAGCTCTCATGGGCCAGGACGGAGTGCACAGGCCCAGCCACACAACACGCTCCCTGCCATCCCTCTGTCTTCACTCCACTGGCTTCCTCTGATCCTGCCATCTTTGCTCTGCTGCTGCCTGGGACCCCATCATTTCTGTTTTGCCCTCTCTAAGCTTTCCTTGCTCAGCGTCTAATGCAAAAACCTCTGCAGGGCTCCAGAAAGATCCTTCTAGGTTGCTGTTCATCATCCAACACCAAACCTCTGACCCTTAGCCCTGGTTTCCTGACTGATAGCCACCTGGATGTAGAATGTTCCATTCAGAGACAAACACACACAGACACCACTGTAAAAAGCCCAGAGGAGAAATGCCTTAAGTTTAATTTCTTCTTTGGGCTGGCCTGCTTCAGAAAGGAAG
The DNA here is from genome assembly GCF_048565385.1 of Saimiri boliviensis. Taxonomy (NCBI): domain Eukaryota; kingdom Metazoa; phylum Chordata; class Mammalia; order Primates; family Cebidae; genus Saimiri; species Saimiri boliviensis. The sequence goes on from NC_133449.1 coordinate 117,282,388, forward strand.
GTGTGTGCGTGTGTGTGTGTGTGGGGGGGGTGACTTTATCTTTTTAATTAAAAAAGTAATAAATGCAGGGTTTTTTTGTTTGTTTGTTTGTTTGTTTGTTTACTTGTTTTTTTGAGATAGAGTCTTGTTCTGTTGCCAGGCTGGAGTGTAGTGGTACACCTCGGCTCACTGCAACCTCCTGGGTTCAAGTGATTCTCCTGCCTCAGTCTCCCAAGCAGCTGGGACCACAGGCATGCATCACCACACCCAGCTAATTTTTATATTTTTAGTAAAGACGGGTTTTCACCATGTTGGCCAGGATGGTCTCAATCTCATAATCTCTTGATCCACTCACCTCAGCCTCCTAAAGTACTGGGATTACAGGCATGCATCACCATGCCCGGCCATGCTGGTGGTTTGAAAAGTCAGATTAGTTTACAAGGCTTCATGGAGAACAGCAGTCTTCTCACTGGTCCTCACTGGCCATTCCCACTCCCTAACAGCAACTACTTTCAACTCTTAAAGCCCTTTCTTCTACTATTTACCACATTTCTATATAATATCCAGCTATGTTTAAACCGTTTTATTGAAGTAAAACTGATACACAATAAACTGTACATGCAATAGGTCATCACTTAACAATGTTTATTGGTTCTCAGAAACTGTAATTTTAGGTGAAATGATGTATAATGAGTGCAGTTTCACCATAGGCCAGTTGATATTAACAAGAATGCAATTCCTAGGTATATTTCTGGTTATAAAAACATCATTGAACTTCTAAATGAAGACCTTAAACACCTCTAATATTAAGCAGTGAAATAAATGGGAGCTACACATATGTTTAAGAACAATTAATAAAAACAAATAAGATCATTTTTTACCCAATTATTTTAGTTCAGAGTAGAAGGTGGCCAGAGCCCATCCCCCGGCAGGTGAGAACCCACCCTTGATAGGGTCCCATCCCATCGCAGGACGTACTCACCCCCCGCTTACTCATTAATCCTGCGACCGTGTAGCCACACCGATGAATCTCACATGCACAGCTTTAGGATGTCAGAGGAAAGCAGAGGACCTAGAGAAAATTCACATGGACTTGAGGAGAATATGTAAATTCCACAGACAGGGGCCTCATCAGGGATTGATGTGTTTTCTCAACAACATTCTAATAAAATGACCTTGATGGAAACAATGTCATTTGAGGACCTGCTGTAATTTGATACATTTTAATATATACATGTCCCCATGAAACCACATCACTACAGTCAAGATGATGAACACAAGTTCCTTCATAATCCCTCCCTCTTCTTCCTTTTGTGACTCCTGTCTATCCCCCAAGAAACCAATGACCTTCTTTCCATCACTGTTAATTTCTTTGCATTTTCTAAAATTTTATACAAATATGCACTCTCCCTATTTGGCCCCTTTCACTTAGCGTTATTAGAGACTTGTCTGTGTTATTACATTATCAAGCTCAGCTGGTTTTATTGCTGAGGGGTATACCATTCTAAGTATATACCACCATTTGTGTATCTTTTTACTCAAAGGACATTTAAACTCTTTCCGGTTTTCAGCTACTAGAAATAAAGTCTCTGTCAGCATTCACGTACAAGTCTTTGTAGAGACATATGCTTTCATTCTTCTCAGGCAAATACACAGAAGTAGAGCAATTCAGTCATATGATAGATGTATGTATAACTTTTTATAGAAACTACCAAATTGTTTTCAAGTGGTCATATCATTTTACTTTCTAACCAGCCCTGTATTAGAGTTCAAGTTGTTTCACACCTCCGCCAACATTTGGTGTGGTCAATCTTTTTACTTTTAGTCCTTCTGCTTAAATGTGTCATGTGTCTTGCTGTGGTTTTAATTTGCATTTACCTAATGACTAATGATGTTTAGCATGTTTTGTGTGTTTGTTTGCAAGCTGTATATCCTCTATGCTGAAGTTTCTATTCAAATCCTTAACCCATTTTTTAATTGGGTTGTTTGTTTTAAGTTTTCAGAGGTCTTCATAAATGCAATATACAGATGCTTTATCATATATGTTATTTGCAAATATTTTCTCACAGCATATGTCTGGTATTTTTATTCTCTAAATAGTCTTTCAAATAGAAGCCCTTAATTTTGATTATGTCAATTTATCAATTTTTATCTTTTACGGAGTATACTTTCAATGTTTCTAACTACGGCTAGCCCAAGGTCACACAAATGGTTTTTCTCCTTTGTTTTCTCTTAGAATTTTGGTTTTAGGTTCTGTGTTTTAGTCCTATGATCCATTTTGAGGTAGATGATTAATTGTTTTACATGGGTAGAGGTATAGATCAAAGCTTACTTGTTTGCATATGGATATCTAATTATTCTGTCATCATTTATCCAAAAAAAGTCATTGCTTCATTGAACTCTCTTTGCATCTGTGTTGAAAATTGGTTGTCCATGTATGTATGTGTCTATTTATTGACTCTTTTCTGTTCCACTGATCTATTTGTCTGTCTCAATATCAATACCACACTGTATTGATTACTATATTGAATACTGTATTCATTAGTTAATATAAACCAGTTTAGTCTTCTAAATTTGATGTGCACTTTCAAAAGAGTTTTGGGCTATTCCAGCTCTTTTGTATTTCTATATGAATTTTAAAATCAGCTTGTCAATTTCTGCAAAGAAACCTGCTTTTTGTTTGGTGTTTGCAATGAACTGATACATCAATTTGGGAGAAACTACATTTTAACAATATTGATTTATGAATATGACATATTTATACATTTACTTAGGTGTCATTTAACACTTTTCATTGATATCTTGTGATGGCCACAGATATTGCATAAATTTCTGTGCAGTATATTTGTCAGACTTATTTTTAAGTGTTTTCTGTTTTCTACTGCATCACATATCTTTTTTCAATTTTCAATTACTCATTGATAGTATATAAAATACAATTGATTTTAGTATATTGATCCTGAATGCTACAACCTTACTACACTCATTTATTAATTCTGGTAGTGATTTTATAGATGTCATCAAATTTTCTATACAGACAATCATATCATCTGTGAATAAAGATTGTTTTATTTCTTCCTTTCCAATTTGGATGCTTTTCAACTTCTTTACTTGTGATAAGACTGGCTAGACACTCTAGAATAATATCAAATAGAAATAGGCAGAGCTGACATCTTTTGCTCTTGATCTTAGGGAATCAGCAATCAGTATATCATTTTTAAGTATGATGCTAGCTATAGGTTTTCATATAAGCCATTGTCAAGACATTTGCTCATAGTGTGCTGCAAGTATTTTTTAAATCAGAAATTAATGTTTAATTTTTTAAAAATGTTTTGCATGTATCCATTTAAATACTCTTCTTTTGGGGTTAATGTTATGAATTGCATTAATTCATTCTCAAATGTTAAATCTCAAATGTTAAACTAACCTTGAATTCCTGTGATAAACCCCACTTAGTCATGGTGTACTATTCTCTTTATGTATTGCTGGATTCGAATTGCTAAAACTTTGTTAAGATGATTTCACTGTATTCAAGAGCAATATTGGTCTATAGCTTTCTTTTCAAGTAATGTCTCTGTCTGCTTTTAGTATCAGTGTAATGCTGGCCTACAAGAGCTAGAGAATATTCCCTCCTCTTCAATTTTCTGAAAAAGATTTTGTAGAAGTTGTATTATTTCTTCATTAAATATTTGGGAGAATTAATCAGTGAATATTTAGTGGCCTGAAGTTTTCTTTCTGAGAGGATTTCTTAACTACAAATTCTATTTACTTAATAATGATGGTATTCAGAATATCCATTTCTTTTTGAGTGAGCTTTGGTAGTTTGTTTATCAAGGGATTTGTATATCTCATGAAAGTTATTAAATTTGGTGGCCTAAAGTTATTCATAATATTTCCTTATTATTATTTTAGTATAGGATTAAATACAGCTATTTCACCTCTCTTGATTCCAATATTGGTAATTTACAGCTTTTCTTTTTTTTCTGATTAGTCTGGCTGTTTATTAATTTTATTGATATTAAAGTATCAACTTTTTCTCTATTGTTTTTCTACTTTGTATTTTATTTTCACTTCGATCCCTATTGTTCCATTTTTTTCTGCTGACTCTGAGTTTAATCTGTTCTTGTAATTTTTTTCTAGATTCTGAAGATGGAAGCTGAGGCATTGATTTGAGACAATTGATTCTTTTGTACTATAAATTTCCCTGTATACTATTTTAGCTACATCATACACATTTTATTATTTGGTCTTTTCATTTACTTTCATTTTTTTAAAATTCCAATTTTCTTTCAGTATATGTTTTATTGAACAGTGTATTATTTACTTTAGTTTCCAAATGTTTTGGGGTTTTCCAGATATTTTTCTGCTATTGAGTTTTAATGCAATTCCATGTGATCAGAAACCATACTTTGATTCTTTTTAAATGTACCGAGACTTGTTCGATGGCCAGAAGATGATCTATCTTGATAAATGCTCTGTGTGCACTTGTGAAAAATGTGTGTTCTGCTGTTGTTGGGTGGAGTGTTGTATAAATGTCTATCATGTCAAGTTGATTGATATGGCTGTAGAGATCTTATATAGCTTTACTGATTTCCTGTCTACTTCTTCTATCAATTATTGAGAGAGGAATTGAAATTTCTAACTACAATTGTGGATTTGTCTATTATTCCTTGCAGTTGACTCAGTTTTTGCTTCACGTATTTTAAAACTCTGTTATTAAGTGCATAAATGTTTAGGATTACTATATTCTCGTGATAAATTGACCTCATTATCATTATGAAATGAACTTCTTTGTCTCTGGCTGGACAACTGCTGCATTTTGTCGAGGGCTAATTATTCCTTAACATAAAGGCAAGACCTTTCTGCATATGTCATTCAATGCTCCACGAATTCTCAGGGTTTTCCACTCTGCCTGGTGGGAACAGGCATCATTCCAGGCCCTGTGTGAGCTCCAGATACTGCTGCCTTTAATCCTTTTGGGTGGTTCCTTCCCCACCTCAGGAAGCTTCTTCACCAGCCTCTGCTGTATGAGGCCCTGCTGAATAATTGAGGGAAGCTTCTGCAGACTAAGCGCAGCTCTTTCTACTCTCCAGCACTCTTCGTTCCCTGGGCACATCAGCTACCTGGTCTCCCTGGAATTTTCCTGCCATCTCCCCAGCTTGGGGAATTTTCCAGGCTTTGCCTGGGTTCCCTCTCCCCATGCCACAACCTGGAAATTCTCTCAAGACACTAAACAGAGCAATTATAGGGCTGACCTCATTTGATTCCCGTCTCTCAGTAATCAGTGTCCTTCATCATCTCAGGTACAGCGTCTAAACCATTGCTTCATCTATTTTGTCCAGTTTTATCATTGTTTCAGGTGGTACATAAATCTAGTTCTTATTAGAACTGGGAGTCTTTAATTTTGTGACATATTCAGTTTTAGGTGTCTGTGTTAACCTGGGGCTATAAAAGTTGATGATTTAGGCCAGGTGCAGTGGCTCACACCTGTAATCCCCGCACTTCGGGAGACAGAGGCCGGGGCAGATCACTTGAGGTCAGGAGTTTGAGGTCAGCCTGGCCAACCTGGCAAAACCATGTCCCTACCAAAAAACACAAAAATTAGCTGGGTGTGGTGGCACTTTTCTGTAGTCCCAGCTGCTCAGGAGGCTGAGGAAGGAGAATCACCTGGAAGGTGGAGGCTACAGTGAGCCGAGATCATGCCACTGGACTCCAGCCTGGGCAACAGAGTGAGATCTTGTCTCAAAAAAACAAAAAGAAAGAAAGAAAATTAGTGGCTTAGACTTCTTACAAATGATCCTTCCCCCTTCTACCTCCACATCCTTTTCCTTCCACCATCTTCCCAAAATAGATTTGGTTATAATAACATTAAATTTTCATATGACTTTGAAACTATTGCTCATAGCTGAGTCATGTGGTATACTGGGAATGGTTTACTTTCTTTTACATCTTCTAGTTTTCCATAGAGTTAATATTTGCCTTTTTAAAAAGTTTGCTTTCCTGTCTAATGGTAAGTTAGTTCTTTTCATTTGAAGTTTCATACTCAAATAACATGAAAGTCAACAGTGTCTGGAGGAAGGAGGTGACTGTAGCAATTGGCCTATGTGGGCTGAGACCATTTTTGTGTCCTTAACATAGCAGAGGGGTGGGGAAGGGGCTCCCACTTTGGCACACAGCCCCGGCCTTCTGTACACACCTTACGTGTCCCTGGCCCATTCTGAGAAAGAAGAAAAACATGTGAATTGAAGTAGATAGCGAAGGTAAGAGGCAAGAACGCAAAACAGGACCCTGGATGCTGTTCTGTCTTTGTTGCTAATGTTCTGTGTGACCTCCAGGAAGTCCCTTTGCTTCTAAGGCCACCACTTATTGTGAGAGAAAATGACAATAAGATTGCATGAAAGTCATCCAGGAATGTGGTGGCCATGAAGACACTGGGGGCCTGAGAAATGTTCCTGTTTCCTGCCTTAATTCAGCCAAGACCCAAGTGGTCCTTTGTATCCAAGAGGGGACAGACAAGGTCGTAATGGATGAGAACCACAAGGAGCAGGTTTCAGACCAAGACGGTGATAGACTGAAAACAGGTGCTTACACACCTCCAACAATGGGGAACTCACTACTTGTAGAGGCCTCTGCAAGGCTGGAGATGTGTAAGCAGAGCTTAGACCAACCCAGGGTGAATTTTCACTTTCCCCAATTACAGTCATGACACCACACTGTATTGTCATTGGCCATTATGTTCACTGGCTCCTGGACTGAATTATAAGCCCCATGAAGGCTGGGACCTTGAGTGTCTAGCCCAACTGGGACATTTTCCCCCCCCAGGACACATTTGGCAGTGGCTGGGGACATTTTTGATGGTCACAACTGGGAGGAGATGCTACTAGCATCTAGGAAATAGAGGCAAGGGATGCTGGCAAACAGCCTACAAAGTACACGACAGACCCCCACAACAAGGAATTATTCGGGGCAAAATGTCAATAGAGCTGTGCTTTAGAAGACCTGGTCTAGCCTGCCACTCCAACCCAGCCTCACTGCAGGGTCTAGCACCTGAGAGGGTATTTGTAAGTGAGGGGATAGGGACTCTGATTTGATAGACTGTTCCCCATGAGCTGGCATGGGGCCCACAGCAATCCATGCCTACCCTGGGCTCCACAAAGCCAGCTGTCCAACATGACTTAGGAAAGAATCCCCTGCCCCAGAGCACAGTGGGTGGGCTCCTGGCCTGACCTGGCCCTCCCCTCCTTGGGCTTCTGGCCCATCCTGGCCAGACAAGGGCTTAGCTGGAACCTCTGACCTGCCTTGATCTTTGGCAGTAATGTTCCTTTATCAGCGGAATGACCCAAGACTCCAGTTTTCTCTCTGCACCATGGGGCAGGTGACAGATCTGCTTGTTCTCTGGGCCCACTAGGAGCCAAAAGTGGTTAGTGGATGGCCCATGGGTGGGTGAAGGGAGAATCACAGAGTTTTACCCCCTGCTAGACTCTCCAGAGGGTAACTGGCAGGATCTGAGAGTACAGGGAGGAAAAGTTCATTCATCCATGTAGTCAACAAATATGTATTGAGCACCTACTGTGTGCAAGGTCTAGGTAGCAGGAATACAGCACTGAATCAGGCAGACAAAATTTCTGCCTTCAATGGCACTCGCTTCTAGTGGTGGGAGAGCAGGGTGGGAATAAATAATAAACACAAACCAGTAAGTAGCTTCTGGAAGGTAATGTACATTTATGATACAAAGGATGAAAAAAGCAGGCACAGGATGTCAGGAGTGAGTAGGGCAGGAAAGGGTTTAAGTGGTATAGACAGGGGAAGCCTTGTTGAGACGGTGACATGTGATGGATCAGTGGGCATTATGGGGAAGAGTATCCAGGTAGAGGGATCAGTGGTGCAAAGGACCTAACAAGGAACTTGCCGGATGTGCTTGAGGACAGCAAGGAGATCCATGTGGCTGGAGCAGAGCGGGTGAGGCAGGCAGCAGGAGATAGGAGATGAGGCCAGGAGGGAACAGAAGCTTGCCACACTGGGCCTTGGGGATGCCCGGCTTTACTACTGTGTTTGAGAGCCATGGAAGGGTTTTGAGCAGAGAAGTGGTGTGATTAAAAATTTTGCCCCAGTTGAGAACCACTGGGCTAGACACTCAAGGTTTCAGCCCTCATGGGGCTTAGAATTCAGTCCAGGAGCCGGTGAAGATAATGACCAATGATAATACAGTGCCACAGTTGTAACTGGGGAAAGTGGCAGTTTACCCAGGGTTGGTCTGAGCTCTGCTGCTGAGGCGGCACATCACAGACTTGCTGGCCTAAATCTACACAGATGCGTTCTCTTGCAGTTCTGAAGGCCAGAAGGCCAAAATCAGTTGAAAAAGCCAGGTGTCACAGGGCTAGACCCCTGTGGAGGCACTAAGAGAATGATTTTCTTTTTTTTTTCTAGCTTCTGGAAGCCACTTGCATTCCTTGGCTTGTGCCTCCTTCTACACATCCATGTCACCTTCTTCCTGCACTGTAATTATATCTCCCTCTGCCTCCCTCATGTGAGGAAAATTGAGATTCTATCATTGGGCCCTCCTAGACCATCTGGGCTATTCTCTGACTTCAAGGCCCCTAACTTAATCACCTCTGCAGTCTTCTCTGCTATACAAGGTAACATTCATAGGGTCTTGGGATGAGGATGAGCAGATCTTAGTGGGGACCACTCTTGAGCCTACCACAGAGCCAAGTGGGGAACAGACCACAGTCCTGAGTGTCTGAGCTGGGGAGGGGACCAGAGGCCCAGACCAGTGGCCAGGAAAACTGCGAGACCCCTCAGAGCACTCCACATGCTAGGGAGAGGGCCCATGGGTCAATTCATGAGGCCAGTCCCTGTGTGACCTCAGGCCAGCTTCTGTCTTTCCCCAAGCCTCAATTTCCAGATCTAACAAAGAGAAATAATTAACCCCCACCTGACTTGCAGGGCACTGTGTAAGTTAGACCATCTGCATGCCACTTCTCTTCCCCACCAGCCACACCAGCCTTCTTGATGTTTCTTAAACACGCCAAGCATTTCTTATCTCTGGGCCCATGCACTGAATATTCTGCTACCCTTGCACTGGCCCTTGCACTGAATATTCTGCTACCCTTGCACTGGCCATTCTGCATTGGCTGCTCTTTCCTAGACACTGCCATGGATAACCTCTCATTTTCTTCACCTCTTCGTTCAAATGTTCCCTTCTCAGAGAAACTGTCCCTGATTACCCTATCGAAAACCACATCCCCATCAATCTCTCCCCTTATCTGGCTTTGCAGTTCATCTTACATATTTATTTGTTATCTGACAAGGTCTTGGGAGGAAACAGAAGACACACTTGGCTGGGATTTTGAAGGGAATTTAACGAGGGAACTAAAAAGGGATATTGAGCTACCACAGACTAGCAACAGTGGGAAGCTGCTGTCCTCCCTCAGCCTAAAAGGGGCAGAGCAGGAAGTAGTGGTGCCAGAGCCCAGAGAGAGCCAGGGTGGGGTAGAGAGCCCTCCCGGCAGGAGCCAGAACCAAGTGTCAAAGCAGGAACAAGCTGGGGGAGAAACAGCTGGACATCCTCTCCCCTGTCTCCAGCCTCAAGCCAATGCCTCCAACTGGCCAAATCCACCAGCAGCCAGAGCACAGGTGAGCCTGAGTGTCATAGTCCATGGAATTCAGCCTCCCTGGGCACAGAGGAAGACAGAGAAAGGCAGAGAGTAGACCCAGGGCCAGGGGCGAAGTTGGCCAACAACCCACAGCTTTGTTTAAGATTTTTGAATTATCTGTTCCTTCATTCGGTGTGGGAGATCCGCAAGGACAGAGATCCCATCTCTCCTGATGGTTACTAAGTTCCCAAGCAGTACATCCATTGCCTGGGTGCTTGTAGGAGCCCCATAAGTGATGGTTAGGGAATACATGGAGCAAAGCTCAATGATCTGACAGGAGAAAGTTCTGCAAGCAGAAGGGTAGCACATATGTCTATGAAGGACTGTTCTGGTCATGGCTGCGGCACTCCGCCTTTAAGGGATTTTAGAACTGCACAAATCAACCCAGGAATTCATCTTGTCACTGGCCAGCCCTGCCACTGTTCATTCCTTATCTCCACCCCACCCCAATTTCAGGAGAGATTTCTAGACACCCCTCTTTGCCACCAGGTTGCAAAAAGCAGATTAAGGGGAAGGAAGAAAAAATACAAGCATCGTTTCCTTGTCTTGGCAAAGGAGGAGGTTCAGCCCAGTAAGTAGGATTTGCCCAGGATCCCAGGAGGGCTTTCTTCAGGGTCCCCTGCTCCGTGCTGGGTGCCCTGCCCAGAGAATATTCTCAAATTGCCAGAAGCAAAATGCTTCCTTAAGAAAACTGCAGACCTGCTCGGAGGCACCTACAGATCCATCCAAAGGTTTTCCCTGCATGGAACCATAAGCCCTTTTAACGCTTTGACTGCTTGGTTCAGACGGGAGGCTGTCATGGTGGATTTCAGGCCTGGCAGCCCAGCGAAGGGGACTATGTCTGTCTAGGATGGCTCTCCCAACCACAGAGCAGCTTCGCCAGGTTTTGAGAAATGGATGCTCTCTTTGGGGACCTGGGATGCTGGAGCCACCCCCGGCCCACAACAGTTTGCCCCTCATCTTACCCAGTGAAGTGCAGAAAGGCTTGGGAGGAAGCATATTTCAGGGGCAGAGGCCCTAGGGCTCAAATCCCAGAGCCTCCTCTTGCTAGCTCTGTGACCTCTCCTTGTTCATAAACTGAGTCTCAGGCCTCTTCTCTGGGATTGTTTTGAAGATTAAATAAAACTGAACCTCCCAGCAAGTGACTAGCACACAGTAGGCGCCGCGCTTTCGTCTCTGGCTTCTCCTGTGAGTCCTAGGAGACCACATCTTCCCTGAAGCAGGGAGAGTAGCCAGAAATGGCAGCCCACCCTCTACCCAGATCAACCTCTCCGCGTTTGAAAACTTCCAAGGCAGGAAAACTTTTTTCCCCAGGCCGGCTCTGTCGCGGCTGCCACCATGAAAGCCCCTATACCTTCCCCCCACGGGCCTGCTGCTGTCTTAAGAAAAAACCCTCATCTCCGCTGCTGAGATGAGCGTCGTCGCCAGGAAAGGAGGGAGCCGAGGGGGACGCACTAATGGTAGACGCCTCTGCAGAGGAGAAGACACAATGGATAAAAGAAGAAAGCGCATCCAAACACGAGTTCTTGTTCTCGAGAAGAAGGGCCAAGTCTGACTTTATAGCAACAGCTTTGAGAGCAGCAGCGGTGGGATTTCATGGCAGAGGTTCCGCGGGAAAATCAATAAGCGGGGCCGCTGTTTGGAGATGCAGCAAGAAAGGCCACTAACGAGGCCAGATTGTAACAGTTCTGCGAGCAGCCACAATGCTCACCTTACACGGCGCGGCCGCGCGTTGGTAAATAATAAATCACAGCGGCCGGCGGGCGGCGGCGGCGGCGCCGGACAGAACGCAGCGCGTTTGACTGCAAAGCAGACCCAGGGCCATGAATTATTTACCGCCGCGCCGAGATAAAACACGGCAGCGGGAGGAGGCACAGCCCTGCAAACAGGTGCCCGGCGCGGAAATCTGCCTTTTGATTACGAGCCTGGGCTGGGGATGGGCCCGGCCCGCAGCAGTTCGGGGGCGTCGGCGCTTGGGGCGCGGGAAAAGCTGGGATTAATCAGGGGCCGTAGCCGACGCCCCACAAGAGCGTTTTGCCAGACTCGGGGGCTGGGAGCAATTACAGCCAGGCCCAGCAGGGCTGGCAGCGAGAGCCTGAGAGCGCAGGCCTGTGTGTTGTGCACGCCTGCTGGCGTGCATGCTCTGGGTGGCGAGGTGTACATTTGTGAGTGCTTATGCAGTGCGTTTATGTGAGCGTGGGAGTATGTGGTGCATGCATGTGTGTGCTTTCACATGCATATGGGGTGCGTTTGTATGTATACACATAGTGCATTTGTGTGCATATGCCGCAGTAGGTATGCTTGTGTGCAAACGTGGCATGTGTGTCTATGTGAACAAGTGTGGTTATGTGTGTATGATTGCGCAAACGTGATTATGCATGCTTAATCCCACACGAGCCTGCACTTTCTGCACTTTTATATGTGGTGCGTTCGTGTATGCTTACATGGTACAGGTATGTGTGAGGTTACACACTCCTGTGGGCACGCCTGTGCGGTGCCTGTATGTTTACATGTAGTGCATGTGGGTTGCAAAAGCAAGTATGTGTGGTTAAATCTCTATATGCAACGTATGCAGACATGTGTGCAACATATGCGGACGTGCGTGGGCATATGCAGGATATGTGTGTGTGCTCACACCTGCATGTGTGGGATTATGCACACACACAGGCATGTATATGCAGTGTGTTTGTGCATGTATACATTGTACATGTGTGTGCATATGTGGTGTGTGGTGGGCATGTGAAGTGCATGGTTGTACAAACATGATGCATGTGAATGTATGTGAATATGTGTGGTTGTGTGTGTGTGCGCATAGTGCATTTGTGTGTGTACATGATGCATGTGTGTATACATCCATGTTTTAAAGGAAGTTTTAAAGGTCTGTATTGTGCATATACAGTATATGTATGCATGTACGCATGTGGATAGTTGTGCTTGCATGCATAGGTGTGTGGAAATAAATAAAGGGAGGAGGCTGGGATTACTAAAATTTAGAAACTTAGAGATGGAGCTCCATGGGTCTGGGATCCAGACCTCTGAGGAGGAGCCACTAGTTGGCCGGTGCTGGTGTCTCTGAGGTTGGTGGAGGGTCCAGTCCCGTAAGTTGAGGATGTAGACTGCTGGGAAGGGGGCACTGTAGGCTGATATTGATTTCTCTAAGGGAGCACAATGAGGCTTATTCTATAAGAACTGGAAAAGTTACAAACCCGGTTGAGCCATTGCCTCAGAAGAGAACTGCTGCTGCTGGGGTGAAGCATCAGGGGATGATGCTGGCAGGAACCACAGCAGACAGGAAGTAAAGAGGAAGGAGCAAGTCCCTTCTTGCTCCTCCAGCCTCAAAGTCTCCCTCTAGTGACCCTATTGGCCGAGCATAACAAGGAGCCAGAAAGAGGGTTTGCAGTGTTGCAGAATCCCAGCCCTGGCGTCACAAAGCTGGCCTCGAACAGGTTTGGAGCTGAGAGACAAAAGTTTAATTGTGGCAGTCCACCCCTGGCTACTCAGCAGTGGTCCCCAGCCTTTATACATAATTGAACTTTCCTACTCTAACAAAACAACCCTGTGTTTCTGCCTAACTCTGTCCTTTATTCATAGAAATTCCCCAAATAAGAAGACACATTTTCCACTGATATCGTATCCATCTCAGGAAGATAGTGACGGGGTGGGGAAAACGTGGTCATTGTGGGAAAAGGGGGTCATTGTGGGAACAGTGAGAAGTCCAGGCTGACCTTCCCAACTTGAGTCCCACAGAGGGGCCTTGCAGAGAGGTCCACAGGTGGCTTAGGGAGGCATCTGCCCACCCACTGGAGAAGAAAGCTCCTGACTTCTGTCCCTTAGAGCCAGCTCTGTGCATCCTCAAAGTGGTAAGTGTTCTGGATCCCGTAAGTTCTATCCAGCCATTTCCCCACCCAGACTCCAAGCTTTGCAGTTGGTCTGGAAACTGCCCACCTGCATTGAAAGCCGAGAGAAAGAGATAGCCCTGACAGAGCAGCCTGTGAGTAGTGTGATGGTGAGTTTCAAAGCCAGACTTCCTGTCCATTCCACCACCTCTAATGGCTCATGCTCTGACTCCAACAGCTCTAATTTAGAATGGGCTTGAGAGGTGTCATCTGTGGGTCCCACAGTGGGGGAGAGACCAAGCCTGGTGAGGCTGGGACCCTGAACCAGGAGAGGATCCCTCAACATCCAGCTCAGACCCACCCTGGCCTGGCAAAAGAAGGACATAGAGACTTTCCTTATGGAAGAAAGCCTCCTGCTTGCAATGTCACAGCTGGGGCACAGATGCGGAACAGGCCCACAGACAGCAGAAGCAGTCTCCCATTGCCACATCTGGCCTCAGCCCCTGCCTAGGCCCTGCCTCATTATACTAAAGCACCTCATGGTATAGAGTTCAATCTATTTGGGTCAACCTTCCCACCAGGATGGCAACTTTCTTAAAGATACTCCAGGGGCCTGCCATGCTAACCGCAAGGAAGACTAAGCACAGAATATCAGGCATCTGCCGACCTGCCATGTGCAGTTGTGCAGATTGTGCATTGCTAAAAAGCCCCTGGCCATGCAGGCAAGTTGGGGCTAAAATTTATCCTAAAATCCTGCTTGAAGATAGAGAGTCATTATCAAGGTCACACAAAGATACCATATGGACTGGTGTTGGTGCTGAGTATTGAGGTACATTGAACAAAGTCACTAAAGTGATTCAGTGCATGCCTAGGCTCCCAGGGGCTAAGCAGTCCTCTTCCACTAAATGATGCTTGAACAATGCCAACTCACAGCTATCATGTGGTCCAACACTCCATCCATCTACCTGCTCGTTGTACCAGTGAGGTATCTCTGAGGTTGAGAGACACAGAGGCCCAGAAAGAAAAACAGTGAACCCCAGGCTTTAGGGAGCTAGAGGCAAGCTCAGACCAGTCCCCAGCTGGGATTTCTGCCCAGTCCCTCCATCCCGAGATGCCTGGGGCTCCACAGGAGGACTCCTATCTTCATAGACCCAATCAACACTATTATTCAAGCCCCACCACCTTTGTAAGATTTAGAGCAAATGCTCAAACTTCTCCATCCCTCAGTTTCTGACTCTGTGAAATGGGGACAATAACAGCTCTTCCCAGAATCACCATGAAGATTTAAATAATGTGACAACGAAAGAGCTACCATTATGTGTGAACCATTCCAGTTGCTTCACATGCATTAACTCCTTTAACAAGAACACTTGGAAGCGAGAACTATTAGTAGCCCCATTTTAGGATGAGAAATCTGAGGCTTGGAGAGATTAAGTAAGTGACTCAAAGTCCCAAATACCAAGGGGCTAGCATCTGAACCCGAGCAGGCACTAACCACTGTGCAAACTGCCTCTCTTAGGTGAGAGGATATGTGGATGGCTCCTTGCACAGTGCCTGGCACAGGTAGATACTCAGTAAGTGTAGCTGTAATTCTCACTTGGGGATTAGATTGGGCCCTGGGATTATCTCTGGAAGTTACTCTTCAGCTGTTGTTGCAAGCCCATGGTCAAAGCCCAGCCTGCCGTTCTTCCTATTGCCAGCTCCTGGGTCTGCAAGAACTCCAGGTCCTGATGCCAGGCCCCACTGCTCTATCCTCAGAGGTAGCCGGAAGTCTGCAGTTGACATGCATTTAATTAGTTCAACCACTTGCTGAGTCCTGGTGAGGGCATTATCCACCCTTCTCTGTCTCAGGCGGTGAAGAGCTCCCTGTAATCAGCTTTGGAGAGAGATGGTGGGGAGGTCTGAAGGGCGGAAACATATTTGCTCCTCCCTGCTTACAGATAAAGTAGGGAGTGACCAAGCGGTCTTCTTTCTGGAAGAAGGTCTCCAGGCTGTGTGGCTATGCATAGAAATGACTCATTTCCAGCCAGAGAAGACTCCGAACCCCCGGGCCTCTGGTCTCTAAGTGCCATCTGCATGTGCTGCTCTTCAGATGGGTGGCAGGGCCTGGGAGGGGAGTGAGGGCACTATAGCTCTGGCTGGATGCAGAGAGGCCCAGTGGTTAGAGGGTATACTGTGTGCTCCTGACCCTCTGAGCTGTTTCCAGCTCAGTCAGAGCATGTGCACTCTGTAGCCCAGGCCCTCCCAGGCTGTGCGGTATTTCAAGTGGCAGTGTTACCTCATAGTTTAGGATATGCTGAAATGCTCCATTACTTTGATGAATGGAGGTTAACTGTTGGAAGTGGTATTGTTTAATGACAACTTGCTTTGAATCCAGGCTCCACTATTGACATGCTGTGTGACCTTTGACAACTGACTTGTCCTCTCTGTGCCTCAGTTTTCCAGTTTATCAAAAGATGATGAAAACATACATCTCAAAGACTGTCATAAGAATTAAATATATCATTTCAGGTGAAGCACCTACAACAGTGGCTAGTGCAGGGTAAATCTTCAATACCTTTGCGTCATCATTATTAATTTTTTCGTGCTGTATACCTTAGATAAAGGGTCATTTATCATAAAATGCAACAATATGTTAGATTTCCCTCAGCAAGTTGAGAGTCTGTTGTAGTACTGTGTCTGGACAGTACTACATAGAGTAAACGTAGTACTGTCCAGTGTCTCATGGAACCACTAACTCCATGAGAAAAGGCCTAGGGATGGGATTTTTAGAGTCAAGTCCATTGTTCCATGGGATGACTAACCACAGCTGCACAGATGATTATGTAGGGAAAAATTCTGAAGCCTAGTCTGAGTCTAAAAGGAACAAGCAATGTGATAGATTAGTGATGTCTGCCACAGGCATGAGTAGGGCAATAAAGGATGGTTTTTGTTTGGCCTTCTCCAAGAGGGGGCTGAGTCAAGTCAGGTGCAAGGAGTTTATTTGGTAGATGATGCCAGGAAGTCCAGTGAGTGAGCTGGGGAATGAGATAGGAAAGGTGGAAATCCAGTGAACGGGCAGTACTAAGAGGGTTACCACAAGGCATTGAGGGCCCATTCTATCTGTGGAGCTTCTGGAGACTGTATCACGCATAGCTCAGAATCACCCCACCTGGGGGCAGGTGCATTTAGCCACTGATTCCCATCCCCCTCATTCATGGAGGGTTGATCCTCTGGCATGAACTCCTTGGCACTTACAGCCTACCCTGAATGTGGACTGAGAATACTCCCAAAGCCAGGAAATTACCCTTAAGCAGAAAGCTTCACTCAGCTCGAAGATCGGCCAGGATGATCTGCAGGGACTTTCAGGTGGGCTGGGGATGTGGCTGAGACACCTGGTACAGATGCTATGAGTGTTGCGTGCATGTCACCATAAGGAGCCGTCATCTGCCTTTCCTCCTCCCCACCTTCCCTCCCCACTTCCTTCCCTCCTTTCTTCATTTTTCTTTTTTTCTTCTCCCCCTCCTTCCTGTCTTCCTTCTGCAAACATTTTCTGTTCATCTCTGACTTGTTAGGCCTTATGCTAAAAACCAGGAGTAGCAAAATAAACAGAAGCTTGTCTCTGCCCTTAGCTCTTAGTCTGGTAGAAACAGCACAGGCCTCCCTTCTCCCCAAAGGAGGAAAAAGACACCCAAAGCAGCTAATAAATGATTTCAAGTGGTTCCTTTTCAGGCACTTTCATTTTTAAAAGCAGGGCCCAGGGGCTGAGCTGGGACTGGCAATTAGAGGTCGAGTTTCTATATCTGAGAGACGGGGGTGCAAGGAATCTGAGCACCTTGGAAAAAGTAAACTTATTAGGCGGAGGAGGATCTTACAGAGTATGAAATTTACAAAAGCTCTATCCGAAATAACACTAATGACAAGACATTTTATTGATGTTTAATTCAAAAACAGGAGCTAATGCAAGTGCCCTTCCCTTGGAGCGGGAAGGAGGAGGGCACTTTTCTTCCTAATAATTTACTTAAACTGAATTTCATATGGGAAATTAATTTGCCTGAAATAAAAGCAAGATGTCACTCCAGAAGTAAGAAGTCACCTTGGATGGGGCTCTCCTTATGGGGACAGCCCACATGTCCTCCAAGGCCAGGAAGCCCTATCTGGTGGGCAGGCTGGGGGTAAAGTTCACTGTATTTGAGGGTCTTTGGGGCTGTAGTCATTTTATATTGCTTTACAAGAGATCACTTCATAAGCAAAACATCTTAAAATAACACAAATTATCACAGCTTTCATGAATCAGGTGTCTGAGCATGGATCAACTGGACCCTTCTGCTCCGGTTTTATAAGACCTCTACCAAGGCCAAGATAGGCCTCCTTTAATTCTCAGGCCACCATTCTAAGCTCATTCAAGTTGCTGGCAGAATACACGTTCTCAAAGCTGGAGAACTCAGTGGCATTCATCTTCTCTGAAGCCAGCAGGAGAAATATCTTGCTGGCATTATTTATTCCTGACTAGTTCAGGCCCTCCAAGATAATCACCCTTTGATTAACTCAAAGTCAACTGATTAGTGACCTCAATAAAGGACTGAAATCCCAGGTTCTTCCCACACTCCCTGGGGCAGATACACTGTGGACAGGTATTTTGGGGATCATCTTAGACTTTCCCATGCAATGTGAGCAGAGGAGCAGGATCCAGCTAAACATGGACCAGCTCTGAGACTGTGGGCAAGCTATTTTGTGTTGTTGAGCTTCTGTGTTCTCCTCTGTAAACTAGGTTGGCAAACTAAATCCTGCTAATCTGAAGACAAACAGGAGATGCATCTTAAATGACCAGCCAGGTAGGAATTCAAGGAATCAAAACTGAAAGTTAAAGTATAAACTCACTAGAAACAATACGTACTTACCTGTTGTAGGCATTTTATTTTAATTTAATCTGATCAATGAATGAGAATTCACTGATTTTTTTTCACATAGGATCAGGGCAATTTGAGCATAACCTCTCCAACTGGAGTTCCAGGTAATCATTCCTCTGTGAATAAAACTCATAAATCTCACCTACAATTTCTACTTCTCTTCCGTGTGTGTGAAAACTTCAGTGCATGTACAAAGCAGTGTGAATGCTGAATACAGCTAGATGTTGACCATTTTTATGGTCTTTTGTGGTTATTTTGTTCAATCCTAATATAACAGTACACTTTCTTTAGAATATTCCCTTTACTGAGACTTCCAAAGCATTCACCTCGTTGGTCTTGCACTCCCATTTCATTAGTTCATGTAATATTTAATATATTTATGTCACTACAATAACAGACACAACTTGTGTGTAAGCTCAACCCCTTTGGGATGAATTCGCCAGCTCCACCGTGGAACACAGGTGCACGGGTGCATTCAGAAGTGGTGGGCCAGGTGATCACTGGACCTTCCATGACCAGTAACCAGGCTACCTGCAGAAGGAATCAACAATAGTGGCTAGTCTGATGAGTTAGAAAAAGCTTGGTTAGGAGAGCTTCTGTGAACTCTGAAAATGGAAAAGGCTGTGGCTGAGTCTGAAGTTTGGTATGAATCTGATGAGTTCTGGGGACTGTCGCTACTGTCCCAATGCTGCCTCCTTATTGGGTTAGCTTGAGGTCAGGCTCCTGCTAGAAGTAATGGTGAGGGGGATGTCCTGGGGGAAGGACAGGTCATCCCAGGAGGCTCCCCCCGGCTGAGGTCAGAGTTTCTCTGGCCAGCACCATCACTATCCAGAGCGGGCTGTAGAGAAAGCTGCTTAGAGGCTAGATCTGCTGATGAACCCCCAATCCAGCAAAAAGTTTCTCTGTCCAGATCCAAAAGGAGCAAAGGAAACCTCTTGTCCTCAAATTTTCTGTGTAGTGTCCACCACCCTTGAGCTTCCCAGAGGGACTCTAGGGGCTCTGAAGTAAAGCAAGGAATGAGAAAACCCTAAAAACAGTAATGATAGCAATGACAGTCATCATAATTATTATTGAGCATCATCATTATTCATCATCATCATCATCATCATCATCATCGTCATCGTTATTTCCTCCCTTATAGTGAGCACTTACTAGGAATCACATCTGGGCTGTGTATTTTATATTCAGCTTCTTTAATCTGTGGATTGACCCTATAAGGCAGATAGGATTAACCCCATTTCACAGATGAAGAAACTAAGGCCTAGAGTTGTTCAGTGATTCTCCCAAAGTGATAAAAAATGGTGACCCCAAAGCCATTGCTCTTAATCCCAGAGAACTGTTTCTTGGATTTTAATGTGCAAAGAAGCCCATTGTGGGGAAATGCCAGATTTAAAATGCCACTCTCTGGGGCCTTACGACCACTGATTTTGATTTACTAGGGCTTGGGTTGGGCCTGGGGATGTGTGTTTCTAACACATTTCCCCCATGACATGAAAGCTGAGAGACAGCAGGC
Organism: Saimiri boliviensis; assembly: GCF_048565385.1. Lineage (NCBI taxonomy): Eukaryota > Metazoa > Chordata > Mammalia > Primates > Cebidae > Saimiri > Saimiri boliviensis. The sequence goes on from NC_133449.1 coordinate 117,302,261, forward strand.
ACACCGCGCAAAGCCGTGCCCTGCAGTAGTGCCCATTCCATAAGATTCGCCCAGCTGTGTTCAAGAGTGGTGATGATTCCAATCTGGATCCTGAGTCTGCTGGGGACCCTGCCCTTGAGCGCCTTCTTCCTACCCCAGTGGAGACCTCCAAGAGGACCCCTGGGCATCCCAGCCAGTGTGAGCCAGCAGTTGGCAGCAATGGCTCTCCGTCTGGCTGCAGACAATCACCCGGGAGGCTTTAAAAGGACCCTTTCTTGGACCCCTTCCCAGAAGTTCTGATTCAACATTTCTGATTCATCTTAGCTGATTCGAAGGTACAGCTAGGGCCAAGAACAACCAAGGCAAAGGAGAAAGATTTCAACCCAGCATAAGAAAGAGCTTTCTACGATTTAAAGCTGTCCAGGACAGGGAAGCCTACCCTGGAAAGTAGCGGGCACACTGACTTGGAAGCATGAAAGGCAGGACTAGAAGACTATTCCTGGTTATGGGGGATTTGAGGGGCATTGGTGCATTGGTGGGTGGAAAGGGGTGGAGGCTACTATTGGGAGGCAAATGAGATGCTACAACCTCTGCCTTGGGGATTCTATGCTGCCATACGTGAGTAACACCCAGTAGCGCGCTGGGATAAGGAAGTCAAAGGAACATGGGAGGCCGGATCCAGGCCAGACCACCTTCCCATACAAACGAAAGGCAGCCCATCAGCCCGTCATCATCAATGACATAACCATCACTCATAGTGGCAGCACCGTGATGTCTATCTTGGACCCTTTAGATCATTACTTGTTCTGAAAAGCTGTGATGTTTGTGATCTAGTATCCATTTTACAGACGAGGAGACAAAATCCCAGCGATGTTAAAAAAAAAAAAAAAAAATCTCAACCAAGGTCACGAAAGAGTTTAACCTGGGGGTCAAATACTTTCTGCTCAGCCAGCCTACTCCTTTCAGACAACACGCACACGCATACGTGAGCGCGCGCACACACACACACACACACACACACACGTAGTCAAACACACAATTCACTGCACAAAAACACACTGCACAGACAGGAATGCCTCTGAGCATCTGCCTTACTTTTCCTCTGCCCCCTCCTATCCTCTGGTCTGTTTGTCATGCTATCTGTGTGTCAAACTACCATGGGCTGCCCAGTTTTAACTCTCCTCTAAGTTTTCCAAAGAAGCCCCATCCACCAGCCTAACCTTTACAATTTCCAGGGAGATATGCTGGAGATGCCACCAGCTCCAGCCTCAAAGGAGTCTTTCACTCGATTTGATTTGCAGGGGATGTCAAGCAGAAACTTCAAAATGCACAAAGTGCCAGAAGGCCCTGGAATTTTCTAAATACAGATGAGTCCATGAAGACATCCTAAGGAGGAGGATGAGATAGGGAGAGGGTGCAGATCAATTGCATGGTCCCAACACAGGCTGAAAGTGGGCCACCTTTTTCTCCCCACCTACTTCCAAAGGCACACAGCTCTAAGGATCACATCCAATAAGCCTGGGAGAGGGAATGGGCAGACAGCATTGTCCCTATTATACAGAAGGGGAAATTGAGGCCAAAGGGATCCAAAGAATCCACTCAGTGAGCTGGAAGTGGCAGAGGCAGGAATCGAACTCAGGACCTGTAGTAAGGAAGAAACATTGCAGAGGCTGCAGCTGAGCATTCAGGGGGAAATTCAGCAGGGCTCACAATCAATCTGTGGGTGTGTATAGCTGGTTCCATTCTGATCCGGCAGTGTCCAGACCTTACTGATTATTAAAAACCCCCATGTACTGAATCTCACTCTGGTCCCAGGTTGGACATAATTGGAAGCTCGCAAGAGACTGGATACAGAGAAGCTACAAGTCACTGGGCATGCTACAGAGCCCATCTCCAAGAATGTGACTGTGCCTTAGCTTAGCTGATGAGGTCACAGGGACCCAACCCAACTTCCAAATGGGCTTGTTCACCAAGGGTTCCCACCAGTTGAAAAGACACATTCCCTTCCACCTCGCATTTTTACTCCCTGAAACAGGAATGCATTGCTTCATTTCTCCGGCCCCTTTCCAGTCCATCTCCCCATCTGATCTATACCTCTCCCTCTGATGGATTTACGAGCCAGCCTTGGCCCCAGTTTTTCTGTGCCTTCCCGTGTGCTGCTCAGCACGGATGTCTTAATACGCCAGCTGAGACTTCTTAAACCCACATTGAAACAACTGTTGGGTTTTTATACCGTTGTAAAACTCTTTGTAGGGTATTCATAGAAAATGTTTTATTAATTGCCATATGTTTATTGATTTCTCTTTCATGTCGGTTCTTTTGTTCTTTCTTTGTAGTGGCAAAAGATCTCTCTGCATCATCATTTGCAAGTTATCTAAAATGTCAAAGGTGTTCTTTTGAAGTTTATTACAGATCACATGCCATAAGGCCCGGACGCTGGGTATTTACAGCGAGGAGGGAATTCCCGCACGGACTTTCAAAGCCCACAAAAGAATTGAGATCATATTGGTTTAAAACAAGACACACACACAAAACCCGAATTTATCATTTTTTACAATTTTTCCCATTTTGAGGGGTGGGGGTGGATATTACAAAGGAATTTCAAGAAGAAGAAATGAACAAATGTGTTGGCCTATTTATGCTCTGGGACTCCCTCTGTATCTTGCAAACTCATTATGGTCCCTGTTAGGGAACTGTTCCTCAACCTTTATCCAGCTTTTGCAAGCTTACAGCAGGAGGTTCCATCAGGTACCCTGTGAAAAGGGGACCATCATGCTCCCTTTTCTGAGCAGACCCCAGCTTTGGCCTCCCCAGACAACAGAGCCCATGTCACTGCCCTGATAAGGATCTCAGGGGGGGTCCCCTGGGAAGACTGTCTTCCCCTACAAAGCACTGCACCATTCTTCTGGCCCCTTTCCAACATGGAGAACAGAGGGCCTGGAGGTACCTGGGCTCTGCCCCCTGGGATCCAGGGAAGTAAGAATTGGAGGAGGACCAGTAAAAAGGAGGGGGAAGATGTTAATAGCACAATTCCCTATGATTTAAGTGAGCTATTGATGTCTAAGTCAGCAGAGCATTTTCTTTTGAAAACCCAAAAGTCATTTTTTAAAGCCTAACCAGGGAAAACTCGCACTTTGATCTAGAAGGGGTTCAAATGAGATCCACACACACTTAGCACGGAGGCATGAGAAAGTATTCTCCACTCTCCCTCCTTTTTCAAGAAAAGGGATGGATCAGGCAGGCTGGATCCCAGCTCATGCTGAAGCACCATCACCCTTGGGCAGTGTACTGTCTCTGTGGAAGCCTCGATGACCTTGTCTGTTAAATGGGCATAATGGTTCCTAGATGATATTGGTCTTCAAGAACCTGTGAGGGTCCACTGAGCTCTCTGAAAAAAGGATGTGCTATCTGGAGTTCCTACCTCTTTAGTCTCCTTGGTGCATTGCCAGTGCCCTCTCCAGGCATTTGCCTGGGATCTAGGGAAGTGGGTGGAGAGGCGGGTGCAGGGAGAAATTCAGGTTGAGGACTCCATGCTTTAAGTCTAACCTCAACCAGCTGTGCTCCCTGCTTTAAGCTTGAGAACAGGCCCTGCAGCTGGAATCTGGCAAGAGGTGACTGAAAGGAGTCAGGGCCAGACCATGCACTGGTTCTTCAGGAGAGGGGTGGAGACACCCTAGATGGAGGGGTGGAGGCTGGAACCCCAGGGGAGATGGTTTGGGAGAAACCTGTTTGAGCATCTGTCAATCACTGTGGTCAAGACGGTGGTGAAGACCCAGGCACTACCCTGCTTTCTGGCACTGCCAGTGCCAGGCTTTGAGCTCGCAAGCACATCATACTCTCCATCAAAGCCTTGGTTTCCTCACTTATGAAAGGGCTGGGACTAGGGTGGGGCAATGGAAGCACAGTCACAAAATTTAAGGCAGCTCTCGCTTGCGTATGCAAGTGCAGAGGAGCCACTGAGAGTGAGCGCCTGAGAGTGAGCGCCTCCTTCAATCTCTCCCCTTATTTCCAGACCCCCAACCAACAAGATGACCGAACAGAGCACTCAGCTCCCGAGAGCTCTCCAGGGGCCCCCAGGTCAAGCTCTAGACGTGGGTCATCAGGTTGGAGCTAGGAGAAGCCAGGAGGGGTGGCGGGGACCAAGGTCCCGGGTCACTGGCCTTCACTTCTTGTCCGTCCTTCTCTCATGTCATCATTGCCCTTCAACAAAACTCCTTAGTCTTGGCCCTGAAGGGAAATGTGAATTTGGCCAGGTCCTTGAGTTTTGTGAAGATCTGATCAGCTACCGGCTGTGATTGTGTGTGTGTGTGTGTGTGTGCGCGTGCGCACGCGTGCATGTGTGTGCTTGGAGAGGGAGACTACCAATCTCTGGAGCCAGATCCTGGCCCTCCCACTTTGTTGCTGTGTGGCTTGGGCAAGCTACATAACCTCTCTGATCCTCAGTTTCTTTGTCCGTGAGAAAGAGATATTATCAACTCTTTCTTTGCAGGTTTGCGGTGAGGTTTAAACACATGAGTGGAGGAAAAGTGCTTAAGATAGTGCCTGCTACTTGGTGAGGACCCAGCACGGGCCGGTTGTCACTAACACCTGGGCCTCCTTGGTGAGAGCCTCTGGGGCCTTCAGTCCTTCCTTTTCTCTCCTCTCTTCTTGCCACAAGGAGGAGCCACTGCTGCCCTCTGGGCTTCTGCAAGCCCCTTTGCCTGACCCCTCAGGTTATTGTGAAAGGGATCGTGCCCACCTCTCTCCCTGCCTAGGCCCAGGAAGTGGGTGGGATGACTTTGGGGAGGTTTTTGGGGCTCCCTCCAAACCACAGGGCAGGCAGAGGAGCCTGGGAGGGAAGGGTCCCCAAGCCTGACCAAGCTGCTTCCCCCAGCCACCCCACTGCACACAGCCTCCCCTGCTCCTTCCCCAGAGTCAAGAGCTGGTTGGAGAATCCCCTACATTTTTTTAAAACACAAGTCTTGATTACTCAGTACACCTACCCTTCAGTGGGCCAGGCTGTGTGCTGACATGGGGAAGCCAACATGCCTTCAGCCCTTCCCCTGCTTCCCAGAGACTCTCAGTCTCAGGAGGGAAGGAGACTCCGAGCCCCCTCTAGTGATGCCCTGGGGTGAGCCGGGAACCTCGTGGCAGATGCAAGAGTCAGCGCAGAGACAGCAGCACTGGGACAACTTCTCCCCAGTTGGCAGCCTTTGAACAAGGCCTTGGGGTGTGGGGCCTGCTCATCCCCAGCCCCTGGGCTCAAGTTCCATCCTTCCTACTCTTCTCAGTGGGGAAGCCGTGTTCAAGGACTCAGAGTCAGGATTCTGTGTCACCTGGCCATTTGTGGACACCCTGCACAGCTCAAGTCCCCAAGAAGCACCAAGGCCGAGAGCCTCCCTGTGAACTCTCTTGGATCGCTGAGAAACAAGGAAGGGATGATTCTTCACCTTGAGAAGGCCTCGAGCAGCTTCTGGACTATGTGGCCTGGGGCTGGGCTCGGCCTCAAGAGGGTCCATTTGATGTACTTCTAGGTCCCCAAGTCACAAGATGAGGGAACAGAGCTGCTCATCTCCTGGGATCTCTCCAGGGGCCTCCTGAAGGCAGCATCCAGGTGCGAGCTCTAGATGCAGGTCACGGGGTTTGAACTGGGAGAGGCCTCGAGAGGTGGCCTAGGGCCAGGTCTATGGGGTTCATATCTCCTCACTTCTTCTCGGACATCATCATTGCCCTTCAATAAGAGAGTCGAGTTTACTCACAGAGACAAAGCTAAATTCAAATATCAGCACCACACTCTAACTGTGTGACCTTGGGCAAGCTGATTCGTTAGAAGGGCTTCATGCGTCTCTGTTTCGTTCACTGCTCTATTCCTAGAGCCAAAAACAGACAGTGGCTGAGGGTGGATCCTAAGAGGCATTCAATACATTTCTGTGGACCGACTGACTCTTAAAGTCTTAAATGAATCAGTTTCCTTATCTGTAAAATGGGCATAATAATAGTACCCGCCTCAAAGGTTTGTTGTGAGTATGAAATAAGATAGTCCATCAGAAACGCTAAGCCCAGTTCATGGAGCTATTAGATGATGGTGTTATTACTACTGGAATCATCACCACCCCCTTAACCTTAGAACATCTAAAGCATTTTCAGTCCCATCAGTGCTCAGGATTTTCTCAACAACCCTTGAGGGGTGGCATGTGGGCTGCACTGGGGTCCCGTGAAGTTAAGACCCTTCCCAAGGCCATGGTGCTCCTTAGTGGCAGAGCAGCCAGCTGCTTGACCACCCTACCGTATCCTAGCTCCCATCTAGAGAGGCAGACCCATCTTAAGTTCATCACGGTGTTGAAGACAGGACTCATTGAACAGACCCCTTGATTGAATGGGGAACTGGGTTTCATTTTACCTGCTGCTGGGCCTTGATGTAAGAAGCATTATCATGTAAGGCAGAGCTCAGTCCATTTTTTCTGTAAAGGTCCAAAAGGGCACTCTTTTGGGCTCTGTTGGCCACATACAGTCTCAGTTTAACTATTCAGCTCTGCCATTATAATACAAAAGCAGCCGTAGACCAGACATCCGTAAATGGACATCACTGATTCCAATAAAACTTTATTTACAAAACAAGCAGCAGCCCATCATTTGTCAGCACTTGATGCGAGAGAACAAGTCAAAACCAACAGCTAAACATTGCGTCTGGTTTCAACTTACTGCCTTTCTCCCTTAGGGCCTCAGTTTCCGCAATACCACAATTGAAGGACTGAACTAGACCAGGGATCTCAAACTGAAATTCCTCCAAGGGCAGGGAGGTGGTATAGACGTGTGAGGTGGATTGGGCAGGGACTGGGACAAGTCGACCTCTCTGCCACTTTGAGCAGCAGCCATGACTTAGCTCCCACTGAGGGAGTTCACGTGGGAATTCAGTCCAGGGTGAACAGATCTCCTGAGAATGTGGACAAGCAGAATTGTATGTAAAATGCTCAGGCTTTTAAAATCTTTTTAACTGAAATATAACACACATACAGAAAAGTACACATAGCTTAATTATCCAGCTTGATGAATTTCCTGAAACTGAACACACTCATGTAACTACACTCAAATCAAGAACAGCAGGTGACCAGCACACCAAAAGCCCTCCTCAAACCCCCTTGCAGGAGCCAACCCCAAGGGAACCACTTTTCTTGACTTGGTTCCAATTTTTAAAGCTGCACCAAATTCACTCTCTTCTGGCTGTGTGTGGACTAAAGGCAACAGTGGGTCAGTGTGCAACACCTGGCTCCGACCCTCCCAGCACATCGTGACCTGTGCCTTGTTACTGACGTTACTTCCAGGCATGGCAAGCACACCATGCAGAGCACACACAGCCTGTGCATGACAGGGTGGGCAGGGCCCCGGGAATAAGAGAGGCGGGTGTTTTTGTTCCCCTAAAGGCATGTGCAGTGAGCAATCAGAGTGACAATGTGGCCCAAGGGGCGTCCTAAGTGCCTTCCAAGGAGGGCAGCGGGAGGAGGCCAGGCTGGGCAGGCGCACTCGGCTGGCTTATTAAAACGACTTTGATCCCCGGCCGCTTTGATATCCTGGGTCTTATAAAGAATTCACTTTCAGGGGTAAATATAGGTAGTTCAGAGAGATTTTATGACATACTGTACAGACTCCTCTTCCAGAGACTTATTTAATTACTGGTATGGGGAGGGCTGGGCGGGGGGACAGCAAAAGTGCTGATGGAGGGGGCTGGGCTTCAGCGTTTGCCGCTACCCACCAGGGCATGCTGGGCACTGTCTGCACCCTGAACGACACTCAGTTCCACCAGCCCCTGGCAGAGGAAGGGCCATTTGCATGGAACTCCTACCCGAAAAAGAACAAGGCTGGGAAAGGTGGGAGGGGCTGCTTCCTGGAGTTTAGTCCTGGGCATTGGAAGAGGAGCTGGGTGGGTGATGAGGCGGTGCTGCCTAATGGTTAGCGCTTGTAACAGTGTGACCTAGGCTTGAATTAGGCTCTGCTGCTGAGTCCCCGTGGGCAAGAATATAATCTCTTAGAGCTTTCATCTTCTCATTCGTAAAGTAAGAACAAAGTAGTGCCTACCTCCTCCTAGGGCGGGGGTGAGGAAGTTAAAGTCATCCATTGCCAGACGAGGACATAACACTGCTCCTTGCACCCAGAATAAAGTAAGGCCAGCTTACCCTGCCCGTGAATGAGCCACAGGCCCAGCGCTATTCCTTCCAGGCTGTGGGAGGAGTTGCTGTGCCACTGACCTCCTGACAGCCCCCTATATACCCAAGGCTTCCACACCTTCCCTGGTCTTGCAACGCACACTTGAAAACAAGCAGGACCGTGGAAGAGCTACCTATGGTAGGGTGGAAGTCACAGGTAGGAAGTGTCCATGGCTGGACAAGGGCAAGAGGAACGAAAGAAGGGGAGTCCTGGGCTGCAACGGAGACTGCACTGGAAAAGTGCCTCAGAACTTCTTAAAATGTAGATTCCGATTCCACAGATGCAGCAGGGATGAAATTCTGCATTTGTAACAAGCTTCCAGGCGACAGTGATGCTGCTGGCCGGCAGTTTCCTCTTGCATTGAGGTATTGAAGCCATAGACAACCCCTGGGACTCTCTCCCAGGCCTTCCCCCCAAAATGAAGAGCCCTTTCCTGTCTGAGCCCCTCATGGGGTGCTCAATCCAGAACAATTCCTAACCTGTCCTTGGAGTCCCCAGGATTTGGCTTATCCAGAGAGACGACGTATGTAAAGTACTTAGTGCCCAGATTGTAACTAAGTACTCAAAAAGCCATAACTGAAATTGTCACGATATTGGATTGGTCTTCAGGACAGGTACTTGGCTTCCAGTGCATCTGTAGAAGCTTCTTGATCGTGTATCATTTCTGCATATTTGATCTTCTAAAATAAAACTCACTAGGATAATAAAATGTTGACATAAAAATCCCCAAGAAATTGCAATCATCAGCCCCATTTTATGGATAAGAAAACTGAAACTCAGAGAAATGGAGAGACACTCACAAGACGCCAGAGCTGATAAAACAGCTAAGCCCGGATTGAAAGTCAGGCAAGACTGCTGTCAAATCCATATGTTTGCCCCACAGCGCACAGCCTTTGATTTCTCCCATTCATTACACGTGCACAGGTGCACACAAACACACATGAGCAAACACACACACACACACACACACACACACACACACACATTTTGTGCCTGTCACTGAGCTGGGCACATAGAACTTATCGTCCCTTCTTACCTTAAGGGGTTGTTATTTTGTTTTCATGCCCAAATTCTCCCATTAGCTATAAGTTCCTAACAGGCAAGAATCAGATCTTACTCATCGCTGAGTCCCTGTGTGTAAATGTACAGGTGATACCATTCAGTGAGTGCTCCCTAAATGTCTGTTGAATGAATGGATGATGAAGACAAGAAAATAAGCATATTTAGTGAATATCCTCAGAGAGGGTCAGTGATTTGGTTACCTTTCCCGGCCCTCCGGCTAAATAAGTTCCCCCAGTCTTCTTGCTGGATCTTTACAATAGCTGCCATGTGATAAACAGAAAAATGATGGTTTAAATCTAGAAAATACCTTGTTTTTCTGTGACGGCCTACTGTCTAATCCCCTGTTCTCCCCCAAACTACAGTCAAAGAAGGATTAGACGAAAACAGAACTGCAAAGCAGAAAAGGCTCCAGAGGATGAGGACCACGCATTGTTCATTCCGGGAGACACCCAGTGCCCTGGCAAAGGTCTTGCACATAGTAGGTGCTCATAGACACTCATTAACTGACTGAACCAGCATTTGACTATTTCAAGCAAGGAAATGGCACAGCTGTTCCTGGGGCCCCCTTGCCTTAATCTCTCTCTCTGTCTTTCTCATGCACACACACACACACACACACACACACACACACACGCACTCATACCACTTGAGACCCTTTGGCATGGGGAAGGAGGTTTAAGGGACCCTGACACCCATCAGTCTGGGGATGGGAGCCCTCTGTGTGTTTCTCTCTCCCTTCTTCTCTTGGCTCCTCTCCTTGCCCTGGAGCCAAAGCAGTAACTAATATTGTTTCCTGGCCTAAATAGATAATTGCCCTTCTGGCTGGATAAAAGATGTCTCACAGAGCAGAGTGAAATATCATTAATAAAGGAGACTGATTTACTCAGGAATTCCTCCAGAAGTGAGATTAATAAGCCATCCCCTGGTGTTAGATATTATCTTCAGTTCTCTCCACACCGCATGACTTATTTTTGCAACAACTGCACTATTCTATCATTAATCATTACGGGAGGCCAACAGTTTATCTAGGCTAATGGGCCTGATACACAAACACAACAACTTTTTCCTCCCATTTGACAAGGAAGGAATTCAAGGAGAAAAAAAAAATTCATCAACTGTGTGTTTCTTTTTAAGGAAATAAGCCACCACCTTACCCAGAACCCAGAGTAAGTAAACATTCTATGGATAAAATGAATGAATGTGCATATACATTAATATGACGTGTGGCTACAGATATGTAAACATATATGGAATATAACTGTGAATATATAAAAGTATCTGGGGCATGATCATGCGTGTGAAAATGTTTATGGCATATGATTGTATGTGCATACATGTCAAGTTGTTCTGTGTGTTCATAAACATATATAAGATAGGTTTGTGTGTGAGTGTATATAGAATACGGGGTAAGAGACCTGGCGAATATAGGGTATGGGATTATGACCTAAGCTTTACAGGTAAATGTATATATGGTATGAACTTGTGTGTGTGAAAATGTGCATGGCGCATGACTGTGTGTGTAAGTGTATATGCATATATATGATGCTATGCTGTAAATATATGATGAGTGATTCGGGCATGTATATCCCGGTGAATGACTATGTGCTTAATAAATGCTTACTATATGAAATTAAAAGACAAACCCTGTTCCCTCTGAAAAAATATAACCTGCAAACATTTCATGTGCCCATTTCTGCTGCCTGGATGTGCTCTCTCTTTTTTCCTGTCTTAGGCTAGGCATCCTGAAAACAGAAGGAAGACAGGGATTCCCCTGCAGTGGTTTGTGGCAGAAAGGGTTGACTTCCCTGGCATTTCAGCCCAGGGCAATGTCTGAAAAGAGCAGCAGCTGTGAGCCTTAGCGGAAAACATTCACAGCAGTTGGTGGAGGCTGCAGCCGCCCAGCCAAGGGGATTTAGAGGTACCACCTTAGCATCTAAGTTAGCATCTAAAGTTTGGAGTTGCACTGGGAGAGTTCTTCACGATCATGATCTGATTTTTTTTCTTTTTACTTAATTTTGTGAGCAAGGAAAGATTTTGAATGGGGACACGAATAGGTTTTCGGAGCTTCAAGATCAGAGGTGGGTCAAGATAAGAGGTGGGCTTCAGGACAACAGCCCTGTGGATGCTCAGAGGATTGAATAAAGGAGGCGAGGCTGTGATGGTCCAGGACAGAGACCATGGGGCATTGGTGGAGGCAGAGCGGTGGGTAGTGAAGAGAACAATATACTTTGCTAAACCCCCAGCCCTAATTTCTCCACTCTGGTCCTTCAGCAGCCTACAGGGCTGCAGTGCCCAGTGGGGCCTCAAGCGCGTGGCCTCAGAGCCTGCATCCGGCCCACCCACCCCCAGCACCAAGGCAGTTCTGGCTCCCATCAAAGGCAGCATTCAGCCAGATGGGTTCCTGTCTTACGGCCACAGAAATGCCCGATCCCAATGAGAAGGTGAGAGGCCAGCTGGGTGCATATTTATAAACCAACCTCCCTGTCTTTGTGGCGGGCAGCAAGGCAGTTCCTGCGTGGGCAGTCAGCCCTGAGCCTCAGCTCCGACAGAGCCAATGTTTGTCTGGGCCTAAGGAGGGCCGCCAACCTGGGCCCCTGTCCCAGGCAGAAACCGGGCAGCAGTGTACAGCTTGGGTTGCACCCCGGCCTCCTCCCTGTGCCACGGAGGAGTCAGGCTGGTTACAGTGGCATTCCTGATGTTGTCTCATGAAACCTGAGTGCTGAATCCTGAATTATGGCCACACTCTCACTGCTTCACTTGGTGACTCAAAGGAATGCAAAATGGGGTGATTCTGGCCACCCCTGCCAATTGTAGCTCAGAGAATGTGGTATTTGTAGATGGAATTAGAGGCAGCTTTCATGTTAACAAACTGAAATGAGCAGGGTTTGGTTTTAAAAAATAAACTCCTCTTGGTCCCAGCTGCCTGGAGGTGGCCCGAGCTGTGGACACCCCAATCTGACTCACACAGGCACTGACACACACACACCATTCTCATACCCACACCACACACAACATGGCCACATGCATGCACATCTGAAGAGAGGCAGCTCTGGCCTAGTGGTTAAGAGCTCAGAGCCTGGCTGGGTTCAAATCCCAGCTCCACCAGTTAATGAATGAGCTGTGTGAACCTGGGCAAGTTATTCAGTCTGACCTGTGAAAAGGGGCTAGCAAGAGCCCTTAACTCCTAGTACTCATCTGTCACTGTCCCTAAGTGTCATCGGGAGTAAGTGAGTTCACGTTTGTATAAATGCTCCAAAGAGTGCCTGGCTTAGGTAAGCGGTTATGCCTTGGGTCTGCGCAGGAAGCTGCCTCACCCCCATCTCTAAGGGACCTTGAGGAGCCCCCTCACCAGTCCCCGGACCTCTCTCCCTACATAAGGGGTCCTCCCCTCACCCTAGCAATCAGTGAGTGGGTGAGAGGAAGGGCTTGCATGGTGCTGTCATCTGCTTTCAACGTCCATCTCTCTCCCTGGCTCAAGGCAGGGGAAGGTCTTATGACTCCTACTCAGCTCAGCTTGGTTTGGTTCTGAGCTCTTGGTCAAGCCTGGGAAGCTTCCATTATTTGAATGCACTCGAAGCCCTCCTTCTGCACAAGTAGCATGGAGCTAACAGAGAGCTCACCGTGTGCTGCATCTTTGCACAGAACTTTCCTTTCATTCCCTCCAACTCTCCCTACATACGTCCTATTTCTTCTCCATTACAGAGAGGAAGAAACCAAGCGGCTTTCCCAGTGGTGCTGGGCAGCAGGGATTTCAAAGCCCAGCCATGTAACCGCTCACTAGCGCCACCTGTGGGCTTAGCGAATATTTGGGTAGCACCTGGACTTGACGTTCACTCCATCCATCATCACGCAGTGAATATTGATGTGCTCTCATTTCTGGATGATATCAGAAAGAAAGTCATTGGTGCTAGAATTTCATAACACTTCCCTAACATTTGCTAATGTTTCTTTTCAACAAAGGGAGAGCCCAGCCTCGAACTTGGAACCTTGAACTGACCAGAGTAGCTAGCTGGAATTTAGAATCTGCTATTTCCATTGTGTTCATTGTTATCACTCTCTGCTACTTATGCCAAGTGATATTGATTTTTCCATTTCTGGTAGCAATGAAACGTTTCTTTTTAAAATAAATTTCAGTTAGAAAATGAGTTGATTTAATGAAAAATAATGGTCAAAGCAGCCTGTGAATATGGGGTACAATGTGAAGGAGGTCCTCCGGGCACTTGCACATGGGAACGGATGCATTCGGCTTTACTGCTTCTCTGGACCTGGGCAACTGGATCCTCAGAGCCCTCTTTGTGGGGGGGTCTGAGCACTGGAGGAGCTGAAAAGTGGATTCTGCCAATAGGAGTCCTAGACCTGCCCATTGCCATTGCAGAGCAGAGGGGCTCCTTCCCGACAGCCTGCTGATTGAAGCTGCTATCTAAATAACCAGCCCCACCTTCAGCCCTGAGTGGGAATTTTACAAATTCAACTGGACAGTCTAGAGAATGGGGAGACCGTTCTAAGGATGGAAGTGGAGACAGAATCCTGCCGTAACTTCCTGCAGTGAGATTCCAAATGTGAAAAGAAAAGAGAGGGAGACATAGAGGAAGGAACCCCTACACACACACACATATCCACAAATACACACACACACACACACACACAAGCACATATAATGTGCAAACACACTCATACACACAAGCACACAGATAAATATGCACACAAACCTGCACCTGCAAACACACAAACATGAACACACACTCACACAATTGCTCCTCCCTTGAAGTGCCAGTCCGGGTGGCGGCTGGTGCAGGGCAGAGACCAGTTTTTCTCCAGCCCGGCTCACGTCTGGTCCAAGGCACTCCTCTCACCTCTCAAAATGGAAGTCATGAGAAGGCCACAGAGTGCCTGACAAAAAAGGTATTTGCTCCATCCTGGTCTAATTACAGGGGCCATTCTGGGCCTGGCCTGGCTAGCGCTGCCTCTCCCCACCCCTCTGCCCATCCACTTTCCTGTACGCAGGGGCATCTCTGGCCAAGCTGTTTCCCGGACATGGCGTCCATTAGGGCCTCAATTACCTGGTAGGGCCATGGCCTTTGAAGTGGCCGCTGAGGCCTCCGGGAGGCTATTTTTCTCTCACCTGTCATCACTTATTTTCCTGGGCTCCTGGCCTATGGCCCGGCATTTTTAACTAATGGGGATTAAATAATCCAGCTGTAATACAAATGCCCACTCCCGGCCCCTGAGTTTGTGTGGGAGTCGTTAAGACCTCAGCTAGACCTGGCAGGCGCTGAAGGGTTAAGGAGAGGAAGCGTTAAGGAGAGGCCGGGCAGCACATTCTGGATTTTTTTATTGCCTCCTCATTATAGCTATTATCCACAAACACAACCACTAATGAGAGGGCTGAGGAATTTGGGAGAGGAACGGTTTCATTTGGGCTAGAGAAGGAAGCCATCGTCTGCCCTGAAATAGCAGCTCCATGCCTGGGGACACCGCTCCCCTGAACACCCCCACGTCTCAGGGCGGCAGCGCTGGAACCAGGGGCAGGAAAGGGTAGGAAGGAGACCTAGAGCCCGGGATTCTGGACATCTGAGGAGCAAGGGATGCCCTTATCTTACCTGTGGTTGGCAATATTCACTACACACCCCTCGGTGCCTGGGCTTGTGTTAGTGAGGTGAGATTCCCATGGAATTCAACCCACAATCTGGAACACTCCTAAGAATAAAAAGTGACACTATTAATAGTTTCTCCAGGACAGCAGGCACCAGTCAAAACTAGGATGAAACAAATGAAGCATTTGCCTCAGATGCCAAATTCAGTGGTCAAATAAATAATATTTTAATGCATCATTTAAAAAAGTATTAATGCAAAGAAATCCACGAATAACAGAATATGAGCTTTTTTTTTTTTTTTTTTTTTAGACAGGATTTAGCTGTCACCTAGGCTGGAGTGCGATGGCATGATCTCAGCTCACTGCAGCCTCTCCGCCTCTCAGCCTCTCAGGCTCAAGCAATTCTCCTGCTTCAGTTTCCTGAGTAGCTGGAACTACAGGCACACGCCACCATGCCCGGCTAATTTTTGTATTTTTAGTGGAGTTGGGGTTTCACCATTTTGGCCAGGCTGGTCTCAAACTCCTGAGCTCAAGAGATCCACCCACCTCAGCCTCCCAAAGTGCTGGGATTACAGGCATGAGCCACCACGCCAGGGCAGAATACAAGCATTTTAAATAAAGGAGGATCTGACAGGGTTGGGATTAGAGTAAGGGCAGAAAAGCAAGTCATGCAAGCGCAGGGACAGATCTTGTCTTTAAAGTTTTGATATTCTGTTCATTATGGATTTTTTTGCATCAATTTTGATTTTTTAAGATACTGTGTTACAATAGCATTTATTTTATTACTGAGTGTTCTAACACACTCTTAAATTTTGCACCCAAGACTGCTACCTCACTGGCTTCATCCCAGTCCCAGCTCTGCCAAAACAGGTTTGGAAAATGAAAACCACTTCTGACCCCAGCTCTCGCCTCCATCTCCCCAGTCTTCTGTGCCCAAAGAGAACTTTCTCATTTCCCAGTTTCTCTCTCACTTTTGAGCCTCCCTACAGACTGTTCCCTCATCCTCAAAATCTCGCATCCCCTTCCCTGTAATAATGACAAAAATGAACATTCACAACCATGTCCAATGAGTCAAGCCCTAGACTAAGTGCATAGCACACCACAGCTCGTTAAGTACATCCAACAACCCGTAAGGAGCGTGCTGGGAGGATCCCTGTGTTACAGATGGGGGAAATGAGAAAGGGTGTCTCATTCATGCTGCTCCTGAGCTGTAATCCCCAGAGATAGTGCATACCTCCATGCAGCTAGTGCCCGCTCAACATGTGATCATGTTCAAAAGCGTGTGCTCTGGGTTCAGATCATGGCTCTACCTACCTCTGGCTGTATGTCCTAGTCAAGTTACAAACCTTGTTGTGCCTTGGGTTCCTCATATGTAAAATGGGGATAATCATAACACCCATCGAATAGAGTTATTGTGAGGATGAAATGGGTTAATATATGTAATGTGCTTACAACTTTGTCTCACACATGGGACTTCCTTGATTTTGGCACTGAAAATCCCATATCCCAGGAAACAAATCAGTCCAGGGCAAACTGAGATGGTTGGTCATACTAATGGAAGATGTCAATAAATGTGAATTATTATTATTGTTGTTATTTTTACTGCTCACCTGGTGTCATCGTGTCCTGATGTCTTCTCTCATCACCGCATACACTCTCAGCCCAAAGTCTGGGCTGGGCTCCCTTCTTGCTGCTCACATAGCCCCCTGGATCACCCTGGCACTCGCTGCATGGAATCATAAACTACCTGTTATCTGTCTCTCTTGGTACAGTGGGGCCTCTAACAAGGCAGGGGCTGTGACTGTTCCAGCCCATGTTCTGGCTTGTAGGGCAGTTCCTACCATGCTAGGTGCTCAAGAAATGTCTCTTAAATAGCAGAATGAAAGAATGAATGAATGAATGAGGCACAGATATCAAAAAGAATGTAGGCTAGTTAGGCAGATAAAACTAAGCATATATTTGAAAATAGAAAAACTGTTAAAAATACTAAAAGAAATAGAAATCCCCCAATTTAATTCATTCTTCTGCAAGGGAGGTAATAACACCTGGAGAAGTAAAACAGCCCACCCCGTCCACACTGTCAAGTGGGAAGAGAGGATCACCTGAAGGACTTCCTTGCCACGAACAGGATACAGGCATTGCCCCTGGCATCTCATCACGAATAGGAGATAACCCAAATCTCTCTGTCATTCTGCCCAGTGAGGTCTAGGAGAAAGACAACAGGCTGAAGCCAGGAGTCCCGGATTTCAGCCTTCTTAGGAAAATTTATTCTCTCCATCATCCTCAGTCTCCTTATGTGTCAGATGGACATACCGTCTGCCTACCTAAACTTCTGAGGCTATCATGAAGCTAAGATGCAACTATAGATGTGGGAACGTTTGGAAAATTAACGACACCTCTGCAGAGGACAAGGGGTGCTATGAAAGAACAAAGCTGGCTCTCTGGCTCTCAGAGTCAGCTATTGTACCAGGTACACCAATCTCAGCATGCTAGAGTCAAGGCTAGGAGTGATGAGAACCCCAAGAAACATAATTGCCTAGAAACCTCAACTTGGTAAACAATAAAATCTTATTTTCTAATTGAAAAATAATATGTGGGAGAAGTTTAACATTAAAAAAATAGATGAACCTGTTTAATAAGTAAGCTTATAATTTGTAATTCATACTTTTTTTTTGAGACAGGGTCTTGCTCTGTCACCCAAGCTAGAGTGCAATGGCACAATGACACCTCACTGCAGCCTCAACCTCCTGGGCTTAAGCAATCCTCCCTCCTCAGTCTCCCAAGTAGCTGGGACCACAGGTGCACACCACCACGCCTGATTAATTTTAGTACTTTTTGGTATTGACCTTGCCCATGCTGATCTGGAACATCTGCACTCCAGTAATCCTCCTGTCTCAGCCTCCTAAATGCTAGGATTACAGGCATGAGCTCTCACACTCAACCTAAATTCATACATTTAATTATTAAGTTAATCACTACACTGAATGTTAGTTTCACTTTCAGCATAACCAGGTATGTTCCTACCAGGCCTGACCCTACAGATAACAGCTATAAACTTTGCACAAAATGCAAAACACCATTAACCTGAAGGGATCAGAGACTGAACAAATAAGGCAGATCTTGGAGAGTCAGGCCTTAAGAGACAAGAATGAAAGAATGACACAGGATGAGTTACCCACTTCTATGGTTTTTAGCCAAGCAGCAGGCTGAAGTCAGCATCACAAGGTATAGCTAAAACTGATGGAAAACCCACAGCCTTTCTGGCCTGAAGATTCAGAAAATAGTGTTTGAAACAACCACAGTTACTGGAAGGCAAAGGAGAATCTTCCTTGGAAAGGAGTGAGCCAAGGAGAGAGCCCCCAAACTCTGCATATTAACTAACAATGCATAAATCTTGGCTTGACTCCTGAAATATGCATGCATGGGAATAAATCCAGCTAATGATAAAAGAACTAAACTGAGAATTGATTTCCTTCCCAAAAGAGTTTGTGGTTTAAGTCTAACTAAGGTAATTGCTTGCCAAAACATACAAATCAAAATCAATAATCTTCAGAGAAATAGAAGAGTCTAGAATCTTCACAGTACAGTATTCGTAATGCCCCCAGTACAACCCACAATGATTCAACATAAAAGAGAAAACAAGAATTTTGTGACCCATTCTTCAGCAAAAAGATAATCAATGGAGACCAATGCTGATATGACTCAGCTATTAAAATTAATAATGGAAATACAAAAGCCACTATTGTAACTATGCTCATAGACCAAAAGGAAAATAGGTTCACAGTGAATGAAATCTTAGCAGAGAAATACAACTAAGTTTTTAAATGATAGAAATTCTGGAGCTGAAAAATACAGTGTCTGAAATAAAAATTAATTTGTTACTCTTAGCGGCAGAAGTTTCTCCCTGAACAACGAAAAGAACAAAGATTTTAAAAATCACATGGAGCCTCAGGAAAAGCCTATAGTACATGCAACTGGAGTCTCAGAAAGGAGAGAGATAAAGAAGCAGAAAAAAGTCAACCTTTAAGAGAAGATAAGAAATAATGGCTGAAGTTTTCCCAAATTTAATAAAAGGTAGAAATGCATAGATTTTAGAAGCTCAGTGAATCCCAAGCAGGAAAAATACAAAGAAAATTAAACATGGGCACATCGTAGCCAAACTCTTGAAAATTAAAACATAAAGAGAAAAACATGCACCAAGCTAGAAAAAAATAGCGTTACATACAGGGACATAATTTGAAATTTCACTAACTTCTTGTCAGAGACCATAAAGACCAAAAGATGGTGTCTTCAAAGTACTGGAAGATAAAAAATAACTCAGAATTCTATATCCAGTGAAAACATCTTTTAATAATGAAGGTGAAATAGAGGCATTTCAGATAAAAGAAAATTAAGAGAATGTGTCCTGATCAGATCTGTACTACAAAAAAGTGCTAAAAGAAACTCTTCAGGCCAAAGGGAAATGAAGAGCATAATAAATGGTAAATATCTGGGTAAATATACAAGGTTGTTTTTTTCTTCTTAATTTACTTATCATACATAAAGTACATCAAAGCAGCAAAATTATGATATTGTAGTGTAGAGTTTATAATATATGTAAATGTAATATAATTATAGCATATGGGATGGCTGGATACAGTGGTAGAGGGGCAGTAAATGGACCTATATGATTGCAAAGTTTTTATGTCTCATATCAAGTGCTACATATTAATGCTCATTGTATGTGGATGTTTAAGGATTATCTAAGTCCTTTAAGGATACCACAACAAAATACCATACACTGGTGGCTTATAAACAGCAAATATTTATTTCACACGGTTCTAGAGGCTGAAAAATTCAAGATCAAGGCACCACCTATTTCCTGGTTCATAGATTGTGCCTTCTCTCTATGCCCTCCCAGTGGAAGAAGCTAACTAGCTCTTGGGGGTCTCTTTTTTTCTTTAATTAAATTTTTAAAAATAACATTTTATGTTTTAATTTTTAAATTTTTTATTTTTTATTTTAATTGATTTTTGGGAAACAGGTGGTGTTTGGTTACATGAATAAGTTATTTAGTGGTGATGTCTGAGATGTTGGTGCACCCATCACCGGAGAAGTGTAGTCCTTCATCCCTTGCCACCCCCCACCCTTTTCCCCCAAGTTCCCAAAGTCCATTATATTATTCTTATGCCTTTGAGTCCTCATAGCTTAGCTTCCACATATGAGTGAGAACATGTGATGTTTGGTTTTCTATTCCTGAGTGACTTCACTTAGAATAATAGTCTCCAATTGCATCTACGTTGCTGTGAATGGCATTATTTCATTATTTTTAATGGCTGAGTGGTATTCCATGGCATATATACATACCACATTTTCTTCATTTGTCAATCGATGGGCATTCCAGCTGGTTCCATATTTTTTCAATTGCAAATTGTACTTCTATAAACATGCATGTGCAAGTATCTTTTCTGTATAATGATTTCTTATCCTCTGGGTAGATACCCAGAAGTGGGACTGCTTGATCAAATCATAGATCTACTTTTAGTTCTTTAAGGAATCTCCACATTGTCTTCCATTTTTTACATTCCCATCCATGTTCCCTTTTCACCACATCCACACCAACATCTGTTTATTATTATTATTATTATTATTATTATTATTATTATTATTGCCATTCTTGCAGGAGTGAAGTGGTATCATATTGTGGTTTTGATTTGCATTTCCCTGATAATTAGTGATGTTGAGCATTTTTCCATTTGCTTGTTGGACATTTGTACATATTCTTTTGAGAATTGTCTATTTATGTCCTTAGCTCACTTTTTAATGGGATTCTTTGTTTTTTTCTTGCTGGTTGGTTTGAGTTCTTTGTAGATTCTGGATATTAGTCCTTTGTTGGGTGTATAGATTGTGAAGATTTTCACCCACTCTGTGGGTTGTCTGTTAACGCTGCTGATTATATCTTTTGTTGTGCAGAAGCTTTTTAGTTTAATTAAATCCCATCTATTTGTCTCCATTTTTGTTGCATTTGCTTTGGGTCTCTTGGTCATGAAGTCTTTGCCTAAGCCAATGTCTAGAAGGGTTTTTCCTACATTATCTTCTAGAATCTTTATGGTTTTCATTTTTAGATTCAAGTCTTTGACTCATCTTGAGTCGATTTTTTTTTTTTTTTTTAAACCGAGTTTTGCTCTGTTGCCTGGGCTAGAGTGCAGTGGTGAGATCTCGGCTCACTGCAACCTCTGCCTCCTGGGTTCAGGCAATTCTCCTGCCTCAGCCCCCCAAGTAGCTAAGATTACAGGCACATGTCACCATGCCTAGCAAACTTTTTTTTTTTTTTTTTTTTTTTTTTT